>NC_044977.1:151034988-151357599 GCF_008728515.1 Papio anubis
AATCTTAACTACCCAGAGACACGTACACGGCCAAAGGTCGCAGGGACCTCTGCCTAGGAAAGCTAGGTATTGTCCAAGGTTTATCCCCATGTGATAGGATGAAACAATGTTGCTAAAAAGTTTATCTCAAGGCACAGGATTTTCCTTTGAACTTATTCATATCACAGAGGTTTTTGTTCTTATGTCTTACTGCTAATTTCCTCCCTAAAAATGATCCTATTGTCCTGCCACTCCTTTATCCTTAAGATGGTAAAGATAATTATCAATAAATACTGAGGGAACTCAGAGACCGGTGCCGGCGTGGATCCTCTGTAAGCTGAGCGCCGGTCCCCTGGGCCCCCGCTTTTCTTTCTCTATACTTTGCCTCTGTGTCTTATTTCTTTTCTCAAGTCTCTCGTTCCACCTTACGAGAAACACCCACAGGTGTGGAGGGGCAGGCCACCCCTTCATCTGGTGCCCAACGTGGAAGCTTTTCTCTAAGGTGAAGGTACGCTGGAGCGTGGTCATTGAGGACAAGTCGACGAGAGACTCCCGAGTACGTCTACAGTCAGCCTTGCGGTAAGCTTGTGCGCTCGGAAGAACCTAGGGTAACAATGGGGCAAACTAAAAGTAAATATGCCTCTTATCGCAGCTTTATTAAAATTCTCTTAAAAAGAGGGGGAGTTAAAGTCTCTACCAAAAATCTAATTACGCTATTTCAAACAATAGAGCAGTTTTGTCCATGGTTTCCGGAACAGGGAACTTTAGATCTAAAAGATTGGGAAAAAATTGGCAAAGAATTAAAACAAGCAAGCAGGGAAGGTAAAATCATTCCGCTCACAGTATGGAATGATTGGGTCATTATTAAAGTAGCTTTAGAACCGTTGCAAACAGAAGAAGATAGTGTTCCAATTTCTGATGTCCCTAAAAGCTGTGCAGTAGATTGTGAAAAAGAGGCAGGGATAGAATCCCGGAAAGGAAAGGAAAGTTCACACTGTGAATGTGTATCAGAGCCGGCTATGGCTCGGTCAACGCAAAATGTTGACAATAATCAATTACAGGAGGTAGTATATCCTGAAACGTTAAAATTAGAAAAAAAGAATCCAGAATTAGCAGAGCCATCAGAGTCTAAGCCACGATGGCCAACTGCTCTTCCAGCAGCTCAGATGCCTGTAACTTTACAACCTCAAATGCAGGTTAAACAAGTACAAACGCCAAAAGAAAATCAAATAGAAAAAGATAGAGTCTCTGTCATGGCAATGCCAATCCAAATACAGTGTCCAGAATATCAACCGGTAGAAAATAAGACCCAGCCGCCAGTAGCCTATCAATACTGGCCGCCAGCTGAACTACAGTATCAGCAGCCCCCAGAAAATCCGTATGGACAGCCAGGAACATTTCCAGTGCCACAGGGCAGGGTGCCATATCCTCAGCCGCCCACCATGAGACTTAATCCTACAGCACCGCCTAGTACACAGGGTAGTGCGTTACATAAAATTATTGATGAGGCAAGAAAACAAAGAGATATTGAGGCGTGGCAATTCCCAGTAATATTAGAAGCAAGACCACCTGGAGAAGGGGCCCAAGAGGGAGAGCTTCCCGTAGCTGAAGCCAGATATAAGTCTTTTTCTATAAAAATGCTAAAAGAAATGAAAGAGGGAGTAAAACAGTATGGACCCAACTCTCCTTACATGAGAACATTATTAGACTCCATTGCTCATGGACATAGACTCATTCCTTATGATTGGGAGATTCTGGCAAAATCCTCACTCTCACCCTCTCAATTTTTACAATTTAAGACTTGGTGGATTGATGGGGCACAAGTACAGGTCCGGAAAAATAGGACTGCCAATCCTCCAATTAACATAGATGCAGATCAACTATTAGGAATAGGTCAAAATTGGAGCACTGTTGACCAACAAGTAATAATGCCAAATGAGGCCATTGAGCAAATTAGGGCTATCTGCCTTAGGGCCTGGGAGAAAATCCAAGACCCAGGAACCGCCTGCTCCTCCTTTAATACAATAAGACAAGGCTCTAAAGAGCCCTACCCTGATTTTGTAGCAAGACTTCAAGATGCTGCTCAAAAGTCAATTACCGATGAGAATGCCCGTAAGGTCATAGTGGAGTTGATGGCATACGAAAACGCCAATCCTGATTGTCAATCAGCCATTAAGCCATTAAAAGGAAGGGTTCCTGCAGGATCAGATGTAATCTCAGAGTACGTTAAAGCCTGCGATGGAATTGGAGGAGCTATGCATAAAGCTATGCTTATGGCTCAAGCAATCACAGGAGTTGCTTTAGGAGGACAAGTTAGAACATTTGGGGGAAGATGTTATAATTGTGGTCAAATTGGTCATCTAAAAAAGAATTGCCTAGTCTCAAATAAACAAAATGTAACTACTCAAGCTACTACAAGAACAGATAAAGAGCCACCTGGCCTATGTCCAAGATGTAAAAAGGGAAAACATTGGGGTGATCAATGTCGTTCTAAATTTGATAAAAATGGGCAACCACTGTCGGGAAACGAGAGGAGGGGCCAGCCTCAGGCCCCGCAACAAACTGGGGCATTCCAAATTCAGCCCTTTGTTCCTCAGGGTTTTCAGGAACAACAACCCCCACTGTCACAAGTGTCTCAGGGAATAAGCCAGTTATCACAATACAGCAATTATCCCCCACCACAAGCGGCAGTGCAGCAGCTAATTCAACATCTTACTGGTAAAAAGAACAGTCCACATGAAGGAAAACTGATTTGGTGGAAAGACAACAAAAATAAGACATGGGAAATAGGGAAGGTGATAACCTGGGGAAGAGGTTTTGCTTGTGTTTCACCAGGAGAAAATCAGCTTCCTGTTTGGATACCCACTAAACATTTGAAGTTCTACAATGAACCCATCGGAGATGCAAAGAAAAGCGCCTCCACGGAGACGGAAACACCGCAATCGAGCACCATTGACTCGCATGATGAACCAAGAGATGATATCAGAAGAACAGATGAAGTCACCACGCACCAAGAAGGCGGAGCTGCCGACCTGGGCACAGTTAAAGAAGCTGACACCGTTAGCTAGCACAAAGGTGACACAAACCCCAGAAAAAATGCTGCTTACAGCTTTAATGATTGTATCAACGGTGGTAAGTCTCCCCGTGCCTGCAGGAGCAGCAGCAGCTAATTATACCTACTGGGCCTATGTGCCTTTCCCGCCCTTAATTCGGGCAGTTACATGGATGGACAATCCTATTGAAGTATATGTTAATAATAGTGTGTGGGTACCTGGTCCCACAGATGATCGGTGCCTTGCCAAACCGGAGGAAGAAGGAATGATGATAAATATTTCCATTGGGTATCGTTATCCTCCTATTTGCCTAGGGAGAGCACCAGGATGTTTAATGCCTGCTATTCAAAATTGGTTGGTAGAAGTACCTACTGTCAGTTCCACCAGTAGATTCACTTATCACATGGTAAGCGGAATGTCACTCAAACCACAGGTAAACTATTTACAAGACTTTTCTTATCAAAGATCATTAAAATTTAGGCCAAAAGGGAAACCTTGCCCCAAGGAGATTTCCAGAGAATCAAAAGATTTAATTTGGGAAGAATGTGTGGCCGATAGTGCAGTGATACTACAAAACAATACATTTGGAACTGTTATAGATTGGGCACCTAGAGGTCAATTCTACCACAATTGCATAGGACAAACTCAATTCTGTCCCAGTGCACTAGTGAGTCCAACTGTTGATAGTGACTTAACGGAAAATTTAGACAAACAGAAGCACAAAAAATTACAGTCTTTCTACCCTTGGATATGGGGAGAAAAGGGAATCTCTACTCCAAGACCAAAAATGATAAGTCCTGTTTTTGGTCCTGAACATCCAGAATTATGGAGACTTACTGTGGCTTCATACCGCCTTAGAATTTGGTCTGGAAATCAAACTATAGAAACAAGAGATTATAAGCCATTTTACTCTATCAACCTAAATTCCAGTCTAACAGTTCCTTTACAAAGTTGTGTAAAGCCCCCTTATATGTTAGTCATAGGAAATATAGTTATTAAACCAGACTCCCAAACTATAACTTGTGAAAATTGCAGATTGTTTACTTGCATTGATTCAACTTTTGATTGGCAGCACCGTATTCTGCTGGTGAGAGCAAGAGAAGGCGTGTGGATCCCTGTGTCCATGGACCGACCATGGGAGGCCTCACCATCCATCCATATTTTGACTGAAGTATTAAAAGGCGTTTTAAATAGATCCAAAAGATTCATTTTTACTTTAATTGCAGTGATTATGGGATTAATTGCAGTCACAGCTACAGCCACTGTGGCAGGAGTTGCATTGCACTCTTCTGTTCAGACAGTAAGCTTTGTTGACAATTGGCAAAAGAATTCCACAAGGTTGTGGAATTCACAATCTGGTATCGATCAAAAATTGGCAAATCAAATTAATGATCTTAGACAAATTGTCATTTGGATGGGAGATAGACTCATGAGCTTGGAACATCGTTTCCAGTTACAGTGTGACTGGAATACATCAGATTTTTGTATTACACCCCAAGTTTATAATGAGTCTAAACATCATTGGGACATGGTTAGACGCCATCTACAGGGAAGAGAAGATAATCTCACTTTAGACATTTCTAAATTAAAAGAACAAATTTTTGAAGCCTCTCAAAGTCACTTAAATATTGTGCCTGGAGCTGAGGCATTAGATCAAGTGGCAAAAAATCTTTATGGATTAAACCCCACGACTTGGATTAAGTCTATTGGAAACTCTACTGCAGTAAATTTTGGAATTATGTGTCTCTGTTTAATCGGCTTGTTTTTAGTGTGCCGGACCAGTCGAAGAATCCTGCGTCAAAATCGAGAGAATGAACAAGCCTTCATCGCCATGGCACATTTATATAGAGGAAAAGGGAGGGAGAACGTTGCGGGAAGTCAGGGACCTTGAATGCGGGGACTGGCTGAAGCCACGGCAGAAAAACATAAAATGTGAAGATTTCATGGACATTTATTAGTTCTCCAAAATAATACTTTTGTAATTTCTTATGTCTGTCTTTACTTTAATCTCATAATTCCATCATCTTCTTTGTAAACTGAGGAGGATATATGTCACCTCAGGACCCTGTGATGATTGCCTTAAACTGCACAAATTGTTTGTGGAGCATGTGTGTTTGAACAATATGAAATCTGGGCATCTTGAAGAAAGAATA
This sequence comes from Papio anubis, assembly GCF_008728515.1. Classification (NCBI taxonomy): domain Eukaryota; kingdom Metazoa; phylum Chordata; class Mammalia; order Primates; family Cercopithecidae; genus Papio; species Papio anubis. Next base: position 151,040,174 of record NC_044977.1, read on the forward strand.
AGATAACAGCAATGTTCAGGGAACAAGGGAGGCAACCTTGAACTGGCCGCCGGTGAGCCGGACGGAACAGAGCCATATTTCTTCTCTTTTCATTATGCAAATAGGAGAAATATCGCTGAATTCTTTTTCTCAGCAAGGAACATCCCTGAGAAAGAGAATGCGCTCTGAGGGTAGGCCTATAAACGACCCCCTTGGAGGCGTGCCGCCTTTTACGGTTGAAGCCGAAGGGATGAAATAAGCCCCGGCCTCCTGTAGCGCTCCCAGGCTTATTAGGACGAGGAAATTCCCACCTAATAAATTTTGGTCAGACAGGTTGTCTGCTCTCAAACCCTGTTTTCTGATAAGATGTTATCAATGACAACGCGTGCCCGAAATTTCATTTAAAATTTTAATTTTAACGCCATCCTGTGATCTCATCCTACCTCCACTTGCTTTGTGATATTCTATTACTTTGTGAAGTATGTAATCTCGGTGTCATGATGACAATGGTGGTTTTGTTGAAAAGAAAAGGGGGAAATGTGGGGAAAAGAAAGAGATCAGCCTGTTACTGTGTCTATATAGAAAGAAGTAAACATAAGAGACTCCATTTTGTTCTGTATTTGAAATGCTGTTAATCTGTGACCCTACCCCCAACCTTGTCCTTGCAAGAGACATGTGTTGCGGTGACTCAAGGTTTAATGGATTTTGGGCTGTGCAGGATGTGTCTTTGTTAAACAAATGCCTGAAGGTAGCTTGCTGGTTAAAAGTTATCACCATTCTCTTAATCTTAACTACCCAGAGACACGTACACGGCCAAAGGTCGCAGGGACCTCTGCCTAGGAAAGCTAGGTATTGTCCAAGGTTTATCCCCATGTGATAGGATGAAACAATGTTGCTAAAAAGTTTATCTCAAGGCACAGGATTTTCCTTTGAACTTATTCATATCACAGAGGTTTTTGTTCTTATGTCTTACTGCTAATTTCCTCCCTAAAAATGATCCTATTGTCCTGCCACTCCTTTATCTTTAAGATGGTAAAGATAATTATCAATAAATACTGAGGGAACTCAGAGACCGGTGCCGGCGTGGATCCTCTGTAAGCTGAGCGCCGGTCCCCTGGGCCCCCGCTTTTCTTTCTCTATACTTTGCCTCTGTGTCTTATTTCTTTTCTCAAGTCTCTCGTTCCACCTTACGAGAAACACCCACAGGTGTGGAGGGGCAGGCCACCCCTTCATGCTACCTGGTTATTTTGCCCATTAGTTGATGCAGTTTCTTCATAGTGTTGGTTGTCTTTACATTTTGGTTTGTTTTTGCAGTGGCTGGTACCAGTTTTTCCTTTCCATATTTAGTGCTTCCTTCAGGAGCTCTTGTAAGGCAGGCCTGGTGGTGACAAAATCCCTCAGCATTTGCTAGTCTGTAAAGGATTTTATTTCTCCTTCACTTATGAAGCTTAGTTTGTCTGGATATGAAATTCTGGGGTGAAAATTCTCTTCTTTAAGAATGTTGAATATCGGCCCCCACTCTCTTCTGGCTTGTATGGTTTTGACTGAGAGATTCTCTGTTAGTCTGATGGGCTACCCTTTGTGGGTAACCCAGCCTTTCTCTCTGGCTGCCCTTAAGATTTTTTCCTTCATTTTAACCTGGGTGAATCTGACAATTTTATGTCTTGGGGTTGCTCTTCTCGAGGAGTATCTTTGTGGCGGTCTCTGTATTTCCTGAATTTGAATGTTGGCCTCTCTTTCTAGGTTGGGGAAATTCTCCTGGATAATATTCTAGAGTGTTTTCCATCTTGGTTCCATTCTGCCTGTCACTTTCAGGCACATCAATTAAATGTAGGTTTGGTCTTTTCATGTTAGTCCCGTATTTCTTGGAGGCTTTGTTTGTTCCTTTTCATTCTTTTTTCTCTCATCTTGTCTTTATGCTTTATTTCATTAAGTTGATCTTCAATCTCTGATATCCTTTCTTCCACTTGATTGATTTGGCTATTGTATGCTTCGCAAAGTTCTCATGCTGTGTTTTTCACCTCTATCAGGTCATTTATGTTCTTCTCTAAACTGGTTATTCTAGTTAGCCATTCCTCTAACCTTTTTTTAAGGTTCTTAGCTTCCTTGCATTGGGTTAGAACATGCTCCTTTAGCTCAGAAGAGTTTGTTATTACCTACCTTCTGAAGCCTACTTCTGTCAATTCGTCAAATTCATTCTCCATCCAGTTTTGTTCCCTTGCTGGCGAGGAGTTATGATCCTTTGCAGGAGAAGAGACATTCTGGTTTTTGGCATTTTCAGCCTTTTTGCACTGGTTTTTCCTCATCTTCAAGGATTTATCTACCTTTGGCCTTTGCTGTTGGTGACCTTCAGATGGAGTTTTTGCTTGGTTGTCCTTTTTTTTTGATGTTGATGCTATTGTTTTCTATTTGTTAGTTTTCCTTCTAACAGTCAGGCCCCTCTTCTGCAGGTCTGCTGGAGTTTGCTGGGGGTGCACTCCTGACCCTGTTTGCCTGGGTATCACCAGCAGAGGCTGCAGAACAGCAAAGATTGCTGCCTGCTCCTTCGTCTGGAAGGTTCATCCCAGAGGGGCACTTGACAGATACCAGCCGGAGCTCTCCTGTATGATGAGTCTGTGGACCTCTGCTGGGAATTGTCAACCTGTCAGGACGCTCAGAGGTCAGGGGCCCACTTGAGGAGCCAGTCTGTCCCTTAGCAGAGTCTGTCACTCTCTTCAGAGCTGGAAGGCAGGAATGTTTAAGTCTGCTGAAGCTGTGCCCACAGCTGCCCCTTCCCCCAGGTGCTCTGTCCCAGGGAGATGGGAGTTTTATCTATAAGCCCCTGACTGGGGCTGCTGCCTTTCTTTCAGAGATGCCCTGCCCAGAGAGGAGGAATCTAGAGACGCAGTCTGGCTACAGTGGCTTTCCAGCGCTGTGGTGGGCTCTGCCGAGTCGGAACTTCTGGCAGCTTTGTTTACACTGTGAGGGGAAAACTAACCGCCTACTCAAGCCTCAGTAATGGCAGATGCCCCTCCCCCCACCAAGCTGAAGCATCCCATGTTGACTTCTGACTGCTGCGCTGCCAGCGAGAATTTCAAGCCAGTGGATCTTAGCTTGCTGGGCTCCATGGAGGGGGAATTCGCTGAGCTAGATCACTTGGCTCCCTGGCTTCAGCTCCCTTTATAGGGGAGTGAACAGTTCTATCTTGCTGGCATTCCAGGTGCCACTGGGGTATGAAAAAAAAACAAAACTTCAGTTAGCCCGGTGTCTGCCCCAACAGCCACCCAATTTTGTGCTTGAAACCCAGGTCCTTTGTGCTGTAGGCATCCGAGGGAATCTCTGGTTTGTGGGTTGTGGAGACCGTAGGAAAAGTGTAGTATCTGGTCCAGAGTGCACCGTCCCTTACAGCAGGGTCCCTCGTGGCTTCCTTTGGCTAGGGGAGGGAGTACCCCAACCCCTTGTGCTTTCTGGGTGAGACGACGCCCCATCATGCTTTCACTCACCCTCCATGGGCTGTACTCGCTGTCTAACCAGTCCCAGTGAGACGAACCGGATACCTCAGTTGGAAATGCAGAAATCAGCAACCTTCTGCTTTGGTCTTGCTGGGAGCTGCAGACCAGAGCTGTTCCTATTTGGCCATTTTGCCTGGGAATGCATAGTTGTTTTTATAATATCCATTTTCCGTGAACCTTTTCAAGATCCTTCCAAAAATGGGCCAGGTTAAACATAGGGTTATGCTTATAATTCTAGCATTTTGGGAGGCCAAGGCAGAAGGATTGCTTGAGGCAAGGAATTGGAGACCACCCTGGGCAATACAGTGAGGCCCCTGTCTTTACAAAAAATAAAACTGGAGGCTGAGTTAGAGTCTGCAGTAAGCTATGATAGCATTAGTTCACTCCACCCTGGGCAACAGAGTGAGACCCTGTCTCATAAACAAAAATTAAAAAATGGTAGTTGATATTTATTGGGGACTTACTAATGTGCCAGGCTTTAAGCACTTTATAACATTCTCTTTGTTATTTTAGAGATGAGATCTCTTTTTGCTGCCCAGAGTTGCTACATTGCTATGTTGTCCAGGCTGGCCTCAAACTTCTGGATGCAAAAACCCTCCTGCCTCAGTCTCCTGAGTAGCTAGGACAACAGGCACACAACACCACGCCCAGCTATAACATTTTTTCATTAAACTTTCATAACTACCCTATGAGATAAGTGATTTAATCCCCTTAATTTCACATGAGAAAACTGAATTTAGAATAAGTAAGTGAATTGGTCATGATTACCCAGTTCATTGAAAGGGAGCTTGGATTTGAATCCACCAGTCTGTCTGACTCCATGGCTTCAGTTGGTAAACAAGCTGCCATTAGAAGGGGAAAACTTGACAAAATTTGTCAAAAACAGAAGTAGAAATAAAAATTGGGGCAATCCTGGCCATACTTTCCAAAAACATGCTGCATTAACATTTGAGGGCTATTTCTCTCTTATACAAGCTTTATCAAAATGCAATTCACATAACATAAAATTCACCAATTTAAAGTGTATGATTTAGTGGTTTTTAGTATATTTCAAGGTTATGCAACCATCACTACTACCTAATTCTGGAATATTTTTCTCACCCAAAAACCTACCCTGTACCTTTTAGCAGTCACTTCCATTTCCCTCTTTTATCTCCTGGCTAATCTACTTTCTAACTCTTTGGTTTTGCCTATTCTGGACATTTCATACAAATGAATCATACAATATGAGGCATTTTTGTATCTGATTTCTTTCACTAAACATAGTGTTTTTGAGGTTCATTCATGTTGTAGTGTTTTTCAGTACTTCACTCCCTTTTATGACTGAATAACATTCCATTATATGTATATATCACATTTTGTTTATCCATTCTCAATTGATGGCTCTTTGGATTGTTTCTGCTTATTTATTATCCGTTTATATGAATAATGCTGCTATGAACATTCTTGTACAAGCTTTATTATGGGCATATGCTTTCAATTCTCTTGGTCATATACCTAGGAGTGGAATTGCTGGGTCACATAACCCTATGTTTAACCTTTTGGGGTGCTGCCAAGCTTTTCCAAAGTGGCTGCACCATTTTAGGTGTATTTCATTTAAGACAATAGCTGTAGCTCATGTTTTTGACATAGTGAATGCCATAGTAATTACACTTAATGAAGTGTCTGAAACTGGTAAGGAAGGAATCAGAGTTCTTATGTGCAATAACAGTTATTTCCATGGGCAATGACAATTCCTAACGTGACGGGTTCCCTTTGAACCTCATTCAGAAGCCACCGTGGAAGTCGACTCTGCCCTCTGCGCATTCTGGCTGGTATCCCTGGGGACCGCCCACTCGGGTGTGGTTGCCTTAGTCGTCATTCTTGCTGGGATTCCAGGGTTGAGTTGCTGAGGTGCAAGCGTGATCTGCCCACTCTTTTATAACCTTCCTCCTCGTTCCTGTTGTTTAGAGTGCTTCTTCAAGCGGTTCCTTCAAGATCAGTACAAACGCGAGGTTTCTGGTGCCTGTGCCCCTTGCACAAACATGCTTCCGGGAGAAAGTCCTTAAGGCAGGGTGGGTGGGACTAAGACCACGCTTTGGTATTAGTTGCATCTTCACCTCCTCCCGCCCCCTATTCCTGCCGCGAGGACTTCTGGGAGTTGTAGTCTCTTACTGAATAAAGAAAGAGAAACGGATCTTCGCTATCAGGGTGTTCTCAACCTAGTGCCAGCCTAAAATAAGCAAACTCATTGTGAAGTAAAAGGGACTAGATTTCCAGGTTAGTACTGGTCTCAACTTTTAATTGCTAATAAGCCGAAGAAAAGTTGTTAATACCTATCTATGGTGGAGTAGAGCTTAGATGGACCACGGATGTCATCCTCCCCAACCCCTACCCGTTGGCCTCTATTGGTCATGTGGGTTCAGAAAATTCCTGTGGCTTTTCAGAAAAGCCAAAAACTGTGCTTGATATTTTTTCTCCCCTGCAGTACCTTGGTACAATGTTAACACTGGGTCAGCATCCAGGGTCAAAAAAAAAAAAAAAAAAAAATTCCTTATTTTAAAAAATTTTTATTGATTTTATTTCTATTATTTATCCGTATTTCTATGTCTTCTTCACTATTTTCGTGGGAGATTGGAAGATATTTGTTCATATTCTCTTAGCCATATGCTATCTTATTTAATTTTTTTTTCCATTTTACTTTTGGTAAAAACTAATAAATTCAAAGAGTACAAAGGTGTAAGAGATAGAAATTAAAATCCTCCCATCAACCTCTCTTCCTAAATCCCACTCCTCAGGGGAATCCCAACAGCTGGGCGAATGTTTTTGTGGGTACTCTCCGTGCCAAGCTGGTGATTATCTCAAAGTGCTTCAGATTTATGCAGCACTTAGAGGCATTGTTGCAAGCCCTTTGCCAGTATTTAATCTTCTCTACAACCTAATGAGGTGCCCATTTTACAGATGAGGAAACTGAGAGGTCAGGGGATTTGTTAAGGTGACTTAGCTAGAAAGTCACTGAGCTGGGATGGAAACATGGGCGGTTTGGTTCCAAAGTCTGCACTCTTACTTTCTCTTCTATACCATCTCAATAGTTTTCTTCGTTGAATGAAAATATAAGCTGTAGTTCCTACAATCACCGCCACCACCACCACCAACAATGAGAAACTGGTGCGCAAGAAGAGAAAATGTTCACTTAGATCTGAGCTCCAGATGAAAGTCATGAGGGCAATTGTTCCCTAATGAGGACTTAATCTCCTTTTTGAGCTGTCACTCCCATCAGCCGCTCTGTGTATTCAAAAATTTTTCTTTTTCTTTTTCCAACAAGAATGAGGTTGAATCAATAATGTTTAATGGTTCTTAGATACAATGATGGCAAGCATACAGAAGTAGTACTGGAGCTAGATAAGAAGCTTTACTTGTAAAAATGGATTTTCCCTATAATCAATCAACATTTTCCTTGTATTTCTCAGGACAGTGTCCCAGGAGCCATGAAAAAACAAACCAACCAACCAACATGATTTTTCTTACCTTTCAGGAAAAGGGTATTAGAAGAGAGGGAAGGCCTTGCAAAGAAATACATAGATTTCATTGAGAAGAGGGTGTAACACACTTTTTTATTTTGTGTGGACATGCCTAGTTCTTCAACCCTGTGGTAATAGAGTAGTACCCTGCTTCTCATTTAGGAACCCATCTAGGGGCCTCATCAAGGGCCGCTGCTTTGAAACTCAGCTTCCCTGTTGGCATTTAGATCTTGCTTTTAACATTAACTCCTTGTTTTTATTGAAAAAATAATACAAACAACCAATCCAAAGATGGGTAAAGGACTTGAATTCACATTTATCCAAAGAAGAGATACAAATGGCAATAAGCCGATAAAAAGATACTTAACATTACTAATCATTAGGGAGACATCAAAACCACAATGAGATACTACTTCACACCCATTAGGATGGCTATAAACAAATGTGCATATTTTTAAAAACCTAGAAGATACAAGAGTATTGACCAGGATGTGGAGAAATTGGAAACTCGTGCACATTGCTGCTGGGAATGTAAAATGGTGCAGCTGTTGTGAAAAACTGTATGACATTTTCCTTAAAAAGTTAAACATAGAATTACCATATGACCCAGCAATTCTACTTCTTGGTCTACACCCAAAAGAATTGAAAGCAGAGGCTCCAACAGATACTTGCACATCAATGTTCATAGCAACATTATTTACGATAGCTCAAAGAGGAAATAACTTGTCAACATGTCCATCAGCAGGTGAATAGATAAACAATATGTTGTACATACATACAATGGAATGCTATTCAACCTTAAAAAGAAAGGAAATTCTGACACGGGCTACAACGTGTGTGAAACTAAAACATAATGCCAAGTGAAATAAATCAGACACAAAAGGACAAATATTATAATGATTCCACTTATGTGAGGTACCTAGAATAGTCAAATTCCTAGAAAGAAATAATGGTTTCTACGGGCTGTGGGGAGGAGAAAATGGAGAGCTATTGTTTAATGGGTTTGGGTTTCCATTTGGAATGATTAAAAAGTTCCAGAAATGAATAGTGATAATGGCTGTAGAACAATGTGAATATACTTAATGCTACTGAATTATATACTCAAAAATGATGAAAATTATAAGTGTTATGTTATATATATATATTTTTTACCACAATAAAAAAATTACAGGTGATGCACATGGTTATAAAAAAGTAGATGTGTAGTACTGGAGAAGTTATAAGGGAAAACATCAGACCCCCTACCCCATTTTTTTCTGTCTCCACATTTTTGTACCTAGAAGTAACCACATTCAACTTTTTCCTCTTTCTTTAGCTCTATAGTTCTCAATAATAGTAGTGTATGATGTTTTTCTGAATTTCTTAAATTCAGATATTATTTATTACACTTCTGGTTATAATAAATGCAGATTTAGCTTTCTTACTCCATTTTCTTATTCCCCATTTTTCTTGTTCCATCTTCCCCAAAACCTTTAGGATATATATTTTTTTATCTCTGGCTTTAGGACATTTTTTGACACAAGGTATCATGATGTTGGTGGGGTCTCTACATTTACTGTGCTGGGTACCCAGTGGGCCTTTGCGGTCAGAAAAGGAAAATCTGTAATTTGCCCTTGGACTATCTTTAATGGTTTCATGAGTGCTACCTTGGGTCTCTGAGCCCTCCCCAAAGCCACAAAGTGTGATTGATATTTTTTCTCCCCTATAGTACCTGGCACAATGTTAGCATTGGGTCAGCATCGGTGTAAAGAGCCATTAGTTGAAAAGACAGACTTCTGGTTTGGCAGCACTGCTGTTAGAAGCAGCATCTAATAAATACTTGGTAAGGAAGGGGGTGATAGCAGCTTCATTTTACAGCCCGGGGTTAAGAGAACTAGTTCAGCAACTTTTTGACTTCTCCAGCCTCTACTTTTACAAGCCATCCCCTCTTACTCTGCTTAATAGTTGGGTGAAGAGGTAGGAAATGGAGAATAGTATGGGAGTCTCATTGTGCTGGGGTTAGGGTCAAAGATAAGTGGTGCAAGGGGAAGCCCCACAACTTATAGTCAGAATTACCTCTGAAAACTCTTGAAATCTCCCAGAAGTAGGAGATACTAAGTGTTTTTTGTACTAATATTTGTCTATGCTCTTCAATGAATCTTTTAGTGTCTTCTTCCAAGATGTCAGTGAAACCATTGCCACTCAATTTCTTGGCCACAGCTAAATAGTTTGTCTTTCATTCTGTCATTGATTGGGAAATACTTCAAATTGTTTTTATAGTTTTTTCATAATTTTGGCTGAGTAAGGCTTTCACTTCCAAACAGGATGGAGTAATAGGAATCAGAGATAACATTAAAAAACCGTCCTAGCATTTTGGGAGGCCAAGGTGGGAGGATCACTTGGTTTTTAAGACATTTGGGTAATGAAAGACAATGATTCCTGAGAGATGCGAAACAAAGCAAGTCAAATAACTGCAACAGCTTATAACCTGGAGAGAGTTTCCAAGCCATAGCACAGGAAGATGGGAATCAGGCAGAACCTGGCAGGAACAGACATCTTGGATTGAGGACATGCAGTTGAGAGTCTAGGAAGACCAGACTGTTAGGATTTGTGTGTCAGAGTGCCAAGAACCCCAGATATTGACAGTTTTATTTGACGTTTTGGCTGAGTACTGATGAGTGCATGCATGTGAGGAAACTACCTGAGGGAGGAAAAGATCCTCTTCAAAGAATGAGGAGGAATAGTTTGTAGCATTCACACAGGGCCAGGAATAGTACCTATTCACATCAGCTACAATGAAAAATCTCAAAATCATGGGCATTAAGTATAGTACTCAGAAGGGTCTTGCCTCACCAGTAGGGAAGAATTAGCCCTAGATTAAACACTGCTCTAATCCTGCTTAATCTTTAAAGTGAAATGTGAAAGAATTAAACTGTGTGCATCTCAGACCAAAGGGATGCATTTTATATTTTATTGAATACAAAAATATCACAGTGCCCAACAAAATAAAATTTATAATGTGTGGCATCCATTCAAAGAAGCAGGAAAATGTGACCCAAAAATACTATTGTATATTTCTTTGCTATGTGTGAAGTATAGTATCACTTGAAGTGAACTGTGATAAGTTAAAGATGTATACTATAAACCCTAAAGTACCCAGTAACATCATAAAGTTATAGCTAACATCCAACAAAGAAGGTAAAATTGAATCATAAAAAAATACACAATCAAATAAAAGACAATAGGAAAGGCCACAAAGAACAAATGGGCCAAATAGAAAACAAATATAAAAATGGTAGAATTAAACCTAACTATATAGCTAATCATATTAAAAGTACATGACCTAAACATCCCAATCAAAAGGAGGAGATATTCAAATAGGACAAAAAAGCAAGATCCAATTATATGCTGCCCATAAGAAACCAAATTAAAATATAGACACAATCATGTCAAAAGTAAAAAGACAGAAACATATATGCCATGCCAACAGTAGTCAAAAGAGAGCAGGAGTAGCTGTATAAATGTTAGACAAAATACATTTCAGAGCAAATAATAGTACTAGCAGTAGAGAATGTCATTTCATAATGATAAAGAATTCATCAAGAGGATAGAATAATTCTAAATGTTTATTTATAAAATAACAGAGCTACAAAATACACATAGTGAATACTTATAGAACTGTAAATTCTATCTGCAACCATAGTCAGAGATTTTAATACCCTTCTGTCATAGAACAAGTAGACAGACCATATCAGCAAGGATATACTAGCTTTGAACAATACTATCCACCAATATCTCCTAATTGACATTTATAGAACACTTCTCTCAACAGCAGCAGAATGCACATTCTTTTCAGTTGTACGTGGAGCATTTACCAGATAGACCATATTCTGAGCCACAGAACACAACTCAAAAAATTTAAAAGGGCCCAAGTCACACAAATGATGTTCTCTGAACAGTGGAATTAAATCAGAAATGATGATTTTAGCTGAACTGTAGCATCGTTTCAGGTTTGAGTGCATCTACTGCTCATGTAATTTGATTCCTTACATTAAGTGTGTGTACAACTCCACCCTTATAAGGGCAAAGAGACGATGTGAAAATGGAATGAAGTAATTGCTAAATGTGTGTATGTAATAGGTAGATAACTGAAGAAGTGATAAGTTGGTACAGTTGTAACTGTGGGTGAGAAATTGTCCACCATCCATTTTGGTCTAAGAAAGAAAATGTCTGTTGACAGTTCTGCAACTAACTTTTATTCAACTGATTTTTATCAGCTAGGGATCTGACATATTGGTGGATGCTTTTACATAACATATTATCTCACATATAAGTATATGAGATAAATCTTGTAGGTTGAATTTATTCATTTTTCTACTTATAAGGGAGAGGAGGGGTGGGAGTAGATAAAAGAAAGTTCAGATCCCTTAGCTTGGCACTCAAGCCTTTCATAGTAAAGTCCCTGTCTACCTCTCCCTCCCACTCTCCTGCCTTGAACAAGCACAGGTTACTCTAGGCCTGCTGAGCTGCTGGTGTTGTACATACTCACACAGCTGTTTCATTCCTCTGGGCTTTCAGATATGCCTCCCTCTGGAAAATCTCTCTCCCCCACTTTAGGCCTCCGCAGCTCTGTGCTGACCTCGCCAGACCATGTTCCATCCACACACTGGGCTCGTGTACTCCCTGAGTGCCAAGATTCCTGGCATACAAAAGGCACTGAGCTGTCCCAGGCTGGGAGCCATCTTATATTTGTCTCTGTAGCCTCATTGGCACTTGGCAACATGGACCTTCAAGAAATATTTTCCACATGCCTACCCTGTGCCAAGTACTGTCCTGCAGAGCAGTAAGACAGACAAGGTGACAGCTGTTGCTGAAGTTATATTCTATTGTAAAACAGACAATACACTGGTCAGTAAGTAAAATAATCTTACAATGTAAACAATTTTACGGAAAAACAAATGAGAGGAGGGCATTGTTTAGACTGAGTGGTTAGGGGCACACTCTCTGAGGATATGACATTCATGTTGAAAACAGAGAAAAGAAGGAGCCAGCCACGTGAAGAGGTGGGTGATATGAGTTTGCTGGAGCTGCCATAACAAAAAGTACCACAGATGAGGTAACTCCAACAACAGAAATTTGCTTGCAGTTTTGGAGGCTAGAAGCCCAAGATGAACATTTTGGGAGGTTTGGTTTATTCTAAGGCCTTGCTCCTTAGCTTACAGATGGCTGCCTTCACACTGGGACTCCGCCACATGGTTGTCTCTCAGTGTGTCTGTGTTCCAGTCTCCTCTTCTTAAAAGGACATCAGTCATATTGGATTAGGGGCCACCCTAATAACCTCATTTTACTTTAACTACCTCTTTAAAGGCCTGTCTTCAAATACAGTAACATCCTGGAGTATGGGGTTAGAACACATGAGTTTGGAGAGGATGTCATTTAGTCCATAACAGGGGTGAGGTGCATTCCTAGGAATAGCAAATGTAAAGGCCCTGAGGGAGTTCAGGAAGAAAGGCAGAAAAAGAAAGAGAAAGAAAGAAAAGGAAAGGAAAGAAGGAAGGAAAGAAGGAAGGAAGGGAGGGAGGGAGGGAGGGAGGGCTGACTGGAGATGCTGTTGGAAAGGCAGCCAGGGGCAGCTTATGTAGGCACCTGTAGGTCATGATCACTTCGTTTTAAGTGAGGTAGGAGCTCACTGGAAGGTTTTAAGCAGCGTAATACGAGCACCCAGTTTTCAGTTTCAGAAGATCATCTGGTAATGTGTGGAAACTGACTGGGAGGCAGACAGGAGAGGAAACAGAAAATCTGTTGGGGCAATTGTAGGTGTGGCTTAGAGTACTCATAGAGCAATATAGATTTTCTGCTAGATGGAGGGCCAAGGATAAGGGGGAGACTAAGTGGGTGGGGATGAAAAAGAAAGTACATGGCACATTCTGCTGTTTTAGTCAATCAAAAACAAACAAAAGTATAAAATACATGGCATCTTTTATAAAAATGTAATTATCACTTTGGGAGGCCGAGGTGGGCGGATCACGAGGTCAGGAGATTGAGACCATCCTGGCTAACATGGTGAAACCCCATCTGTACTAAAAAAATACAAAAAATTAGCCAGGTGTGGTGGCACGTGCCTGTAATCCCAGCTACTTGGGAGGCTGAGGCAGGAGAATCACTTGAACCCAGGAGGCGGAGGTTGCAGTGATCCGAGATCATGCCATTGCACTCCAGCCTGGGTGACAGAGCAAGACTCCACCTCTCAAAAAATAAAATAAAATAAAATAAAATAACCCAAATTCATCATTGCAGTATGAGGTGCTAATCTATGAAGACTTTCCATGACTGCAACAAGGCCACTCTAATGAGTCTTGGATGACTTGATTGGAATACTAAGTGCCATTCAAGTCACTATGTGCCAGATACCTGCTTTATATGCAGCTTCATTTGATCCTCATGACAATCATGTGAGAGGGAATTGCCACCATCATCTTAGATATGAAGAAACAGAGTATTTAGTGAAGACAGTGGTGAGTATCAGAGCTGGAAATGCACCCTCCAACCTCCCAACCCCTCCCTGACATCCCTTAGTGCCCTTCTGTCCTCTGCCCTGGTCTCTCCCTCCACTGCTTACTGTGGGGCTCAGCGGAGGGCTGCTGGCTGCCCCATCTCACCTGAGCAGCTGAGCCTCTGTCTCAGATCTGCCTGCGGAGCAAGCTCAGCAGTGCAGACCTGAGCCTGCAGGCCTTAATAATATAGAGTTGTTAAAAGGGAACATTTAATTGCATGTTTTATTAATTTATTCCTTATGAAATAGTAATCATGAATTTTTGCTAACATGAAGTCTGGGCAGCAGTGAGTAACTTTGACATGTGGAATTCTTGAAAATACTGAAACTCCCCCAATTCAGGTTCCTGAGAACTTGTTTATCTATGGTGAGACACAGAAGGGGCTATTGATGAAACCCTCATTGATGATATTGAGGGTTTCATCAATAGCCCCTTCTTTGTCTCTCCATAGATAACTACTCCACCTGGAGGACTCTGCTCAACTCCATCCTGATCTCTTATGGAAAGCTACAAACTTATTTTTTATGAAAAGGAAAATAAAACATTCAAAAGGAAGGAGAAGCCCAGGGTGGGTAGGGCAGCAGCTGGCAATGCAGGGAAAAGAAAAGCAGCTCTGGAGGAGGTTAGGAATGGGACATGCAGAGGTCACGAAGCTGAAGACCTTTTCTTCCTGCCCAGACCACTGAGCTGGCCAAGAAGTAAGTGAACCTGACTTCCTGAGAGGCCTGGCTTTGAGGGGAAGGCAACTCTCTATCCCCAAGTGGTTTTCTGCTGGCCGGGAGGAATGTCAGCTCTGGACACCAAACAGAGGTGGTCATTACTTTTACTTGGTCCACAACACACATTGCCACTCTCTCTTCAGAAGGCCCTGGGGCCAGGAACACAGTCTTAAGAAATGGAGAGACAATCAATAAAGAGGAAAGAATGGCCAGTATTCCAGGCAGGTATCTAGTGATTTGTGGAGATGGTACAAAGGCCACTGCCTCTGCCTTTGGCATTCTCATCTTCACAGAAGCAAAAGGGCCCTTTCATCTAATGGGGGAAGGAACGTCTTTTTGTAGGAAGGCCTTTTTATAGGTGCAGTTGGATTCCTGCCCTTAGGGAATGGTCAGTTTGAGAGAGTAGACAAGTTCAAGGAGCTCCCAGGCTAGAGGTCTCTGTTCTCATGGAGTCCCCAATAAGACCTTGGGGAAATCACAGCTCAATGCAGTTACACACAGTAGTTTATAGTAAACTCCAGGATATGGTGAACACATGCATGAAAATGACTCGTGTACCTTGTCATATTTGAATAAATGTTAGGTATATATAGGTGCCCTCTATTTTAAGTAACCACAAAATACAGACTTTAAAAAGCATTCTGTTTTTTAGATCTAAATGCATATGAAAATTTAACATAAAAGTGGTATTTCAAATCCCTGGGGGAAGATAAATTATTCAATAAGTCATGTTGGGATAATTGAATTAGCATACCTATGAAGACAAAACAATACCTGGATTCCTAACCTCATTCTTTAGATCAAAATAATTTCCAGGTGGATCAAAGATTTAAATAAAAAAGTGAAGCCAAGTCATGAGAGTAAGAAGACAAGTCACAGCCTAGGAGAAAATATTTGCAAAACATATCTGAAAAAGACTGTTATCCAAAATATACAAAGAACTCTTAAAACTAAAGAATAAGAAAATGAACAACCTGATTTTAAAAATGGGCAAAAGACCTAGTCACCTCACTAAAGAAGATATACAGATACCAAATAAGCATATGAAGAGATGTTCAACATCACATGTCATTAGGGAATTGCGAATTGAAACATCAATGAGATACCACTACACACCTATTAAGATGGCCAAATTCGAAAACACTGACAATACCAAATGCTGGTGAGGATGTGGAGCAAGAGGAACTCTCGTTTATGCTAGTGGGAATGCAAAATTGCACATCCACTTTGGAAGATAAGTGGGCAGTTTCTTACAAACTAAACTTACTTCTACCATGTCATATTTATCCAAATGAACTACAAAATTATGTCCACACAAAACCTGCACACGGATGTTTATAATAGCTTTATTCATAATTGTCCAAACTTGGAAGCAACTGAGATGCACTTCTGTAGGTGAATCGATAAATAAACTATGGAAGTACTTCCAGACAGTGGAATATTATTCAGCAGTAAAAAAATATCCACTATCAAGTCATGAAAAGACATGGAGGAGACTTAAGTGCATATCATTAAGTGAAAGAAGCCAATCTGAAAAGACTACATATTAGATAATTCCACCTAGATGACATTCTTGGAAAGGCAAAACTATGAATATGGTAAAAAGATCAGTAGTTGCTAGAAGTTGGGGAGAACAAAGGATGACTAGGCAGAGAACAAGGATTTCTTTTATGGATGAGATAAGTTGTTTATTAGATATTTAATTTCTTTTAAATTTTAGATTCAGGGGGTACATGCACACATTTGTTTCACGAACATATCACACGATGCTGAGGTTTGGGCTTCTGTTAGTCCTGTCACTCAAATAGTGAACATACAGTTTTTCAACCCTTGCTCTTCTCCCTCCCTCTCCCCTTTTGGAGTTCCCAGTGCCTATTGTTCCCATCTTTGTGTCAGTGTGTTCCCAATGTTTAGCTGTCATTTATAAGTGAGAATATGTGTTATTTTGTTTTGGTTTTGTATTAATTTATTTAGAATAATGGCTTCTAACTGCATCCATGTTGCTGTAAAAGACATAATTTTGTTCTTTTTTATGGCTGCATGCTATGCCATGATGTATATGTATCACATTTTCTTTATCTGGTCTGCTCTTGATAGGCACTAGGGTTGATTCTATGTCTTTGGTATTGTAAATAATACTGCAGTGAACATACAAGTGCATGTATCTTTTTGATTGAATAAATTATTTTCCTTGGGTATATACCCAGTAGTGGGATTGCTGGGTCAAATAGTGGTTCTGTTTTAAGTTCTTTAAGAAATCTCCAAACTGCTTTCCACAGTTGCTCAACTAGTTTACATTCTCACCAACACTGTATAAGCACTACCTTTTCTCTGCAACCTTGCCAACATCTGTTATTTTTTGACTTTTTAATAGTAGCCATTCTGACTGGTGTGAGATTGCGTCTCCTTGTGGTTTTGATTTGCATCTCTGATGATTAGCAACGCGGAGCATTTTTTCATATGTTTGGTAGAGCTTGTATGTCTTCTTTTCAGAAGTGTGTTCATGTCCTTTGCTCACTTTTTAGTGAGATTATTTGTGTTTTGTTTGTTGATTTAAGTTCCTTATAGATTCTGGATGCAGAATCTTTTGGATTTGCTGGATCCAATTTGTTGGATGCATAGTTTGCAGATATTTTCTCCTGTTCTGTAGGTTGTCTATTTACTCTGTTGGGAGTTTGTTTTGCTAGAGCAGGGAGGATTTTTAAGGCAGTGAAACTATTCTCTGTGAATCTATAATTGTGGATACATATCATTATATATTTGTTAAATTCCATAGAGTGTACAACACCAAGACTAAACCCCAATGCAAACTATGAACTTTGAATGACAATGATGTGTCACTAAAGGTTCACAGATTTTAACAAATATGCAACTGTGGTGCGGGAGGAATGTTGATAGTGGGGTAGGCTATACACATGTGGCAGGCAGCAGGGCGTATGTGGGAACTCTGTACTTTCTCATCAGTCATGCTGTGAATCTAAAACTGCTCTAAAAAATAAAGTCTATTAAAAAAGTAAGCCATCAGAAAATAAAGAAACAAAACAAAGTGAAGCCAAGCAGATTTATTCATAATAATCCCAAACTAGAAGATATCTAATAAGTGAAGGGACAAGTAAATTGTGGCTTATCCATACAATGAAATACTACTCAACAATAAAAAAGAAAGATGATACACACACACAATAACATAGATGAACCTCACAGACATTAGGTTTAGTGAAAGAAACTGGATACAAAACACATACTGTACAATTCTGCAGGACATTCTAGAACAAGCAACGCGAATCTAAAAGGAAAGAAAGTGGATCCATGATTGCCTGGGAGTGAGAGTGGGGTGGGAATTAAGTATAAAGTGTTGGAGGCTTGTTTTTTTTTTTCTTTTTTTTGAGATGGAGTTTTGCTCTTGTTGCCCAGGTTGGAGTGCAATGACTCGATCTTGGCTCATTGCAACCTCTGCCTCCAGGTTCAAGTGATTCTCCTGCCTCAGCCTCCTGAGTAGCTGGGATTACAGACACTTGCCACCACGCCCAGCTAAGGTTTGTATTTTTTAGTAGAGACAGGGTTTCACCATGTTGGCCAGGTTGGTCTCAAACTCTGGACCTCCAGTGATCCACCTGCCTTAGCCTCCCAAAGTGCTGGGATTACAGGTATGAGCCACCGAGCCTGGCAAGGGATGGAGATTTGTTAAGGGGATAGAAATGCTCTTACTTGTAATGCATTACTTGGCTATACATATTTGTCAAAACTTATTGGAGTGTATACTTGAAACAGGTGCATTTTATTATATGTAATTTATACTTCAATAAAGATTTAAAAAATGAAACCATAAAAAATTCAGAAGAAAACATGTGAGACTCTAAAAAATACGTAACTTTAGGATGAGGAAGGCTTGTTTAAACATGACACAAAACCTAGATAGCATAAAAGAAAAGATTAGTTAATCTGATAATAGAAATGAAAATTTTCTGTATGGCAAAGAAATACCATGTGCAAAGTAGAAAAACAAGTGACAAACAGGAAAATATTTACAGCTAGGTTTTTCTTGTTCCTAAAGTGCTCTAGCTAAAACAGAGTATAAAAACAAACTCATTTTCTCAAAACAGAGCCCGGTGAGGGACATAAATGTATGTAAGTTCTGAGGTTTGCAGGTGGTAATTGGAGTTGGGCTGGGTTAATCACGTGGGGGTTGACTTGCTGGAGGAAGTGATTGATAATAACGGGGTATATCGCATTTGGGCAGTCTCCCTCCTTGGAACTGAGAGATGCAACGATAATAAACTCACCATCAAACTTTGATTTCAGACTACTAGTGTGCTGCTGCTGCGGCTGCTGCTGGTGATAATGACCTGACATACCTGGGTTTTTTAGGGTATTTGTGCAGTTCCAGGTTAAATAGGGAGGTACTGGAATCCAAGATAATTTTGATTCTTTCCTTCCCTCTCCATGTGTCATGATGAAGATGTGAAAAATATCCTTTTTCAGTGAGTTTGAGCCAAGTTTTCCCAAATTAAATCTTAAAAAGGAAACAAATGGAAAACTCCTGCATGCTGATCCCCCTCCTTCCTTGCCTTACACCTGAGCGGCTTCTAGAAACCTAGTTTATGATTAACCAAAGCCTAGTCCCAGATTAGACTAGCTGACCCTGCTGATCACACACCTGGCGCTGGGCTCCTTTCCCTCATGGCAGCTCTGTCTGACTCCTAATTAAATATAGCTTGGCTTCTAAGTCAAGGTCGATTGGGTTGGCATAATATCAAGGCCTGGCTGGACGCTGTGTCTTGTCCAGAGCTAACTTCTGATCTCATGTCTAGGTATGGGCCCCAAGTCACCCTCTCCAGCCCACTCTGAATTGTGTTTCTGTCCTGAGGCAGGTGGCCTGTGTGCCTTGACCCCTGTGCTGAACCCTAGCTTTACTAAGGGGAAGTTCCTTTTCTGTGTAGCCCCAAAATTCTCTTCTTACTCTTAAAGCCAGTCATCCTTTGCTTTGCAGTTGCTTTTCTTCTCCAAGAGCTTTCCTTGGCTCTGAGCTCCTGGAAATCTACCTGCACTTTTCTGGGCACCTACTACATGCCAGGTACCTAGCTAGATGCCACATTTTTGTGGGGTGGACAGACAAGTAAACGGGTCCTAACAAATCATAGCTGTGATAAAAGGAAGCCTGGTGTGGGGAGAAGCAGAGGGATCCTAGAAGACAGAGGAACTATCCAGCTGAGGAGAGATCAGAGGAGACTTCTATGGGACATAATATTTGAGGCCACACCTGCAAGGCAGACAGGTAGACAGGTAGAGGAAGATGCCCCAGACAGAAGGAATAGCCTCTGTAGAAGCATGAAAGCGGAGCATAAGAAAGAGAATCACACAGCTCATTTTCTTCCATTGAGCTATATTTGTCAAGAGCAGCTCTCCTATCTCATTGTTAAGGCTCATCCTACCCTGTATTAGCTTACTAAGATCTAATAAAAAATTTAGCAGCTTAACACAACAAACACTTATTATCTCTATTATTTTTGAGGTTAGAAATCCAGGAGCAGCTTAGCTGGGTTGTTCTGGCTCAGGATCTCTCATGAGGTTGCATTCAAGGTATAACCTGGGCCAGTTGTCTTAAGGATTAACTCAGGTTGGAGAATCTGCTTCCAAGCTCCTGCTTGTGGTTGTTGACAAGCTTCAGTTTCTTACCACGTGGCCTCTCCATAGGGCTGCTCGTAACATGGTAGGTGGCTTCTGGTAGTGTGAGAGATGAGAGAGAAGGGAAGGGAAGGAAAGGGAAGGGGAGGGGAGGGAAGGGAAGGAAAGGGAAGGGGAGGGGAGGGGAGGGAAGGGAAGGGAGGAGGGGAGGGGAGAGACAGAGAAAGAGAGAAGAGAAGAGAAGAGGGAAAAGGGTGGGGGTTCGGGGAGGGGGGGAAGAGAGAAACAGAGAGAGACAGAGAGACAGAGAAGAACCTTAGAAGTCTTTTATAACCTAAAAGTCTGAATCCAGGAAGTGGAGGTCATTGGAGTCGTCTTGGAGGCTGGGTATCACATACCCTATAGTGAGACTAGATTGCATGGCCTGTGACTCTAGGCATAACAGCATGTAGACTTGGCTTCCCAGGCATCCATGCGACTTCACTGGGGCCCCTTTTCTTTACCTGGAGTTCCTTAGCATAAGGTCAAGTCTCTTAGAAAGCTAAACATTTGCTTGCCTCCTCCTACTTTGGGAGTGAGGACTTTCCTTTTGGCCTCCCAACTTTAGTTCCTAGTTTCTAATTTTCTTTCTTTCAGTCCACTCCTTGGGGGATTTAGGGCACACTTTGAACCAAATGAATGACCAAAGCTTCCCTGACTCAGCTAAGAAACCAAGTCTACCATTTGAAAGTCTAGCGCAGCCAGGGGATGGTTCTTCTTGAATTTTATTTAGTTTTACAATTCCAAATTATTAAAAGACAATTTTCATTAAGAGAAGAGGAAGAGTGCTGTTGTCCACATCCTGGGGAGGTGGTGTGTAGAGTGTGCTGGAAAGAACATAATGTGTTTGGGTTGCAGACAAACCTGATTCCTCACTGGCCAAGGTCGTTAACCTCTCTGAGCTTGTTCCCTCATCTGTGAAATGGGTACTTCTGAAGATTAAATGAGATTATTCACACAAAGTGGTTGCTGACATATAGTAGTTTGTAAAAATTGGTACTTTATTTTCTATTAATGGTACTGGTTTTAGAATTATCACTACCATCTTCTTTCAAGATCTAACCTAATTTTTACCTTTACTTCAAATCTGTCCCAAGAATCAAACCATCTCTGTTCTCTAAATTTGAATAGCACTTTGAGTCAACACTTCACAATTTAGTACTTAATTAGATATTAAATTACATTGCTTTCTAGTTATTTCATGTGTGGCACCAATTCCCTAGAGACAAGTACTGCCTTTCCTAAAGTACCTCTAATAAAGCTCAATGCAAATCAAGGTATACAGTAGTCACTCAACAATTATTTGATGGTTATTCAGGATATCAAGCATTTTTGGGAAGCTGGCTGAGAGTAGATTCCCTGCTCTGAGCTCAGAAAATTCTCAGGGAAAAAAGAATAGGGAAGAGAAAAGGCCAAAGTAGTTAAGTACAGATAATATCACAAATTTCTCTGCATATAAAGTGTTGAATGTTATTTTGCTTGCTATGATTTTGTTGGGATTCCAGATTAACTGCTAAAACCTTCAATGCAGCTAGCAAACAGCAGGAAAGCTATCATACTAGATTGGATTCATTTCTTTAAATCTGTGAATTAATCTTACTTCTGCAGAGGAAAACCCTTCAAAATTCTACTTAAAATATACCAATCTAATATTAATCTGAAAATATAATGTAAACAGTTCTTCCTACAAAACAGAAGTGTTACTATTAAAAAAACCCCAAACTTACTTTTCTTTGCCACAGTTGACAACATGTTTATCAATGTGGAGCCTATTTTTGCAATAAGGGAAGAATGGTTCCATTAAGGCATCAGTTTTATGGAATCTAGTGGCTGGCTACAAGGGCTATTTTAGGGTTTTTGTGACATGTAAATGTCTGTGTTGACAGCTCTAGCTTCTTGTTACCAAATGTGAATAAAATTAATCCTCATTTAAAAAATGAACTTATTATAAAGTCAAAACTACAGGGTTGGTTCACTTGTGCACCCATTCCTTTTATAGTATCCATCATGGCAAACTTGAAGGGTTGCATTGTGTAGTACATTCTGTATTGTTGGAAGCCCCTTCAGAAGAATAACATTGCAACACTGCTGTGGTAATGACCTAAGCAATTGGTCACTTTGTGGGTAATTGATGAAACCAAGGAAGGTGCTGTTTCCCAGAAAATCTCATAGTCATAAATAAAAATGTGCAAATGTTCCATTGATTGCTTCTAAGAGTCAATGGGTTCTAGGTTAAGAAACGTTAATCTACGGTCAAGTTAACCAAGGAGTTTGGTATTTTAGGAAGAGGCTAGGGCTGGCTGAGCACTAGGGAACCAGAGCTGGGAAGTCAGTGATGGCCTGGAGGGTATGGACGGTGAAGCCAGCATGAAGTGCTCAGGGAATGTCATTTGAATAAATAGATGAATAAATGAATGGCCAAAAATGTGGTTACAACTGATGTTTCTCTAGAATCATGATGGAATCAGATGAGCCAGTGGCTTTAGGGAAGAACACCAGTGTAAGTTACAATCTCATATATGATCTCTTGTCCTTCCTCAAGTTTGTCCTGCTGAGCAGAGTTGGCCTTAAGATTGCAGGCAGGCAGATGCAGACCGAGCAGGGGTAGGGGGTCATGCCTGCACCTAATTTTGACTCTCTTTGAGGGTAGAGATTCTAGACAAGCCAGAAGGCAAACATACTGTCCTTTTGCTGGTCCTTGTACTCTTCCAGGAACTCCCATGCCCTAAAGGGCTCAGCCTTCATTGGGGCCTTCCTTGCAAGCCTCCTCTTTCCATGCAGGGCTGCCTGCCTGTTCCTTCCTTTTCTTCCCAGCAAGAGGCCCACATCCCTGGTTCTGTAATCTCAAGAGGTAATCTGATAAATGAATTTATACCAGCCAGTGTATAACAACTGAACTCTGTTACTCAAAGCAATGGCTCTCCAGGGGTGGTAATTTGATTACTGGGACAGGCCAGCAGGGGAGGCGTTTGTGAATGGAGTAGCCGCACGCAGGGAGGTGACAGTGCTCCTTGCCCATGAGGATAACATGAGATCTTGGAGTGCCAGATCCACATTTGGGTCCTGGTTCCCCCAGTCACCAGCTGTGGGATCTCATCTCTTATGAATCTTTTTGAGACTTATTTCCTCTTCTCTAAAGTGAGGGAAATAACTTCCAACCCTCAAAGGGTGGTTGGAAAGAATAGGCGAGTATGTAAATATAAAAGAAACGATTGGGCATTTGGCAGATATTTTAATTAATGTCATGTGCAAACCACTCTTGTCAGGGTTGGGGGTTGGAGGTGGGGCATTGTGGAAACAAGTCTAAAAAATTCTGTTGAAATTCTGGTATCTAGGGGTCAGGATGGAGATAGATTTCAGATATGATTGAACATCATGGTGCTCCCTTACCTCCAAACCCTGCCTCAACTGCTCCAAGTGGGCCTCAGGGTCTCCCAGCTATACATAGGAGGCCACTAGGGAAGCTATGCAGGCATTCTTTAATGAATCCTTCAGGCCTGGACATCACGTATTCGCAGGAAGGCAGGAGTCCAGGCAGGAACAAAGGGCAAGAAGTGAGGAACGTGACTTGTGCTCTGTTCCTTTTCTTGTCAGAGAAGCGGTGGGGGAACCTTAAGCTCCATGTGTCTTGGATATTTGCAGAGGGGTTTTGTGAATAAATAACTTGATGCCAACGTCAGGTCACATTGAGTCAGCCCCACAGAATGTTCAGCAGAGAGCCTTGTCTCTGAGAAGCCCTCAAGAGGAGCAGTTTGAGGGAGGCCCTTAGTGACTTGTCTTAAAGATGAGGATGCATCTCACACATTCCTGACAGCTCTCTTAATGGCTTGTTATATAGATTCATCTTCTGAGATCTGAATCACAGGGGGAGAAGCCGAGGTAGAGTCCAGTATCAGACACAGTGGGATGTTTAAGTGGAAATGTGCTTTAGGCAGCTGGATGATCCCACCAAGGAAGAGAGAGAGAGGTTCAGAAGCCACTAACCAGGAGGTGGTAGGTGAATCTATGGTTGTTGATAATCTCTTCCAGTTGGGGTACTGAGGGAGAGGAGGGACTCCTATATATAATGGTGCAGGCAAAGACAGCATAGTGGGAGCAATGAACTGAATGCAGAAATTAAGGGAGCATTGTCTGTAGATAAATTTAAAAAATAATAAACCTAACTAAAAATCAGCCTGCCCTTTATTATCATTAGTGCAAGTGATTCTAAGCAATGAATCACTGGATAAAATTTTCCTTCCTCCTGAGGCAGATGGCTCCCATGGCTCCATCCTTAGTAGGCCACCACCTATGTCTCTTGAGTTTTTTTCACCTTTTGCTTGAAGAATAACTTCCTGAATGGCACATCACTCTGTAGGTGTGCTCTCACGAAGCACCAGGCCTGTGTTTGCCTGAGATGCTTGAACAGAATTGCAACATGGTAACCTCAGCAATGAATATAGGGGCTTCTAAGAGATGTGTGTTTGTGTGTGTGTGTGTGTGTGTGTGTGTGTGTGAGAGAGAGAGAGAGAGAGAGAAGAAAGAGAGACAGAGACTCCTGCTAGGGGCAGTTGACCACCTGGATCTAATTACACCTGAGGATTTCCCTAAAATGTTCACTTGCAAAAAATAACAAATTCCCCTTTGTGCTTAAACTGGGTTGATCTGGATTTTTGTTACCTGCAACAGAAAGAGTTCCAGTTATATAAATACCATATCAATAACTGCAGACCTAGGATACTCCAACAAAACTTGGTTGCTATACAAGGTATTCTAATTTTCACCTAGTGGTTGGGTGAGAGGTCGTGGTTTCTTGGTTCTTTTAGGCTTTGGTGACCCCTGTTATCACTAAGCAACTAAGCAAACAAACATACTGGCAGGTCACAGAGACACCTTTCTGTATACAACTGAACTCAGTAGAAAGTTGCTTGGACCTCATCCAAAGTAATTATTTACAGATGTTCCCAAGGCACATAATTATAGGGTCACAGTACAGGGACCCATATTGTGAGAGGAGCTCTTGAGTGAAACTCTAGAGGGTTATACAAGGAAATCACTTGTTAAATCTACATTTAGGGTGAAGAAAAATTCCACTGTGTCGGGTTAGAGTGAGGAGAACTGCGTTAGCAACATTTCACATGAGAAAGCTTTGAAGATAAAATTTTAGAGAGAAGGAGAAGCAGCCGTTTTAGGATTTTAAATTTATTTGAGGTCCAACACTAACCCGTAGTTGACGCAGTGGCTAAAAAAGCTGACATTATATTCCCAATTAGGCACTCTTTCCATGACAGGAATATGATCCTGCAGCTTCAGGCTTACAGGATCCTTATGACTCATGATCTCTTAAAGTAAGAGATACTTTTTACCCCCAGCATTTCCTAAAACTGGCTGTGAATAGTCCTGCTTGGATCACATACCTGCCCGTGAACCAATCACTGCTCAAGGGGACAGGAAATAGGGATTGATGTGTTTGGGTGGTTTGTCTACCCCCGTGGAACAGGAGGTGATACAGCCCCACATAATCCCGTGGATTAGTAATGGGCATTTCAACCAAAGACTGGATACAAGGTAACGAATGTCCACAGTGATCCTGTGAGTTTCAAAACTTCATTTTTTTCCCCCACATTGCTGCTCCTCTTTTTTTTTTTTTCCTGATCACTTTGTTTAAAGGCCTATGGGTTGGATAATGTCTGTCCTCAATCAGCTTGCCCTTCTAGTCTCCTCTAGGCTGGAAGCCTGAAAACTACATTTCCCAGAATCCTTTCCAGCTTATTTTGTTAGGATCTTCCAACAGGAGGCACTGGCAGGAGACTGGAAAGTGAGAGAAAGGGAAAAGCCATTTATTCCCGGTTTCTGGTAATGCCTTTGGGAGTCACAGGGTGGGGGTGGGGACTCTTGAGGGTGGGGAGAGAAGAGAGTGTAGAGGCAAAGGCTGTGACCAACGGGGGCAGACGCCTGGGTATGTCAGCCTCAGAGGCACAATGTTTCTGGGCCCCGGGTGACACCATTTTCCCTCTTCAGTCCCAGGGTTAGTAGTCACTTTCTGCAATTGCTGATCTTTTGGAGACTTTTTTTCTTTTTCTCCTTCCAACACCTTTATAACCAATTCCCGGTATTAATTTCTCTTTGTTTAAAATATCTAGAATGATTTCTGTTTCCCTAATTGAAACCTAATACTGTTTTATTTTATTTATTTATTTATTTATTTATTTATTTATTTATGAGAAAGGGTCTTGCTCTGTCACCCAGGCTGGAGTGCAGTGGCGCGATCTTGGCTCACTGCAACCTCCACCTCCCGGGTTCAAGCGATTCTCCTGCCTCAGCCTCTGGAGTAGCTGGGACTACAGGCGCGTGCCACCACTCCTGGCTAATTTTTGTATATTTAGTAGAGACGGAGTTTCGCCATGCTGGCCAGGCTGGAGCTCAAGCCATCCACCCACCTTGGCCTCCCAAAGTATTGGGATTACAGGCGTGAGCCACTGCTCCCGGCACATTTTATTTTGTTATGAATTCTTAGTTTTTTTCATTTAAAAGACTGTAGTAAAATATGCATAAATGAGTCATCAATTGTTTTGAACATACAGTTCAGTGCCATTAAGTACATTGACACTGCTGTATAACCATCACCACCATCCTTCTCCAGAACTTTTTTATCCTCCCAAACCGAAACTCCATACCCATTAGACAATAACTCCCCATTTTCCTCTTTCCCCCAGGCGCTGGTAACCACCATTCTACTTTGTTTCTATGGATTGGACTACTCTAGGTACTTTATATAAGTGGAATCATAAAATATTTGTCCTTTTGTGAGTGGCTTTTTTCACTTAGCCCAATGTCTTCAAGGTCCATCCATGTGGTGGCATGTATCAGAATGTCCTTTATAAGGCTGAAGAATGCTCCATTGTACGTATATACCACTTTTTTGTTTATCCATTCATCTGTCAGTGGACACTTGAGTTATGCATTACTTTGCTTGGGTTATCATAACAAAGTATCACAGACTGGGTGGCTTAAATAACACAAATTTATTTTCTCAGAATTCTGGAGGTTGGAAGTCCCAGATCGGTGTCACAGGATTCATTTCTTCTAGGCCTTTCTCTCTGGCTTGTTGATGGCCATCTTTTCCCTGTGTTTTCACATAGTTTCCCCCTGTTCTAATTTCCTCTTCTCATAAGAACACCAGTCATATTGAATTAGGACTACCCTAATAATCTCACTTATCCTTAATTATTTCTTTATCTCCAAATACAGCCACATTTTGAAGAACTGGGTGTTAGGACTTCAACATATGAATTTTGTTGGGGGGATTCAGCCCATATTAGGTTGCTTCCACCTTTATTGTGATAACGCTGCTATGAACATAGAGTACCTATATTTATTCAAGTACTTGCTTTCCTGCACAAGAGGGTGTTGTTTAAAAAAAGCCAGACATAGTGGCTCACACCTGTAATCTCAGATGGCTGAGAGGGGAGGTTTGCTTGAGTGCAGGAGTTCGAGACCAGTCTGATCAACATACTGAGACCTTGTTTCTACAAAATATAAAAAACTAGCTGATTGTGGTGGCTCACACTTGTAGTCCCAGCTACTCAGGAGTCTGAAATAGAAGGACTGCTTGAGCTCAGAAAGTGGAGGCTGCAGTCAGCCATGATGGTGCCACTGCAGTCCAGCCTGAGCAACTAGAAAGACCGTGTATTGGTTGGGGGGGGGGGGGGAAGGAAAAAAAATTCCTGCGTTCATATTTTTTTTTGATATATACCCCATAATAGAATTGCCAGATTATGTAGTACTTCTATGTTTAATTTTGTTGAAAAACTGCCATACTGTTTTCTACAGTGGCTGTAACATTTTACATTTCCACCAGCAATGCACACAGGTTCCAGTTTTTCTACATGTTCACCAACTCTTGGCATTTCCTTTTAAATAATAGATATCCTAATGTGTGTGAGGTGGTATCGCATGGTGATTTTGATTTGCATTTTCCTAATGATTAGTAACATTGGGCGTCTTTTTATGTGATTATTGGCCATTTGTATTTTTTTTTTTTTTTGGAGAAATGTCTGTTCAAGTCCTTTGCTCATTAAAACTTGTTTATTCTTCAGAGAAATCAGGCCGGGCACAGTGGCTCACACCTGTAATCCCGACACTTTGGGAGGCCGAGGTGGGCAGATCACTTGAGGTCAGGAGTTCAAGACCAGCCTGGCCAACATGGCAAAACTCTGTCTCTACTAAAAGTACAAAAATGAGCCGGATGTGGTGGTGGACGCCTGTAATCCCAGCTACTCAGGAGACTGAGACAGGAGAATCACTTGAACCCAGGAGGTGGAGGTTGCAGTGAGCCGAGATCGCACCACTGCACTCAGCCTGGGTGACAAAAGCAACTCTGTCTCAAAAAAAAAAAAAAAAAAAAAAAATCATATAAACACTATGGCAACATTCATTAACCTTCCAAAGAAATGCAGGAAAATATTCACCCACAATCTTTAAAGAGTTATGAAATGACCCCATTGTGTGGCAGAATGTTGGTGCAATCTTTCAGAGTCAGCTAAAGCAAGGTGACAAAGCAGGTGGGATCCAGAGCCATGATTGCCTAGGATTTTTCTCCCAGACATAGCTTATTGCATGATTATGTAACCTCATGAAAGTTGCTTAGTCTCTCTGTGCTTTAGTTTTCTGACTTATAAAATGAGAATAATAATACTGTCTACTTCATAGAGTTGTTATAAGTATTAAATGAGTTAACAATGAGAACAGTGTCTAGTACATAGTCAGCACTTAATATAAATTAATTATCATCATTATTCTTCTCTGGGTCCCAAACTTCTGGTCTGCCTCTGCGTCTGGACACCTTCTGGGATCCTCTCTCCTGATTCCTAGTGTTTTGGATTACCCAGTTATCCATGAGGCAAACAGATATATGTATATAGCAGTTCAATATGCTAATGTTTTTTTACATATTAACTTTATTTATTTATTTTTTTCAAGATGGAGTCTTACTCTGTCTCGCCAGGGTGGAATGCAGTGGTGTGATCTTGGCTCGCTGCAACCTCCACCTCCCGGGTTCAAGTGATTCTCCCACCTCAGTCTCCCAAGTCGCTGGGATTACAGGCACTCGCCACCATGCCTAACCAATTTTTTTGTATTTTTAGTAGAGATGGGGTTTCACCATATTGGCCAGGCTGGTCTTGAACTCCTGACCACAGGTGATCTGCCCGCCTTGTCCTCCCAAAGTGCTGGGATTATAGGTGTGAGCCACTGTGCCCAGCCTAACTTTAATTTTCACAATTACCATCAGCTATAGCCAGGTGATTATGAGCCCTGGTTCACAGATCATCTGGGAAGAAACTGAAATCCCATCTCTTATGGGAAGTGCTTTTAATAGAAAACAAAACAAAACAAAATAACAACAAAAAACAAATCTTGTCTCTCTATCTCTCCTTTTTAATGTGTGATCTTGCGTACGTCACTTCATGTCTCTGAGCTTCAATTTCCATATCTGGAAAAAGAAGATAAGAGTTGTTTATAGGATCACTGAAGGATTAAATGAGATAAGGGCTGTAAAGCATTTAGCACACACAGTGCCTGGCAGATAGAAAATGCTTAATGGATATTGATTATTATATTCATATAACAGATGAGAAAACTTGGTCTTAGAGAGATGAAATTATTGTGTAAGGTAATAAAGCTACCGTTGAGAGAAGATGGCCCAAAACAATGTTCTTTGTTGTTTCCTTTTACCTTGCATACATAATTTCTGTGTAGTTTCTGTTATGTGATGAGTGCAGACATAGTTTTAGATTAAAAAAATTTTACATTAGAGAGAAAATAATTTTCAAATTGCTACAGAGATATGAAAATCTAACTGAATAACATATCTTCATGCCTATTACTTCCTTTCCTTCTCTTGAGTTATTTTCTCACAAATGGAATTTGATAGGTAAAAGGTAAACATGATTTAGCTTGATGTAAACATGATAGGCAAACATAATTTTGATTCTGGATATAGAACATCCTATTGCTTTCCTAAAGAGTTTATTCATAGTAATTATGTTTGCCTACTGTAATTTATTTTCTAGTATCCTGGAAATAATTGGAACATTCACAAAGAATGAATAACCTTGACAGAGGTAAGAAATCGCCAGGCCGAAGAGGAATGTGGTGTGAAAGTTTTCAGAATCAAAATGGAGTCAGTAATGTTAAGAAAACGCTAACAAATACTGCTGGGGAAAGCCATGAAGTGAGGGTTTTCATGCTTGTATGCCTGTAGCAGAAACTGTCAAAAAAATTACAAAAACTGCAACCTTGCACAAAGGCCATGTTGCAAAAACTACTTCTACGAAGACATCTGCCCAGCAGCTGCCTGTCCAGTCTGACTGTTCTCACCCTTGTTACTGATCTTTGTAGCCAAAGATAATTATTTCAGAACAATTATATAATCTTCCTCATTTTTTCTTGAAAAATCTTGTCTTCCTTTCCCTCCCTGAATACATGCATAGTTTACCATGCCATGCATATTCCTATTGCAATTCTCTATTCCCAAATAATTACCTCTTAGAGAGCCTCTTTCTTGCTTAGATTGACAGTGAGAACTTAGAGAAGTTGAATGAATAGGTTGGGAAGATGATAACCATGTTCAGAAACATGAGACAAAACCCCAAGTTACTGTATGTAGGTGTATAGTTTTTTGTCTACTTGATATGATGCTCATGTTATACAGTTAAGGCATGTGCATATTATCTGCAAATGACCAGCTCAGTCTCTGGGCATGTGAGGAACTGAGAGTACCAGTTAATCAAACATTTACTTTGTTTACTGGGTCCTGCTGCTCACTTGGCTTACTTGTCCTCTGGAAGAAACCTCTTGCTCTCAAAGGAACCTGAATCTGAGCTGCTGCCCCTGAGTGGGAATCATGCTTCAAATTTTAACTCAGGGTGTAAAGTCCTAGAGAACAACAGGGCTGACATCTTTCTGCCCTTGGTATTGATTTTGGGATCTACAGATAGCTCTGAGAGCCTCGGTTCCTTCATCTGTACAAGGGGAGTAATAAGGTAGATAGTTACTGTGTAGGGAGCTTTCTCTGGGCTTTACATATAAGTCATACAGTTCCCAAAGCAATGATATGAAGGAGGGTTTATCAGTAACTTCATTTTACAGTTGAGAAAACTGAGGTTCAACTGGTTAAATAATGTGCCAGGTAACACAGTCAGTAGGCAGAGGGGACAGGGTTTGAATTCAGGCACTCAGGCTCCAGAGCTTCAGTCTTCAACACCACGCATAATATTGAACAATACGGGAGGTTAATGATGCTTAGCTTTAAGGGTTGCTGTGAAGATTCAAGATGAAGGCACATGAGGCATACGGCTTCTGATCTCGCTATTCTACAAAAATGGTCACTCTTGCTAAGTTTGCCAATGACTTCTGAATTGCCAAACCTAATAAACACTCAGAAGGGAAAACTACGCTATTGGCTATTTCTCTGTTTTGTTTTCTCTTTTAACTGACCTCTAAATGTTGATTTACTCTGGGCTGTGTCCTTGGTCCTTCTCTTTTCTTTTTCTGGGACATCTCACACAGTCTCATGGTATAAGACAGGGGTGTCCAATCTTTCGGCTTCCCTGGAACACACTGGAAGAAGAATAGTCTTGGGCCACAAATAGAAAACACGAACCCTGGCAATAGCTGATGAGCTTAAAAAAAAAAAAACAAAAACACAACGAAATCTCATAATGTTTTTGGGCCGCATTCAAAGCCATTCTGCGCAGCGTGCAGCCCTCAGGCTGCGAGTTGGACAAGCTTGGCATAAGATACCATCTGTATCATGTATTTGTTAAGGACTCCTATATCAGATAGGGTTCAACCAGAGAAAGAGAGCAAGCAAGAATATATATTAAGAGATCTATTGCAAGGCATTTCTTATATGATTCTTACATAGCACAGGCTGTCAGGAAGAGTAACTCTTGGGCATGGAATGAACTGCTGTTCATAGGCAAAACAACTTCTTTCTCGGGGAAGCCTCAGTTCTACTTTTAAGGTCTTGCAATTGATTGAATCAGGATAATCTCCCTTACTTAAATTCAACTGATTGTGAGTTTTAGTCACAGCAATAAAATATTTTCACAGCAACACCTAGATTAATATTTGATTAACTGGGGGCTCTAGCCCAGGCAACTTGACTTATAAAATTGGCCCTCAAACTCCCAAACTGACATCTCCAACCTCAACCTCCTGGCTGAGCCTCAGGTTTGAATATCCAGCTGCCTACCAGAGATGACCATTTAGTGCCTCAAACTTGATGTTCTTTAAACTGAACTTTGATTCCCTCCTGCTCCCATTCCAGCCTGCTTGCCTTCTGTCTTCCCCATCTCTGTAAGTGGAACTTCACCACTGGCTCATGGAAAAGACCTCAGAATCATCTTTGATTTTTCTCTCACTTCTGCTTCTGTATGCAAGTACTATGTTCTCCACTTCCCAAGTAGATTTTAGAGACCCAGTTCTCACCATCTCCACTGTCTCCATCCTAGCCCAGGCTCCCTCATCTCCAGCCTGGATGACTGCCAGAGCCACTTAACCAGTCTCTCTGCTCTCACTCTTGCCGCACTCTCTTCCTTACTCCACCCAGAGTGATCCTTTTAAAGCATAAACCAGATTTGCCTGATTCTGGTGATTTAAAACTCATCAATGAGTTTCCATTATTCTTGGATTAAAATGTAAATTTCTTACCTTGGTAGAGTATATAAGTCATGTGCTACATAATGACGTTTCAGTCAACGATGGACCATACATACTGTGATGGTTCCATAAGATTATAATGGAGCTGAAAATTTCCTATTACCTAGTGACCCTGTAGCCATCCTAACATTGTAGCACAATGAACTACTCACATGTTTGTGGCGATGCTGGTGTAAACAAACGCACAGCTCTGCCAATTCTATAAAAGTATAGCACATACAATTATGTACAGGACATAATACTTGATAATGATAATAAATGGCTATTTTACTGGGTTATGTATTTACTGTACTCTAATTTTTACTGTTATTTTAGAATGTCCTTTTTCTACTTATAAAAAATATTAATTGTAAAACAACCTCATGCAGGTCCTTCAGGAGATATTATGGAAGAAGGCACTTTTTTGTTTTTGTTTTTTTGAGGAGTCTCGCTCAGTCAACCAGGCTGGTGCTAATCTCACCTCCATTTCCCGAATTCAAGTGATTCTCCCACCTCAGTCTCCAGAGTAGCCGAGATTACAGGTGTGCACCACTGTGCCTAGCTTTTTTTTTTTTTTTTTTTTTTTTGTATTTTTAGTAGAGACAGGGTTTTACCATGTTGACCAGGCTGGTCTCAAACTCCTGACCTCAAGTGATCTGCCTTCCTCAGCCTCCCAAAGTGCTGGGATTACAGGTGTGAGAAGGCATTCTTATAGATGACAACTCCATGCATGTTGTTGCTCCTGAACACCTTCCTGTGGGACACGATGTGGAGGTGGAAGACAACGGTATTGATGATCCTGACCTTCTGTAAGCCCAGACTAATGTGTTTGTGTCTTATTTTTTTAACAAAAAGGTTAAAAAGTAAAAAAAAAAAAAAATGCTTATAAAGATATAAAGAAAGAACGTATTTTTGTATGGCTATACAACGTGTTTGTGTTTTAAATTAAGTGTTATTACAACAGAGTCAAAAAGTTTAAAAAGTTAAAAAGTTTATAAAGTAAAACAGTTACAGTAAGCTAAGGTTAATTTATTATTGAAGAAAGAAAAATATTTTTAATAAATTTGGAATAGCCTAAGTGTACAGTCTTTATAGGGTCTACAATAATATACAGTAATGTCCTAGGCCCTCACATTCACTCACCACTCACTCACTGACTCACCCAGAGCAACTCCAGTCCTACAAACTCCATTCTTGGTAAGTGCCCTATCCAGGTGTCATACTTTTTAAATCTTTTATACTGTATTTTTTCTGCATCTTTCCCAGGTTTAGATATGTTTATATACACAAATGCTTATCATTGTATTACAATTGCCTACAGTATTCAGTAGGGTAACTTGCTGTAGAGGTTTGTAACCCTGGAACAATAGGTTATACCATATAGCCTAGGTATTTAGTAGGCTATACTATCTAGGTTTGTGTAAATATACTCTGATGTTTCCACGATGACAAAAGTCACCTAACAACACGTTTCTCAGAAGGGATTCTTATTGTTAAGCGACACATGACTGTATATGTCTGCTCTTATGACAGTTCCCTGTGACTTGAAGAGCTTAAAGGCACAGAATAAGTGCTCTGTAAATATTAATTGTCATCCTGTTGTTGACAGAAACCAATAAAAGAGAACAATGCTTGGAAGTTCAGTTTCCATGAATTTATCTAGTGCCACTCTGTCTAATATGGTAGTTACTAACCATATGTGGTTATGGAGCCCATGAAATGTGGCTATAACAACTAAAGAACTGAATTTTAAATTTTATTTAATATTAATGAATCTAAATTTACATTTAAAAATTGAAACTTCGTATAATATTAGAAAATATTTAAGCATGTTCAGAATACTTTGAGTATGTAATCTACTTTTTTTTTTTCTGGTGAAAAGATATACATATATTTAGAATTAGCCAGATGGACTCAGTTTAGATGATCCCAATCTTTTTGGCAACATGGCAACATCCAAAGCATTGTAATCAGGAGCCAGTCGAACATATGCCTTCTTCTCTCCATCAGGGTGAATCAGGGTGTTGACCTTGGCCATATCAATGTCACACAACCTGTTTGATCTGGTGCTTGTTGTTTTTAACATCCAAATGAACACGAGTGTGTTGTCTTCTATCTTCTTCATGGCAGACTCAGTGGTCAGTGGAAACTTGACAGCATAGTGGTCAAGCTTGTTTCTCCTGGGGGCAATCTTCCGAGGATATCTGGGCTGCCTCCGGAGTCGCTGTGTCTTGGGCCGCCAGAAGGTGGGTGACATGCGGATCTTTGTTGTTGTTGTTGACACCTTTCAACACTGCCTTCTTGGCCTTCAAAGCCTTTGCTTTGGCTTCTGCTTTAGGAGTGGCAGGAGCTTCCTTCTTTGCTTTTGGCGCCACCTCGTGAAAAGGGCCCGTAATCTACTTTTTCAGCCATTAATTTTATGAAATATAAATACAGATCAAGTATTACTGGTGAAAATTTAGTGTGAGATTTTTCAAACTGAGATGTGCTGTAAGTATAAAATATTTACCAGATTTAAAGACTTAGTGTAAAAAGAGAATATAGAATGTCTCAGTAATTTTTATACTGATTGATTACATATTGAAATCATATTTTGGATATATTGGTGTAAGTAAAATAGTTCATTTATATTGCCAGTTTCTTTTTACTTTTGAAAATGAAACTATTAGAAAATATGGACATATATAGCTGGCTCTCATTATCTTTATACTAGACAGAGCTGCTGTAGATGTTTTAATAATGAGCCCCCAATGCCATTCAACCCTAAAGTTAATTAATTACACAGCAAAGGCACTATAGTGAGTTCTACAGCGGAGATTTAAAGTTCCAATTAAATGGAGACCATATGTGGGATTAATGAGGGAAACTAAGGCAAAGACTGGTCTGTGTGTTGATGAAGCATGACAGGCTCCCATGCCCATTTTTCCTTACTCTTTTGGTCCTTATGTACCTAGGCTCTTTTCTCAGGAGGTGAAGTTCTGCAATCTGTCCAGCCCCAAATTCTGGTGTCCACCTTTTTGTCCTCTCCCAGCCCTTCCCTCTTGTTACCAGTGGGTCTTTGTTCTTAGAGCTCCCAAGATGGTGGCAGGCTGCTCCCAAGATGGTGGTGGGCGCTCCCAAGATGGCAGGAAGCCTTTTGTTCTCTGACCCGGGGTTCTTGGCCTCATGGATTCCAAGGAATGGAACCTTGGGCCATGCGGTGAGTGTTATAGCTCTATTAGAAGCCATGGGTCACGGAAGAGAACGGTGGAACCCAGTGATTAGTGTTCAGCTCAATTAGGACGAACCCGGGCACTTAGCCATGCAGGAACAATGGCGAGCCTTTAGCCTGATGGGAGTGGCAATGGGCACCTTGCTGGATCAAGAGCACAGTGGACACCCTGCTGGATCCGGAGGGGGGAAGTCAGTGGCGGGTCTGTAGTGGCAGCAAACAGCAGTGGTGGACGGCGAGCGAAAGCTCAGCTAGAGCCGTAACAAACATGGACCAGAAGAGAGTGCAGTTGCAAGATTTAACAGAGTGAAAACAAAGCTCCCGTACAATGGGTGGGGACCCAAAGGGGGTTGCCCACTCCCCGCTCGAATGCCTGGGGTTTATATCCCCAATCATTGTCCCCTCCCCCTGTGCTCTCAGGTGATAGATGATTGACTATTTCTTTACCTCCTGCCTTTAGCCTAATTGGTATTTTAGTGAGCTGTCTTTACTACCTGATTGGTTGGATGTGAGCTGAGTTATAAGCCCCATATTTAAAGGTAGGTGTGGTCACCTTCCCCAGCTAGGCTTAGGGATCCTTAGTCGACCTAGGAAATCCAGCTAGTCCTGTCTGTCACTCTCAGGGGCTCACATCCTTCTTACTCTATGTGCCACCAATCTTCTTTA
This sequence comes from Papio anubis, assembly GCF_008728515.1. Lineage (NCBI taxonomy): Eukaryota > Metazoa > Chordata > Mammalia > Primates > Cercopithecidae > Papio > Papio anubis. The sequence goes on from NC_044977.1 coordinate 151,076,621, forward strand.
GAGAAACACAGGAAAGAAACTTAACTCCAAAGTACAGGTTGGGAAACTTTCTTAAGGGTTAGGGAGTAAATATTTTAGGCTTTGTGGACCAAAGAGCCTCCATCACAACCAGTCAACAGCCATGGTAGTCATAGACAATATGTAAACCAACAGGGCTGTGTTCTGGTACAGTTTTCTTTATGGACAATGAAATTAGAATTTGTATAGTTTTCTCATATCCAGAAATATACTTCTTTTGATTTTTTTCATTAGCCCTTTCAAAATGTATTCTAAGGTCATGGGCAGTACAAACATGAGTGGGCAGGATTTGGCCTGTGGGTCCTAGTTTGCTGACCCCTGCTCTAAAGTACAAGTGAAGACCCAAATATAATGGACTAACCTTTCGGAAATGTTGAGGCAGAGGCTGGGTGTGATGGCTCATGCTTGTAATCCCAGCACTTTAGGAGGCTGAGGCAGGCGGATCACCTGAGGTCAGGAGTTCAAGACCAGCCTGGTCAACATGGTGAAACCCCATCTCTATTAAAAATACAAAAATTAGCCAGGCGTGGTGGTGGGTGCCTGTAATCCCAGCTAGTCACGAGGCTGAGGCAGGAGAATTGCTTGAACCTGGGAGGCAGAGGTTACAGTGAGCTGAGATCGCTCCACTGCACTCCAGCCTGGCAACAGAGCGAGACTCTGTCTGGAAAAAAAAAAAAAAAAAGAAAGAAAGAAATGTTGAGGCAGAAGAATCTTTTCCTTCCTTTGCTGTCAGCTCAGAGCCAGCACATTGTAGTAACCAGTACATACTGTCTGAGTGATTGGAATTTCTCCCTCAATGAGAGAGGGATGTTTACCACTGAAGGTCATCAGAAGATCCTGACAGAGGAGAGACTTTTGCGCAGTAGTCACTCTCAGGAGTGGGAGAGAAAGTGCACTGACCTGAGTCCTGTACTTTAAAAGGCCCATGTTGGTCCTGGGCCATGTTGGTCCTGGGCCCAAAGAGTGAGGAATCCCCAGAGCAACGAGGACATGCCCTCTTGGAGCCTAACCCCCACCTCCATGCTTCAGGCACTTGAGGCCCTGTAATTCCCTTCTCAAATAACCACCAGTCCACTTTTAGGTGAATGTGGCCTCCTCCCTCATCCCATTCTGTGCACAGACTACCCTTTCAATGTGCTCACACCCAGGCCTAAGAAATGGCCAAGGGGCAGCTGTTTGCAGAGTGTGTGGTTAGAGCTTGGAAGCAAGGGCTAGGGCTTGTCTGTGCTGAGGGTGGGAAGAGAAGGGGAGTTAGCCTGAGATGGAGGGCCAGAGATGGCTTCTTCTATGTAACCGTGTTCAGGCATAGAATTCTAAATTTAAACCTGGCTTTCCAGGTATAAAGGTATATTTGTCAAGGCGACAGAATAAAACATATTTTAGCGAACAGTTTGTTTGTTTGATTTATACCTTAAATATCTAGACATAAAGTATGTGGGCCTCCATTTGTACCTGTATCCTAAACCCTAAAAATGTTAGGGACAGGCCTGCTTTTACAGTAAAGATGTAACTTTGAAATGGAGGTAGGAGCTAGGAGTCAGTGGTGTGGTTAAGCGGGTGTGTTATGGCTGGCAAGAGCCCATCGTGTGCATCTCTTCCCAACTGTGTATTCAGTGACACCATATTGGAAGCTTAAATTTGGCCAAGGAAGGAGTATGTGCACCATAAAAATTGGCAAATGCTACAAGTCAGAGCTGTTTTGTTTGTTTGTTTTGAGAGCTGGTTGCCAAACCTTTTCCAGCTACTGAACACTGTGATTGCCCTTTGCCCACTGGGAGAGGCTGGCTTATCCCTACTCTGCTCCATAGTCTTTCCCCAAAGAACGTATGATTATCAAAGAGATTACCTTTGACAGACGTGTTCAGCAGAAAAGTGTGACTGTGAGAGAGCATATGGAATCTCTTACTTATTTGTAAGAATTTCTGAAAGAAGCCATGTTCCTGGTTGTCCTGAGCTAGGCCCCTAAGCAATGCCAAGCTCTGATTCTTAGAGCAGACTCTCTATAGAGGTCAGCTCTTGCAAAGCTTGAACACTCCCACCCTCATACTGTATGTTTGCAGAATACTTCTAAACTCAGAAAAACACAAAATGACTTTTGTAGTTGATCCCTGGATTCTTTTCTCTGAACATACCAGTAGTTGCAAAATCTATGGTTGTTCATCTTTTATTTTCCATGCCTGCCCTCTAATGGTGAATTGAGAGAAATACAGGTAGATTCCTATCAATGTCATAGAACATGGAAGAGGGATTGGTTTACAAACAGCCATCTCGTGGTCACAGGCAGAAAATATAGAAGAATGAAGAGGCAGGATGTGAGAAGAATGGGGAGTTGTGGAATATACTGAAGAGCTCATGTCCTATCTAAAAGGAATGACCTTACTTACTCGGGGTCTAATACTACCTCTAAGAGACTATGAGTAGAAGAGAGGTCATAGCCTGGCAACTTACAAATGGATGGCTTTTGTTTGACCTTCATAGTATTGATTCATTTACCATTTCCAAATAGTTAAATTAGTTGCATATATGAAAAACTTTTATTTCCAGCTTTTCTTGTAAAGATCTGAATATTTGGCAACCCCAAGTTCACACTACCATTTGGCAACAACTTGGTGATACTTTTGAAAATGGCAAGTGACATTCAAAAACAAGTTATTGTGATTTTCCCAGTCAAAGCAAGCATTATGTCTTCAGTATACCAAACAGATGTTTCCATATGCTTTATGCTCTAGATTTTCTAGAAACAAATACTCATATTTTAGTTGCTTTTAAAAATTAGATAATATGTCATACCAATAAAACCACACATGCACACACACTACAAGGTATATGGAATAATAAACAGCTTTCTCCACACTACCAGTGTCGTAACGCATTGGAATCCTCTTCCTACCCCCACCCCTGAGGAAGAAAACCATTCTGACTGTTATCTTTATTATTCCCTTGCTAAACTCCTAGTGATTCTAGAAAGAAAGTTAGGCAGATAAGAGCAGGCCAGGAGAGGCCCTCATCCTATAACCAGGAATGTCAGACAACCATCAGTGATGGTCAGGTGGTTGTTAAACTGTCGTTCTGTAATAATAATTGGTCGCAGCCAGCTCCAGGGAAAGACTCCAGGGCAAGTCTCCCAGTGGATAGAAAACACCTAAAATGGTGATCAGTAGCTTTCTGATAAGATCTCAGGAGCTGGGCAAGTAGGCTCAAGCATGTGCACTAAGAGGCAAAATGGTGGAGTTTAACTGGTAAATGACCTTCCTTTAGGAACACTCAACTGGTAAGGGAAAAACGTCTTAATGTGTGCAGACTGCCTGCACTCACCACTGTTATCAGGGCATGGCAAGAGTGAGACCGGCCTTGCCAACTGCATCTCAGCTGGGTGAGGCCTATTGCTACCGGCTTTCCCCCACTTCCATGGTGACAGAGGCAGCCATAATCTGCTCTGAAACATACCCCATTGGCCCAAGAGCCCCCCACCCCGCCCGCCAATTCTCTGCAGTGGCTGCAGCAAGCCCTGCCCAAGGAGAGTCTGAGTCAGACTTGCCTAACCCTGTCCCCATCTGATGGTCTTTCTCTACTTACCCTGGTAGCCAATCACAAAAGACATAAATTCTTGGGAGCTTTATGGCCCTGCCCCTTGCCTGAGAAACCTGAATACTTACACTGGCCAACTTAGAGCAAGCTTATATCCCCTTTCTACTAGTGCAGCTTGTGCACTCTTGAAAGTGCCATCTCTTGGATGGAAGCCAACCAACTCAGGACATTACAGTAATTCATGACAGAATAACCCTGCTCCAAGGAAGGAGCAAATAATAGCTAATTCAATTGCCTGCAATATCCTGGCTAACCAGAGATCCTCAGTCTGTCCATGGGACAATTTCATTGCTAGCATAACCAACATATGTTCAGCACACTGAACATATCTACAACCAAGGACTCTCAAAGAGTCTATTTCATTCCCCTACTGCCTCCACCAGATCTGGTGCTGGTATCCATGGCTGAGAGACCTGAAGATGGATGACATCACAGGACTCTTTGCAGACATTCCCCAGTACCAGCCCAGAGCCTGGTAGCCCCACTGGGTGGCTAGACCCAGAAGAGCAATAACAATCACTGCAGTATGGCTCTCAGGAAGCCCCATCTCTAGGGGAAGGGGGAGAGCACCACATCAAGGGATCATCCCATGGGACAAAAAATCTGAACATTGGGCTGTGAGTTCCAGATTTTTCCACCGAAACGGTCTACCCAAATGAGAAGGAACCAGAAAAGTAATTCTGGTAATATGACAAAACAAGGTTCTATAAAACGCCCCCAAAAGATCACACTAGCTCACCAGAAATTGATCCAAATCAAGAAGAAATCTTTGAATTGCCAGAAAAAAATTAGAAGGTTGATCATTAAGCTACTCAAGGAGATACCAGAGAAAGGTGACCAACTTAAAGACAGTTAAAAAACAATACAGGATATGGATGAAAAATTCCCCAGAGAAATAAAGATCATAAAGAAAAAACAATCACAACATCTGGAAATGAAAGACACACTTAGAGAAATACAAAATGCACTGGAAAGTGTCAACAACAGACTAGAACAAATAGAAGACAGAACTTCAGAGCTCAAAGACAAGGCTTTCGAAGACAAAGACAAAGAAAAAAGAATAAAAAAATGAAGAACGCCTCCAAGAAATGTGGGATTATGTTAAATGGCCAAACCTAAGGATAATTGTTTTTCCTGAGAAATAAGATAAATCTAAAAGTTCAGAAAACATATTTGAGGGAATAATTGAGGAAAGCTTCCCTGGACTCACTAGAGATCTAGACATCTAAACACAAGACATCCAAATACAAGACATTCAATATAAGTTCTTTCCCAGGCAAAGAACACCTGGGAAATTCATTGCATAAAGATAATCATGGAGGCACAGAGTCATCAGATTATTTAAAGTAAAGACTAAGGAAACAATCTTAAGAGATGTGAGGCAAAAGCATCAGGTAACCTATGAAGGAAAACCTATCAGCTTAACAGCAGATTTCTCAGCAGAAAGCCTACAAACTCAAAGAGATTGGGGTTCTATCTTTCGCCTCCTCAAACAAAATAATGTCCAGCCAAGAATTTTGTATCCAGCAAAACTAAGCTTCATCGATGAATTAGAGATAAAGCTTTTTTCAGACAAACGAATGCAAAGAGAATTCACCATTACCAAGCCAGCACTACAAGAAATGATAAAAGGAGTTCTAAATCTTGGAACAAAACTTCAAAATACACCAAAATAGAAACTTCTTAACACATAAATCTCACAATAAAAACAATAATGATGAACAATAATGCAATGAAGAAAAACCATCTGGCAACAACTAGCATGATGAATAAAATAGTACCTCATATCTCAATACTAACATTTAATGCTCAACTTAAAATATACAGAATGGCAGAATGGATAAATGTTCACCAACCAAGTATCTGCTATCTTCAAGAGACTCACCTAACACATAAGGACTCACATAAACTTAGGGTAGAGGGGTAGAAAAAGATACTCCATGCAAATGGAAACCAAAAGTGAGCAGGAGTACCTATTCGTATATCAGACAAAACAGACTTTAAAGTAACAACCATTAAAAAAGACAAAGAGGGACATTATATAATGATAAAAGGATCAGTCCAATAGGAAAATATCACAATCCTAAACATATATACACCTAACACTGGAGCTCCCAAAGTTATAAAACAATTATTACTAGACATAAGAAACAAGATAGACAGCAACACAATCATAGCAGGTGGCTCCAATACTTCAGTAGAGCACTAAACAGGTCATCAAGACAGAAAACCAACAAAGAAACAGTGGATTTAAACTGTACCCTAGAACAAATGGACTTAACAGATGTTTACAGTGCATTCTAACCAACATATACTTTATTTTTATCAGCACATGGAACATTCTCCAAGATAGGCCATATGATAGGTCAAAAACAAGTCTCAATAAATTTAAGAAAATCAGAATTATATCAAGTACGCTTTCAGACAACAGTGGAATAAAACTGGAAATCAACTCCAAAAGGAACCCTCAAAACTATAAAAACACATGAAAATTAAGTAATCTATTCCTGAATGATCTTTGGGTCAACAATGAAATCAAGATAGAAATTAAAACATTCTTTGAACTGAATGATAACAGTGACACAAGTTATCAAAATCTCTGAGATGCAGCCAAATCATTGCTAAAAGGAAAGTTCATAACATTAAATGCCTACATCAAAAAGTCTGAAAGAGCATGAATAGACAATCTAAGGTCACTCCTCAAGGAACTAGAGAAACAAGAACAAACAAACCCAAACCTAGCAGAAGAAAAGAAAGAAACAAAGATCAGAGCAGAACTAAATGAAATTCAAACAAAAAAATACAAAAGACTTATGAAACAAAAAGCTGGTTCTTTGAAAAGATGAACAAGATTGATTGACCATTAGTGAGAGTAGCCAAGAAAAGAAGAGAGAAGATCCAAATAAGCTCAATTAGAAACAAAACAGGAGATATTACAACTGATAACACAGAAATACAAAAGATCATTCAAGGCTACTATGAACACTTTTCCATGCACGAACTAGAAAGTCTGGAGGAGAGGGATAAATTCCTGGAAATATAAAACCCTCCTAGATTAAATGAGGAAGAAATAGAAACTCTGAACAGACCAAGTAAAAGTAATGAGACTGAAACAGTAATAAAAAAATTACCAACAAAAAGGTTCAGGACCAGATGGATTCACAACTGAATTCTATCAGATATTCAAGGAAGAATTGGTACCAATTTTACTGAAACTATTCCAAAAGATAGAGGAAAGAGAGAATCCTCCCTAAATCATTCTGTGAAGCCAGTATCACCCTAATACCAAAATCAGGAAGAGACATTAAAAAAGGAGAAAACTACAGACCAATATCCCTGATGAACATAGATGCAAAAATCCTCAACAAAATAGTGCTAACCAAATCCAACACCATATCAAAAAGATAATACACCATGATCAGTGGGTTTCATACCAAGGATGCAGGTTTGGTTTAACATACACAAGTCAATAAATGTGATACATCACATAAACAGAATTAAAAGCAAAATCATATCTCAATAGATGGAGAAAAAATATTTGACAAAATCCAGTATCCCGTTATGATTAAAACCCTCAGTGAAATCGGCATGGAAGGGATATACCTCAAGGTAATAAAAGCCATCTATGACAAACCCACAACCAACATTATACTGAATGGGGAGAAGTTGAAAGCATTCCTGCTGAGAACTAGAACAAGACAAGGATGCCCACTTTCACCACTGCTATTCAACAGTGTACTGGAAGTCCTAACCAGAGCAACCAGAAAAAAGAAATAAATAAAGGGCATCTAAATTGGTGAAGGGGAAGTCAAACTGTTGCTGTTCACCGATGATAGGATTGTATACCTAGAAAACCCTAAAGACCCATCCAAAAAGTTCCTAGATCTGATAAATGAATTCAGTAAAGTTTCAGGATACAAAATCAATGTATACAAATCCATAGCACTGCTATACACCACCACCAACCAAGCTGAGAATCAAATCAAGAACTCAAATCCTTTTATAATAGCTGCAAAAAAAAAAAAAAAAAAAAAAAAAAAAAACCACAAAAAAACAAAAACCAACAAACAAAAAACAAACAAAAAACAAACGGAGGAATATACCTAACTAAGGAGGTGAAAGACCTCTACAAGGAAAACTATAAAACACTGCTGAAAGAAATCATAGATGACACAAACAAATGGAAACACATCCCATGCTCATGGATGGTTAGAATCAATATTGTAGAAATGACCATACTGCCAAAAGCAATCTACAAATTCAATGCAATTCCCATCAAAATACCATCATCATTCTTCACAGAACTAGAAAAAACAATCCTAAAATTCACATGAAGCCAAAAAAGAGCCCACATAACCAAAACAAGACTAAGCAAAAAGAACAAATCCGGAGGCATCACATTACAGAACTTCAAACTATACTACAAGTCTATCACCACCAAAACAGCATTATATTGGTATAAAAATAGGCACATAGACCAATGGAACAGAATAGAGAATCCAGAAATAAAGCCAAATATTTACAACCAACTGATCTTCAACAAAGCAAGAGCATAAAGTGGGGAAAGAATATCCTATTCAACAAACAATGGTGGTATAATTGGCAAGCCGCATGCAGAAGAATGAAACTCGGTCCTCATCTCTCACCTTATACAAAAATCAACTCAAGATGAATCAAATAATTAAATCTAAAACCTGAAATCATAAAAATTCTAGATGATAACATAGAAAAAATCTCTTCTAAACATTGGTTTAGGCAAAGAGTTCATAACCAAGAGCCCCAAAGCAAACACAACAAAAACAAAGATAAATATATGGCACCTAATTAAACTAAAAAGCTTCTGCACAGCAAAGAAGGAATCAGCAGAATAAACAGACAACCCACAGAGTGGGAGAAAATATTCACAAACTATGCATCCAACCAAAGACTAATATCCAGAATCCACAAAGAACTCAAACAAATCAGCAAGAAAAAAGCAAACAATTTCATCAAAAAGTAGGCAAAGACATGAATAGACAACTCTCTCTCTCTCTCTCTCTCGCTCTCTCTCTCTCTCTTTTTGAGACAGAGTTTCTCTCTTGTTGCCCAGGCTGGAGTGCAATGGCACGATCTTGGCTCACTGCAACCTTCGCCTCCTGGGCTCAAGCAATTTCTCCTGCCTCAGCCTCCCAAGTAGTTGGTATTACAGGCACATGCCACCATGCCCGGCTAATTTTTGTATTTTTAGTAGACACAGGGATTCACCATGTTGGCCAGGCTGGTCTCGAACTCCTGACCTTAGGTGATCTGTCTGCCTTGGCCTCCCAAAGTGTGGATTACAGGCGTGAGCCACCACGCTGGGATGAATAGACAATTCTCAAAAGAAGATATACAAACGGCTAACAGACATATGAAAAAATGCTCAACATCACTAAATGGAAATGGAAATCAAAACCATGATGAGATGCCACCTTACCCCTGCAAGAATAGCCATAATTAAAAAATAAAAAAATAACAAATGTTGACATGGATATAGTAAAAAGGGAACACTTTTATATTGTTCATAGGACTGTAAACTAGTACAAGCACTATGGAAAACACTATGGGAATTCCTTAAAGAACTAAAAGTAGAACTACCATTTGATCCAGCAATCCCACAACTGGGTATCTACCCAGAGAAAAATAAATCATCAGATGAAAACAAAAGTCTTACATACATATGTTTGTAGCAGCATAATTTGTGATTGCAAAAATATGGAACAAGCCTACATACCCATCAACCAATGAGTGGATAAAGAAAATATGATATATATACACCATAGAATACTACTCAGCCATAAAAAGGAATGAAATAATGGCACTGGCAGGAACTTGGGTGGAATTGGACATCATTATTCCAAGTGAAGTAACTCAGGAATGGAAAACCAAACATTGTGTATTCTCACTTATGAGTAGGAGCTAAGATATGAGGATTCAAAGGCATACAGAATGATATAATGGACTTTGGGGACTCATGGGGAAGGGTTGGAGGGGAGTGAGGGATAAAAGACTATACATTGGGTACAGTGTGCACTGCTGGGGTGATGGGTATACCAGAATCTCAGAAATCGCCACTAAAGAACTTTTCCATGCAAGCAAACATCTCCTGTTCCCCAAAAACTATTTAAATGAGAAAATAAAATAGATTAAAAAAGATGTGGTCTTCATGGTTCAGGCTTTCCCTGCCCTCTTGTTTCTTTGTTTGTAGGCCTCCTTGCTTGCTTGTTTTGGTTGCTGCCCTCGTTGCTATCAGTACTATCATCTCCAATCCTTGTTCCATTCCCCTAGAACTCCGAGTGCAATGCCTACTATGGGGTACCCTCAGCAGAAGGGATGGCAAAACAAGCCAACAAACAAACAGCCTCAAGTGAGCATGAGTATAACTTCAGTAAAACACTGTGCATGTGGCCCCTTCCAAGTGCTGGCAGACCACTGTGCCTGTGGACAGCCCACCCCAAATGAAGAATCAGGGGAGAAGGCCATGTCAAAGGCCAAATAGAGCACTTGAATCTCTCAAGTTGCCTGCTGGGCCCCACTTCCAAGTGTACTTTACTGCCTTTTGTTCCTGCTCTAAAACCTTTCAGTAAACTTTCACTCCTGCTCTAAAACTTGCTTTAGTCTCTTCCTCTGCCTTATGCCTCTTGGTCAAATTCTTTCTTCTAAGGAAGCAATAATTGAGGTTGCAGCAGATTCGTATGCAGATGCTAACAAATCTAATTTTTTACAGTTACTTTGGGTTTTCTATATAGACAATCATTTTATCTGAGAAAATGAGCTCTTTCCTTCTTCTTACTCCTGGCTTATACTGAGTCCTCTAATTCAGTGTAGCTGAGAAATAGTAATATTAGGGATAAAATATCCTTGTTTTATTTCTGATTCAAAAAAAGGAACTTCTGTTGCATTATTAACTGTAATGTTTACTGTAGATTTTGAAAGCACACTTTGTCAGGTTAAATAAATTCCCTTCTATTACCAATTTGCTGAGAATAGTATGAATGAATTATGAATGAATGTTGAACATGATCAAATGAATTTTTCTGCATCAATTAAGATGATCATGTTTATCTTTTACTTTTTTATTACAGAGATTTTCAAACATACACAAAACTAGAGAGAATGTTATAATGAATCCTCATAACCCATCACCCAACTTCACTAATTATCAATTTTCTGCCATTCTTGTGTCATCTCTTCCCCATACTTTTTTTTTTGGGGAGGGGGGAGTATTTGAAAGTAATTTCCAGGCATCTTATTATTTAATCTGTAAATATAGTACAAAACTATTTACCTCTAACAGATAAAGATTTTTCAGAAGCTTAGTCACAATACCCATGACCACACCATGATAACACCCCCCAAATAATAATATTAATCTATTATAACTTTATAATTTCATAATCATCTTATAATTTCATAATCATTCATATAATTTCATAATCATAATCATCTATATTGAAATATTAATACTACTTATTTGATGAGAAATGGAGTCATTTGAAGTATAGAATTGCCTTTTATATTTATTTGACTTTATTTTTAAACTGTGATTTTATATGTTACGTATTATTCCATTCCCTTTTTTTTTCCTGAAAATGAGCAATTAGTACTGTGGATTTGATTACATTTAGGTTTTTCATTCATTTTTTTTTTTCGAGACAGGTATTTCTCACTATTTTGCTCAGGTTGGCCTCAAAAGCCTGGGCTGAAGTGATCCTTCCTCCTCAGCCTCCCAAGTAGCTGGGACTCCAGGCACGTGCCACTGCACCCAGCTATAAAAATTTTAAATATGTATTTATTTGGCAAAAGTACTGTATGGGTGGTGCTGTGTATTTCCCATTGAATCACATCAGGAAACACATAAAATCTATTTTTTTAACTTTCAGTGATCTTAATACTGATCAGCTTGTTCAGGTGGTTTCAGCCTGATCCTTCCATTATAAAGTCTTTCATTCATCTTTCACCCACTGCTTTGGAAGCCATTGATGATCATTATCTGTATCTATGATTTCATTACATGTTGCAAAATAGTGGTTTTCCTAAATCATTAACCCTTCTTACACTTATTAGGTGTGATTCTTCGACAAAGAATTTTCATCAATTATTTGGTTACCCCAAAATATAGTCTGAATAAGAAAGGCAGGATAAATGCTTGATTCTTTCCTTTTGTGTGTCATTTCAGAATAAGTTGGTACCCCAGCAACCCCAAAGATATCCATTGATGGCTTTGTAAAATTATCATTATGGATCAGTGAATTTTTATATCTTGTATGTGTTAAAAATATATATGTACACATTTGGTATGTTTCAATCTGTCACAATTATCATTATTTTTGATGCTCACTTGATGCCATCTTTGGCCAGTGGGTGCTCCTTCAAGTTGGCTCCAATGTGCTATTGATGGGCCCCAGTAGTCTTTGATAAATTCTTTGATTTCTGTTATGACAAGATGTACTAGGTTCCTGTATGTTTCCTTCCCCATATGTGGGCTAGTCATTTGTCCAAAGAGCTTTTGTTTCCTTTAAAGAATAATGGTTTTAGAAAGCATAATTTTGGGGCTAGGGGTGTGCCTGTTGCTTCTACATCTTTTCAAAATAACAATACCAATATTGCAACCAGCCACATGACCACTGAATATATTATTGATTCCTTTTGGTTTGTTTTGACCTTATGATCCCTTCTAGGGATGTACAATCAAAATACTGTATATTAAGTCACTTGAAATAATTTTCTGTATGGTTATGGTACTAACTTGATATAGAGTTAGGTTCCTTTGTTTCAGTTTTTAATTTTTAGGGATTGCTTTTTCATCTTGATTCCATTTTGTGATTCAATTATGTAAAAACAATTTCATGATTTTAAAGTCAAGCCCTAAAACAAGGTATGTTCAGAGAGGTATAACTTCCACCCTGTCCCAGTCCATCTGTGCTCTTCCTCCTCTTTTATATCATCATTTATTATTAGTTTTTGGTTTGATTGCTCATTGCTTCAGTAATTTCCAACACTAGCTACCCAGAGTTAGGCCAAACTTTATCAATTAAAAGGACAGTCCTCCACCAGGCTCTCTTTACTTCAGAAGCCAGCCACAGGTTTATGAGGTTTCCAGGGCCACCCTCATTTCTGAGCAACTGGCTACAAATTTAGCTCACTACCTCCTCAGGTTTGATAATTTGCTAGAGTGACTCACAGAACTCAGGAGAGCGTTATAGTTACATTTACAGTTTTATTATAGCAAAAAGGATGCAAATCAGAAATAGCCAAAAGAATAGTCACACAGGGCAAAGTCTAGAAGGGTCCCTAATACCAAGCTTCCAGTGTCCTTTGCCTGTGGAGTCAGGATGTCACCCTCCCAGCACGCTGATGTGTAACAATATGCACAGAGGATTGCCAATCAGGGAAGCATAACTGAGTTTAGTGTCCAGAGTTTTTCTTGGGGTTTCATTATGTGGGCATGATTGACTGAATCATTGGCCAGGCAATTGAACTTAATCACTTAATCTCTATTTCCCCTTCCCTTCCCTGGAGGTCAGGCTGATATCACCTGGTTCAAAGTGTTAACCTTTTAATCACATGGTTGGTCTTTTGGCATGGCTAGCCCCCATGTTGAGCCAACTTAGCATAAACTATCTAGTGAATCACCATGTGTTATCTGATTAGCACAAGCTCAGGGGTGATCTCAGGGGGCACACTATGAATAACAAAGATACTCTTATCACTCTGGAAATTTTAAAGATTTAGAAGCTACCTCTCAGGGACCAGGGACAAAGGCCAGCTGAATTCTTTTTTTCTCTCTCTCTTTTTTTTTTCTTGAGACAGAGCCTTGCTCTGTTGCCCAGGCCAGAGTGAGGTGGTCAGATCTTGGCTCACTGCAACCTCCACTTCCCAGGTTCAAGTGATCCTCCCACTTCAGCCTCCTGAGTAGCTGGGACTACAGGTGCATGCCAGCTAATTTTTCTATTTTTATAGAGATGGGGTTTCACCATATTGTTCAGGCTGGTCTTGAACTCCTGAGGTCAAGTGATCTTCCCAAGTCAGCCTCCCAAAGTGCTGGAATTACAGATGTGAGCTTGTATTAGTCTGTTCTCATGCTGCTGATAAAGACATACCTGAGATTGGGCAATTTACAAAAGAAAAAGGTTTATTGGACTTACAGTTCCACATGGCTGGGGAGACCTCACAATCATGGTGGAAGGTGAAGGGCATGTCCTACATGGCAGCAGACAAAAGAAGAGAGCTTGTGCAGGGAAACTCCCCTTTTTAAAACCATCAGATCTCATGAGACTTATTCACTATTATGAGAACAGCATGGGAAAGACCAGTTCCCATGATTCAATTACCTCCCACCGGGTCCCTCCCACAACATATGGGAATTCAAAGTGAGATTTGGGTGGAGACACAGCCAAACCATATCACTGTGCTCCCAGCCCCTCCCAAATCTCATGTTCTCACATTTCAAAACCAACCATGCCTTCCTAACAGTCCCCCAGAGTCTTAACTCATTTCAGCATTAACTCAAAAGTCCAAAGTCCAAAGTCTTATCTGAGACAAGGCAAGTCCCATCCACCTATGAGCCTGTAAAATCAAAAGGAAGTTAGTTACTTCCTAGATACAGTGGGGGTACAGGCATTGGGTAAATACAGCCATTCCAAATGAGAGAAATTGGCCAAAACAAAGGGGCTACAGGCCCCGTGCAATTCTGAAATCCAGCAGGGTAGTCAAATCTTGGTTTCAAAATGATCTCCTTTGATTCCATTTCTCACATCCAAGTAACACTGTTGCAAGAGATGGGTTCCCATGGTCTTGGACAACTCCACCCTATGGCTTTGCAGGGTACAGCCTCCCTCCCAGCTGTTTTCACAGATTGGCATTGAGTGTCTGTGACTTTTCTAGGTGCATGGTGCAAGCTCTCAGTGGATCTACCATTCTGGGGTCTAGAGGACAGTGGCCCTCTTCTCATAGCTCCACTAGATAGTGCCCCTGTGGGGACTCTGTGTTGGGACTCTGACCCCACATTTTCCTTCTGCACTGCCCTAGCAGAGGTTCTCCATGAGAGCCCTACCCCTGCAGCAAACTTCTGCCTGAACATATAGGCATCAGATCTGACTGGGCACAGTGGCTCACATCTGTAATCCCAGCACTTTCGGAGGCAGAGGTTGGTGGATCACCTGAGGTCAGGAGTTCGAGACCAGCCTCACCAATATGGAGAAACCCCGTCTCTACTAAAAATACAAAAACTAGCCAGGTATGGTGGCACACATCTGTAATCCCAGCTACTCGGGAGACTGAGGCAGGAGAATCACTTGAACCCAGGAGGTGGAGGCTGCAGTGGGCCGAGATTGTGCCACTGTATTGCAGCCTGGACAACAGAGTGAGACTCTGTCTCAAAAAAACAAAACAAACAAACAAAAACAAAAACAAACCAAAAAACCATCGGCTCTCATGAGACTTACTCACTATCATGAGAACAGCATGGGAAAGACCTGCCCCATTATTCAATGACTTCCCACAGGGTACCTCCTATAACACGTGGGAATTCAAGATGAGATTTGGGTGGCGACACAGCCAAACCAAATCAGAGCCACTGCACCTGGCCAGGATTCTTTGTTATATAGAAATTGTTCTTTTATTTTTAAAAATGTAGGAAAATATGCATTATACTTTTTCTTTAATATGTTAATTAAATACATTATATTAAGGGATTTTTTTTACAGTAAACATACTTTGAATTCCTAAGATAAACTTGACTTGGTAATGAATACATTGTATTTTTCACAGATTGTTGGATTCAGTTTGCCAATATTTTATGATTTTTGTATCTATGTTAATGAGTGAGATTGGCCTGCAGTTTTTCTTATTTTATCCTTTTATGCCTTGATATCAAGGTTATGATTGCTTGAAAGAATAAAGGTGGGTAGTTTGAAGTATCTGTTTCTTAGAAGTTTGGTAGAACTCACTTGCATATCTGTCTGGTTTAGCCTGATGTTTAATTTTTGGAAAGGATTTTAAAATGTTTTAAACTATTTAACACACTTTCTTTAATGACTATAAATCAATTTAAGTTTTCTTGCTGAGTAATTTTGAAACCACATTTGTAAAAATTATGACAGTGAGAAATCCGATATAGCTGACTCCACCGTTCTTCCAATCTCACAAGCTAACTGCCTTTGTTAACTTTGAAACAAAGATGATAACAGTCCCTTAATGAAACTAACTCCCTCCTTGCTCAGGGACCAAAACCATCTTTGTAAGAAGAGTGAAAAGTCACAAGATTAAGATTATGGGTAGGGGTCTGAATCTGCTAAAATATGAGTATAGTTAAATGATAACAAGTCATTATTCCCTAGCCTGCCTTTCTATACTCATTTACTGCTCTCGAGTTCACAAGATTTATAACTTCCCCAATTGCTCCTCTAGATAACATCATTATTGTCAAAACCTAAGAGTGGTGTTTTCTAGACCCTGCATTCTGATGGACCAGCTGATGTGCTATGTGGACTGATAATGCATACCAATAAACCGGCTCATCTGGTCTTGTGGTCCCACTCAGGAACTGACTCAGTGCAAGAACAGCTTTAACCCAACCAATCATGTTCCCCATTTCCTAGCCCCCTGCCTGCCAAACTATTCTTGAAAAACCCTAGCCTCTGAACTTTGAAGAAGGGCTGATTTGAGTGATAAGCTCCTGTTCTTCCTGTTGGCTAGCCTCGTGATTATCAAACTCTTTATTGCGATATGACTGTTTCAGTGAATTAGCCCTAACTGTGCAGCATGCAAGAAGAACCCATCAGGTGATTGCAGTTTTATTAAGTTAGATTTTTCTGGGAATATCTATTTTTTATATTTTAAAATTTACTGATACAATATTGTTCACAATGTTCCCTTCCGTTCCCTTTCCTTCCCTTCCCTTCCCTTCCCTTCTCTCTCTCTCTCCCCCTCTCTCTCCCTCTCCTTCCCTTCTCCTTCCTTCCTTCCTTCCCTCCCTCCCTCCCTCCTTCCTTCCTTCCTCCCTTCCTCCCTTCCTCTCTCCCTCCCTCCCTCCCTCCCTTCCTTCCTTCCTTCCTTCCTTCCTTCCTTCCTTCCTTCCTTCCTTCCTCCCTCCCTCCCTCCCTCCCTCCCTTCCTTCCTGTCTCTCTCTTTCTTTTCTTTTCTTTCCCTTTCTTTCTTTCTCTTTCTTGACAGTCTGGCTCTGTTGCCCATGCTGGAGTGCAGTGGCACAATCTCAGTTCTCTGGCATCTCCATCCCCTGCCCCAGCCTCCTAAGGAGCCAGGGCTACAGGCATGCACCACCACACCCGGCTAATTTTTTTTCTTTATATTTTTATCCTATAAGCTTTTTTTTTTTTTTAAATTATACTTTAAATTCTGGGGTACATGTGCAGAACATGTGGGTTTGTTACATAGGTATACATGTGCCTTGGTGATTTGCTGCACCCATCAACCCATTGTCTACATTAGGTATTTCTCTAATGCTATCCCTCCCCTAGACCCCACCCCTGGACAAGCCCCATGTGTGATGTTCCCCTCCCTGTGCACATGTGTTCTCATTGTTCAACTCCCACTTATGAGTGAGAACATGTGTTTGCTTTTCTGTTCTTGTGTTTGCTGAGAATGATGGTCTCCAGCTTCATCCATGTCCCTGCAAAGCATGTGAACTCATCCTTTTTTTATGGGTGTGTAGTATTCTATGGTGTATATGTGCCACATTTTCTTTATCCAATCTGTCATTGATGCGAATTTGGGTTGGCTCCAAGTCTTTGCTATTGTAAATAGTGCTGCAGTAAACATACGTGTCCATGTGTCTTTATAGCAGAATGATTTATAATCCTTTGGGTATATACCCAGTAATGGGATGGCTGGGTCAAATGGTATTTCTAGTTCTAGATCCTTGAGGAATCACCACAGTCTTCCACAATGGTTGAACTAATTTACATTCCCACCAACAATGTAAAAGTGTTCCTATTTCTCAACATCCTCTCCAGCATCTGTTGTTTCCTGACTTTTTAATGATCGCTATTCTAATTGGTGTGAGATGGTATCTCATTGTGGTTTTGATTTGCATTTCTGTAATGACTAGTGATGATGAGCTTTTCTTCATATGTTTGTTGACCGCATAAATATCTTCTTTTGAGAAGTGTCTGTTCATATCCTTTGCCCACTTTTTGATGGGGTTATTTTTTTCTTGTAAATTTAAGTTCCCTGCAGATTCTGGATATTAGTCCTTTGTCAGATGGATAGGTTGCAAAAATTTTCTCCCAAACTGTAGGTTGCCTGTTTATTCTGATGACAGTTTCTTTTGCTGTGCAGAAGCTCTTTAGTTTGATTAGATCCCATTTGTCTATTTTGGCTTTTGTTGCCATTGCTTTTGGTGTTTTAGTCATGAAGTCTTTGCCCATGCCTATGTCCTGAATGGTATTGCCTAGGTTTTCTTCTAGAGTTTTTATGGTTTTAGGTCTTAAATTTAAATCTTTAATCTATCTTGAGTTAATTTTTGTATGAGGTGTAAGGAAGGGATCCAGTTTCAGCTTTCTGCATATGGCTAGCCAGTTTTCCCAACACCATTTATTAAATAGGGACTCCTTTCCCCATTGCTTGTTTTTGTTAGGTTTGTCAAAGATCAGATGGTTGTAGATGTGTGGCATTATTTCTGAGGCCTCTGTTCTGTTCCATTGGTCTATATATCTGTTTTGGTTCCAGTACCATGCTGTTTTGGTGACTGTAGCCTTGTAGTATAGTTTGAAGTCAGGTAGCATGATGCCTCCTGGTTTGTTACTTTTGCTTAGGATTGTCTTGGCTATGCAGGCTCTTTTTTGTTTCCATATGAAATTTAAAGTAGTTTTTTATTCTGTGAATAAAGTCAATGGTAGCTTGATGGGGATAGCATTGAATCTGTAAATTACTTTGGGTAGTATGGCCATTTTCACGATATTGATTTTTCCTATCCATGAGCATGGAACGTTTTTCCATTTGTTTGTGTCCTCTCTTATTTCGTTGAGCAGTGGTTTGTAGTTCTCCTTGAAGAGGTCCTTCACATCCCTGTAAGTTGTATTCCTAGGCATTTTTTCCTCTTTGTAGCAATTGTGAATAGGAGTTCACACTGACACACACATATATACACACATACATATATATGTGTGTGTGTGTGTGTGTGTGTGTATATATATATATATATTTTTTTTTAGACGGATTCTCACTCTGTGGCCCAGACTGGGAGTGCAATGGTGTGATCTCAGCTCACTGCAACCTCTGCCTCACAGGTTCAAGGGATTCTCCTGCCTCAGCCTCCCAAGTAGCTGGGATTACAGGCACCCACTACCACTCCTGGCTAATTTTTGTATTTTTAGTAGAGATGGAGTTTCGCCGTGTTAGCCAGGCTGGTTTCCAACTCTTGACCTCAAGTAATCTTCCTGCCTCGGCCTCCCAAAGTTCTGGGATTACAGGCATGAGCCACTGCACCTGGCCCTACAATATTTTCTTATCCCTTTATTCTTAAAGCTTATTTACATTTTTATATTGAAGTAATTTCAAACTTACAGAAAAATTATAAGAATCATAGTAAATCTTGTATATCTTTTAACCAGATTCACCCATTGTTAATATTTTGCCATATTTGCTTTATCATTCATCTTTATATCATATATATGAAATATATGATATGTACATATATCATATATTTCATATATGTGATATATGTACATATCATATATAACATATTGAATATGTCATATATATGAAATGTATATGATATAAATGTATATATCATATATGAAATGTATATGATATAAATATATATATTTCACAGGAAATATATATATTTGACACACACACACATATATATATTTCTTTTCCCCCGAATCATCTGAGAATAAGTTAGAGACATTATGCTCCTTCAAACCTTAGTAATTCAGTATTTATTTCCTAAGAACAAGATAACTCTTTTATATAATCACAGTATAATTAATAAAGTAAAGAAACTTGATGTTTAAGCATTAAACAATTTGACATATAGTCCACATTCCGCTTTTGCTAGTTGTTCAATAATGCTTTTCATTGTTTCTTCTGGTGCAAGAAGAAGGTTGCATTTAGTTGTCATCGCTCTTAGTCTTTAGATTTCCTTCAATCTGGAATAGTTCCTCAGAGATTCCTTGGTCTTACACAACGTTTATATCTTAGACAGTACAAGATAGTTATTTTGTAGAAGTTGCTCATCTTGAATTTGTCTCGTGTTTCTGCTGGTCAGATTTAGTCTATGCATTTTTTTGGTAAAAGTACTACATAAGTGATACGTTTGCTTCTCAGTGCATAATGGTAGGAGTCAACTGATGATGATTTGGGATTCTAACTTTAATCACTTGGTTAAGATGGTGTCCAATAGTTTTCTCCATAGTAAAGTTACTATTTTACTTTCTGTAATAAATAAGTAATTTGGGGGAGGTACTTTGAAATAGTGGACAAACTTTTACAAATGCATATTCATTATTGATTCTTGCCTGCATCAACCATCATTATGATGTTTTCAAAATAATGATTTTCTTATACCTTCATTCCTTCTATATTTATAAGTTGACATTCTCATTTCTAGTAAGGATGAATTGTAATGTCCTCCAGGGTGGAAGAGACCTGGGGTAATAAACTTGCCACTGAGTGGCTGCTTTATGTCTTCAAGTGATTGTACCGTATCAAGCACTCAGTACTGGTGACTGTTGCTAATGGTCAGGCATTCAGTAATGGTGGTAGCTAGATCAGCCCATCATTTCAGGCCGTCACGACTAATCCATTCATTCATGGGCCCTTTGTAAGGATTGAGATGGCTGAGGACAGGGGCTGACAGGCATTCATTAGATCGGTCATCCTGTCCATATGCTTATTCAGTGCATCTTCTGCTACACATGCTTTCTGGTGGGTACTAGTGTGAGACAAAAAGATTAACACATAATGTGCCATTCTGATAGCTCCAGCCACATGCCTCTTCCTCAGACATGCTTGGTTTTAATCTTCTAGTGTTGTTCCCTTAAGGCCCTTGATTAAGCAACCAAGCCATTCTCCACCACCTAGAAGACTGTGTATATTCTTACTTTGGGCCACTTCTCCCTAGACAGAAAGCAGATGACCACAGGACTTGAATTAGCACCCCGGGTTATTTTGGGTGTATCTTTAGTGCAGTAACAGTCCATCTTTTTAGCTCACACCAACATATCTTGCTAGCCTAATCATTATAAAGCCCTTTTGCTGCTCCTTTTCTATTCTGTCAACTGTCTGTGGAGAAATTCCCAAGGGGCCATAAGTATTGTGTCTGGAATTGGTTCCTTCTGGTGGGTTTTTGGTCTCACTGACTTCAAGAATGAAGCCGCAGACTCTCGCAGTGAGTGTTACAGTTCTTAAAGATGATGTGTCCAGAGTTTGTTCCTTCAGATGTTCAGATGTGTCTGGAGTTTCTTCCTTCTGCTGGGTTCCTGGTCACGCTGACTTCAGGAGTGAAGTTGCAGACCTTCGCAGTGAATGTTACAGCTCTTAAAGGTGGCATGTCCAGAGTTGTTTGTTCCTCCCGGTGGGTTTGTGGTCTCACTGGCTTCAGGAGTGAAGCTGCAGACCTTCGCGGTAAGTGTTACAGCTCATAAAGGTAGTGCGGACCCGAAGAGTGAGCAGCAGCAAGATTTATTTTGAAGAGTGAAAGAACAAAGCTTCCACAGTGTGGAAGGGGACCTGAGTGGGTTGCCATGGCTGGCCTGGGTGGCCAGCTTTTATTCCCTTATTTAGCCCTGCCCATGTCCTGCTGATTGGTCCATTTTACAGGGCTCTGGTTGGCCCATTTTACATTTTGGTCCGTTTTTACAGAGTGCTGATCGGTACGTTTACAAACCTTTAGCTAGACACAGAGTGCTGATTGGTGCATTTTTACAGAGTGCTGATTGGTGTGTTTACAAACCTTTAGCTAGACACAGAGCAATGATTGGTGCATTTACAATCCTTTAGCTAGACAGAAAAGTTCTTCAAGTCCCCACCCAATTAGCTAGAAACAGAGTGCTGATTGGTGTGTGTACAAACCTTTAGCTAGACACAGAGCACTGATTGGTGCATTTACAATCCTTTAGCTAGGCAGAAAAGTTCTCCAAGTCCCCACAAGACCCAGAAGCCCAGCCGGCTTCACCTCTCAATCCCTCCTCTAAGCAGGACACCCCAACTACTGTTGGGAATTGGCCAATGACTGCTCTAGCTACTTCCTGCTGGACAGGGGCAAAGAAGGGGCCCTGCAGTTGTAGTGTCCTCCAAAGGGGAACTCTTTAGGCCAGTGAAAGGGCCAGCAGGTCAGTCCAGGGATCCTTGGTAGAAGTTGTGAGTTGAGCTCATTTGGGGTTCCATTTGTAAGACCATCTGTAGCTTGATGGCCTCGATTCTAGAGGAAACAAATTTGACAAGAAGATTAAAAACACAGGGCCTGAAGGTGAGTAATAGCAAGATGGCTGCCATGGGACCTAGAAAGGGGAGAAGCCATGTTGCCCAACTCCAGAGGTTGGTATAAGAGTTTGAAAGGCGTTGTCTGATTTCAGAAGCCTTTTCCTGTAAACGCTGGGTGGCATCTCGTACTATCCCCGACTGGTTAGTGTAAAAACAACACTCTTCCCCTAAGAAGATGCAAAGTACTCCTTTCTCAGCAATGAGGAGGTCTAGGCCTCGACAGTTTTGGAGAGTCACTGCTGCCAAAGAGTCTATTTGGGATTGTAGAATAAGGATAGATTTCATTATTTCTTGCAAACTGTCTGAGAAATCCTTTGAGAGTGTGTGGTAGTAGGATAATGAAGTAGATAAACTGGCTATTCCAGTTCCTGTAGCAGTAGCCATTCCTAACCCTGTGAGTAGGAGTATTAGTTGTATGGCTCTGCGCTGATGGACTTGAGCTTTGAGGGGCACTGATAGGGTCTGAGTTCCACAAGATTAGAAGTTAGGATAATATATGTTTACACTATTAACTTTTAGCAAACTTTACTTTTGTTGAAAACCTTGAAAGTTTGGAATTTCAATTATTCTTTGCTATTCATAAGACCTTGTTCAGTCCATATTAACTTAGAAGTGGTATAGATGACTTCTTCCTGATTCTGTAAGTACTTTAAGGTTTGGCTGAGTGCAAACAGCTTGCACATTTGAGCAGACCAATTATTAGGCAATTTTCCTAACTCTGCTTCTGTAAGAGTTTCCTTATCACTTACTGAATACCCATTGTGTCTTTTTCCTTAATCTTCTGGGAGGAACCATCTATCGCCCTGTCCTGAAGGGAGTTCCTCCTGTGTCTGGTTGGACCTTCAGATTTAGATCTCCTGTTAGGAAACCTGCTGGGTTAAGGATTTTTGATAGGAAGGCTACAGATTGTCAGTGGCCTCAGTGCTTTCAGGATTTGCCCTTGTTTACACTGACAGCAAGGTGGTATTGGAGTGTTATAGAGTTACAGAGAAGACCTTCAATGATCAATTATAGGTTTTAAATTTACCCTGGCTCTTAAAGGAATAGGGTACACTGTTTTTTCTTTACTACTTCTATCTCTTTCTCTGTCTTTGACTCCTTTGTGTCTTCCTCTCTTTCCTTCTCTCTTTGACTTTCTGTCTCTTCCTCTCTCTCTCTCTTCCTCTTCCTCTCTCTGTCTCTCTCTGTGACTTTCTGTCTCTGTCTCTCTCTTTGACTCCTTTCTGCTGGTCTTTCCCTGCCTCTGCCAGCCTCTTATGCTGCTGTTCTCCCCTCACCTTCCCCTTTTGATGGCTTTGGCAGTATAAGTCTGCCACTTCCTTGGGTTTTTGCACTGCGTGCAATAACTCCATGGTTTCCTTGTGATATTTAATGGGGGTTCCCCCAGAGGTTAGGAACTCTCTTTCTTTCCATATTGCAGCATGGGCATGTAGGATTAGATAAGCATGCTTGCTATCTGTATGCACATTTATTCTTTTTCCCTTTCCCAGTTCTAAGGCTCGGGTAAGCACCACTAGTTTTCCTAACTGGGTGCTGGTCCCTGGGGGAAGAGGCTTACTTTCAAGTGTGGTTACATCACTAACTATGGCATAACCTGCCCTTCGCATCCCATTTGCCACAAATGAATTTCCATCAGTATATAGGTTAAGGTCAGGATTAGCTAAGGGGACTCCTAAGAGATCATCTTGGGCGGCATAAGTCTGGACTACAACCTGTTGGCAGCCACCCTCGACTGGCTCCTCATCCTCCAGGAGAAAAGCGGCAGGGCTGAGGGCTGCACACATACGCACTTGAAGCACTGGTTCTTCAAGGAGTAGCACCTGGTATCTAAGCAGGTGGTTGTCTGATAGCCATAAACTTCCTTTGGCACCTAGAATGCCATTTACTTCATGAGTAGTCCAGACAGTGAGATCCTCTCCTTGTATTATTTTGATAGCCTCTGACACTAAGACAGCCACCGCCATAACTACCCGTAAACAGTGAGGCCAGCCTTTTGCTACTATATCAATTTCCTAACTTAGGTATGCCACTAGTTGTGGGGTTGTCCCATGAGTCTAAGTAAGGACCCCAAGAGCTATTCCTGCTCTCTCTGTGACATATAAAGAAAAATTTTGTCCTGTGGGAAGGCTTACTGCTGGAGCTTGAGTTTGTTCCTTCCAGTGCCCAGACTTCAGGGTTGATTCCCTCCTCAAGCAGGGGACAACAAATAAGTAACTTGTTCCCCATATTCATGTAGATAATAGCTCCAGCCTTGGCTAATATATCCCTCCCTAATAAGGGTGTGGGACTTTCAGGCGTAACAAGAAAGGCATGTGAAAAGAGCAAAGTCTCCCAATTATAACTGAGGAGGTGGGAGAAATACCTGGTTACAGGCTGTCCCAGGATTCTTCTGATGGTAATGGACCTTGAGGACAGCTTTCCAGGACAGGAAATTAACCCTGAGAAAGCTGTGCCAGTGTCCAGGAGGAAGACAATTTCCTGGCCCTCAATGGTTATACATACCTGGGGCTCAGTGAGAGTGATGACATGAGCTGGCGCTTGCCCCGGGCACCCTCAGTCCTGTTGTTGGATCATCTGGTTGGAGGCTTCTGTCCTTTGTCCTCTGGGGCACTGTGCCTTCCAGTGATTGCCTTGGCATAGTGGACATGGGCGAGGGGGCAGCTTGTTTCTCATAGGGCCATCTTTTTTAAAGTGTCCTTGCAAACTACACTGATAACAAGCCCTACCAGGTGATTGGCCTGCTCCATTTTCTGTCCTCTCTGAACCACCAATGTTTGTTTGTCTGAGGGCCATGACCAAGGCTGCAGCCTTTCTCTGATCTCACTTTTCCTTTTGGGTCTGTTCCTCTTGGTCCCTATTATAGAACACCGAGGTTGCCAGGTTTAATAATGCCTACAGATTTTGTTCAGGGCGCAGGGCTTGCTTTTGGAGCTTTCTCCTGATATCTGCAGCTGATTGGGTAATAAACTTATCTTTTAGGATCAATTGACCCTCTAGTGAGTTGGGTGACAGAGGAGTATATTTTCTTAAGGCCTCCCGTAGCCACTCGAGGAAGGCAGAAGGATTTTGTTCCTTTCCCTGAGTTATGGTGGACATCATTGAATAATTCATGGGCTTTTTCCTAATTCTTCTTAGTCCTTCTAGAACACAAGTCAGCAGATGTTTACGACTCCAGTCCCCATGATCTGAGTCGAGGTCCCAGTGGGGATCCATTCCGGGGGCGGCTTGCTGACTGGTAGGGAATTTGTCCCTTTCTTTGGCTGTTATTCTATCACTTACTTGACTGAGATACCAGGTGTCTCCAAACTCTCAGGCTGCCACTAAAACCACATTCTTTTCATTAAAGGCCAGGGTTTGATCTAACAATAGCATGATATCCCTCCAAGTGAGATCATAGGTTTGCCCTAGACCCTGTAGGACATCTATGTACCTATCAGGATCATCCAAAAACTTCCCAGATCTAACTTGATCTGCTTTAAATCAGAGATGGAGAAAGGGATATTTACCCGGGCTGGGCCAAATTCCCTTCCCCCTACAGCTTGAAGGGGACATAACCGATAGCCTGGGGGTTTTTGTGGTCCTTTGGAGATTTCTTTGCTTGTTTCCTTCTGGGCAGGGGAGATTAGAGGAGGCTTATCATTAATACGAAGGGGAGCTATAGGGAGGCTACGATATGGAGGTAAGCTGAGAGGTCCTCCTGTGGGATATAAATTGCAAGCTTTGCATAGTTGTGGATTCTCCTTCAATGAAAAGAAAGCTTGGACATAAGGTATTTCACTCCATTTGCCTTCCCTCTTACAGAAAAGGTCAAGCTGCAGGATAGTATTGTAATTTATACTTCCCGCAGGTGGCCATTTTTCCCCATAAGACAGAGCATACTGGGGCCAAGCCATAGTGCAGAAAAAAATGAGCCACCTCTTTTTCAGGGTTTGCGGGTCAAATTGGTCCCAATGGCTTGGGATGCATTTCAAGGGTGAGCCTGTTGATGCCTGAATGTTTCCCATCTGAAAGACAAAACTGCCTGCGGTTTTGGTTTGTTTGTTTCTCCCCCTGCCCAAGAACCTGCAAGGGTCCCTGGACCCTGCTGATTGCAATAGTTGTGCTCACCGATGCAGCAGCAGAAACACTAGTTTTCCTCCTAGACCACAAGGAGGACCGAGGAATGTCAGATTTAGAAGTCCTTACCGATGCATTCTCAAAAACCTGCACCCTTGCCTGTCCTCCTAGACCACAAAGAGGACTGAGGAAAATCCGATATAGTGGCCCTTACCAATGCATTCTTGAAAACCTGTTAGAGTCCTAAGCATTCTCCTGTTAGTACTGGGACTTTACCCCTGTCCTATAAAGATGTTATGCCCCCAAAATGAAGTGGAGGGCCATACCCTGAGGGAGGGGAGGGATCTCCAGAGTTGGAAGAGTGATACCTTTTTGTCCTCACTTATATGAATAGGAAGGATATTTCTGAAGCTCCCAATATCCTAGCTTCCAGAATAGCTTTTGTTAGGCCTGCTAGTCTGAGGAGGGATCCTAAAATTCCAGATAAGATAGTCCCTCACCCCAATGGGGCTTTGGGCAAAAATTATGTCTTTCTGATTGGTGAGCCCAGGTGCCTAAAGAAGGTAACAGAGTCCTGAATTTTATACTAGAAATCATTCTTACAGGAGAAACTAGAAAAGCACCAGAGACAGGAAGTGGTTTTTAGAAGTGGGACTAGCCTCGGAGAAGAGAGGTGAGAGGAAGTTTGTCTGACAGTCATTAGGACCCAGGAGGCAAGGGTCAGGATAGATAGGATAGATGGGTGAGTCTCGCTTGGGCGACATGACTTTGAGAGTTCTGCTCATGGCCATAGGGTCAACCAACATGTTGTCGGGACCCCAGAGCTGAATGGCTTTCCTCTCTGTTTACCCTCGGCTCAGCCCGAAAGTACAGGAGAAGTGGAAGCTGGTTCCAGGCAAGCCAACGCTCCCAACTCCGAAGAGTCAGAGGTTGTTAGAGAGCCCTTTCCCAGAAAGCCTGACACCCGTGTCTTTAGTCCAGCGGCCACGCTAGTCACTTTTAACTGGCCGACAGGTGCCTGGTATTTAGCCCCCAAATTCTAAGGAAAAATAGGACAGAATAGCAAGCAAAAGGGGTCCAATGGGTACTCATTGCTTGGTGATAGGCGATAGTTCCTGTGGTCACCAAAATGTGTCCAGAATTGGTTCCTTCCAGTGGGTTCTTGGTCTCACTGACTTCAAGAATGAAGCTCTGGACCCTCGTGGCACGTGTTACAGTTCTTAAAGATGGTGTGTCTGGAGTTTGTTCCTTCAGATGTTCAGATGTGTCCACAGTTTCTTCCTTCCGGTGGGTTCGTGGTCTCGCTGACTTCAGGAGTGAAGCCGCAGATGTTCACAGTGAGTGTTACAGCTCTTAAAGATGGTGCGTCTGGAGTTGTTTGTTCCTCCTGGTGGGTTCATGGTCTCACTGTCTATAGGAGTGAAGGCTGCAGACCTTCGTGGTGAGTGTTACAGCTCATAAAGGTAGTACGGACCCAAAGAGTGAGCAGCAGCAAGATTTATTGCAAAGAGCGAAACAACAAAACTTCACAGCGTGGAAAGGGACCCCAGTGGGTTGCTGCTGCTGGCTTGGGTTGCCAGCTTTTATTCCCTTATTTGGCCCTGCCCATGTCCTGCTGATTGGTCCATTTTACAGGGTGCTGATTGGCTGATTTTACAGAGTGCTGATTGGTCAGTTTTTACAGAGTGCTAATTGGTGCATTTACAAACATTTAGCTAGACACAGAGCGCTGATTGGTGCATTTTTACAGAGTGCTGATTGGTGCATTTACAAACCTTTAGCTAGGCACAGAGTGCTGATTGGTGCATTTACAATCCTTTAGCTAGACAGAAAAGTTCTCCAAGTCTCC
The DNA here is from genome assembly GCF_008728515.1 of Papio anubis. Classification (NCBI taxonomy): domain Eukaryota; kingdom Metazoa; phylum Chordata; class Mammalia; order Primates; family Cercopithecidae; genus Papio; species Papio anubis. The sequence goes on from NC_044977.1 coordinate 151,104,600, forward strand.
ACCTGACCCAGAAGTCCAGCCGGCTTCACCTCTCATTATAAGCTGATGGTGAGACGTCAGTGCTAGAGAGGCAGAGTACCTAGGGGTCTGGGCCACCTGTTCATATGATTTAACTTTTCTCCTACTTGCTTGAGGCAGATCCCAAATATACCATTTGTATTGCATAACAGAGTACAACTGGGCCTGCCCGAGCTTATGATTTGGTGGGTCGGAGAATTATACCAGCTTATGATGTTCAATGGTCATGCTCAGTTTCTTCCAGGGTCCAGTAGTGTGCCAGAGCTGCTTTTAAAAGTGGCAAATAGTTCTCTGCTGTAGGCAGCATGACCTTGCTTCAGAACCTTAGGGGTCTGGGCTGCAACTCTCCTATAAAGGTCCACCAGAGATACAATAAAGTGTCCTTAATGACCACATTTGCCTCTAACATCATTGGATCTGCCAAACCATATGGCCCAAAGAGTAGGGTCTCATACAGCAGCCTGAATGTGCTGCAAAGGTCTCTCTTGGCCTTCCATGTTATCTGGAAGTGGGTCAGAAAAGTATTTTTAGTGCAGTATATGCCATCTCCCAAACCTGAAGCAAGCATTATATTTCTTGTTAGTGGTAGGTGGCACGAGGTACAATAACTTGTTCTTTACTCTGGAGAAAATATCTTGGCATACCCCAGACCATTTACTCCTAAAAACTTGGATGACAGTTCCTAAGAACCAACATGGCAGTTCTCTGAACCTTTGTTAGGGTTTATTTCCCACTCTGGTATGAATACATCTTTCCAGCATGTCCAAAGTGCTTGCTACTTCCTAGTCTCCAGGTCCAATTAATGTGATGTCATCAATGTTATGGACTAACCTTTGAATGTCAGGATTCCTGACATTTGGAAAGTCAAGATTCCTTCCGAATATTGTAACACAGAAGGAACATTTCTTTAGCCCAAGGGCAAGATTATGAATATGCACTGCTGTCCACTCCAGGTGAATGTAAAGTTATTTATTTTTCTTACTGGGGATAGATCAATTGTTGCATTTGAAGTATCAGAGGCTATGTTCATCTGTTCTAATAAAAGTATCATCTCTTGCACAGCAGCTACAAATGTGGTTGCCCTGTAGTTAAGTTTACAGTAGTCTATCATCATCCACTGTGACCCATCTGGTTTTGAAGGGGTTACACCAATGAATTAAAAGGGCATATGTATCCTTTAAGTCTTTGAGAGTGGCACTTCCTTGGTATCGGTGTCACTTCACAATTTGTATGCAACAGCACTCAAAGGGTTTGTGTATTCCCTTGCCCCAGTGCACAGTTACTCTGGAAAGTGGCTGCTGGTCACTTAAGGATAAGAATTGGAAGAAACGCTTCTTTGAGTACTTTGATGCACGGTTCTTCATCAGTGGAACCTGGCCTCCTCTTCTGTAGATGAGCTCTGGATTTGAGAAGTGTCTCATTTTGTGAATGAGGCAGGAGCTGTGATTTTCCATTGCTGCAGCAGACTCCAGCATTCTGTTCACTGGCTCATGATCATTTTTGCTTATATAAGTGAGGGACAGATCCTTGTTATTAATGTTTTTTAAACCTTGTTATTAATATAACAAAGTCTAAAGTTAAAGTTTCTTATTTTTCTTCTAAATCTTAGCTCACTTCAACATTAATCACTTTCATTCAGCTTATCTCTATTTTTGTTCAGTATTTTAAATATTTTTATTATTGTTATGTTAACCACACAAATTAGAAATTATTATTATTCTTTTATACAACCAATGCTTGTTTAGATGTACCCATATATTTCCTGATTTCTTTGCTCATCATTCCTTTCAACCATACTATACATACTTTTTGGGATTACTTCCCTGCTTCCTAGAGTACATCCTTTGAACGTTCCTTTTGTGAGATTTTTTTTTGGACAATGAATAATCACTTTTTAAAATTTATCTGATGATATCATCACTATTATTCTTTTCATGAATTGTTACATTGAATTACCACATATATGCAGTAAAGTGCACAATACTTAGTGTACAGCTCAATGAATTGTCCGAATGTGAACACCTCCATTCAGCTCCTTGGCAGCCCTTTGGTACTCTTTGCTGCCTTTACCCACACCTCTTTTGCCAGAGGTTACCACTCTTCTCATTTTTATTACCAAAGTGGCTTTATCTGTTCTCACATTTTATATAAATGGCATCACATGTTATGTATGTAATGTTTTGTTTCTGGCCTTCCTCATTCAACATTATGTCTGAGATTTATCCATATTCTGTGTAGCAGTGGTTTATTCTCTCTCTTTTTTAAATTCTTCATCCCCTGGACATTTGACTGTTTCTCATGGGTCAATATTTTAGTCATGCTTCTTAGTGCTTATCTTAAGATGTGATTCCAGGTTCTACATCTGGCCTGACTAGTCCAGAGAAGAGCTAAGGATTTTTGTTAAATACTGGGCTCAGCACCTGCTTCCACACAGCATCTGTCTTCATTACACTGTTGTTCATAGTGAGTTTATGAACAGTTAACCCCTTTCCAGGTACATACGTATTTTTTTCCATAAAAGCTACTGCCTACCTTATTTTATTCTTGGAGACCTAAGTGTAGGTCTTTATATTTACCGCTGCTAAAATGCATCATTTTTTTTCTTTTTGGATCATCTTTTCTTTACAGGGAGAACCTTTGAACCTTGCTTTGAGTTTCAGCCTGGGAAGTCAGAAGAACCAAGAAATGGAGAGTCAGGCAGCCTGGATTCCAATTTCAGCAATGTAACAGAGAGTGAATTACTTAACTGTACTGAGCCTTATCCCTCTTATTTGTAAAATATAAACTCTGAGGGATCTGTTTTGTTAATCCCAATATCACCAGTATCTGGCATAGTGGCTGACACAGAGTAGGTGCTCAATACATGTTTGTTGACAATATGAATGAATGAAGGTGATAATACAGGGATTGCAGGGACGTTGTGAAGTTTAGATAAAATGTAGGTCAAATGCCTAAGTCGGAGTCCAGGGCATGGGAAATGCTCGACCAAAGGCAGATATGCTTACCCAAAAATGACCACCTAAGCCAGGGTGCCCTGTATCTTTCTATACTTTCCAGGTTGAGAAAGAGCATAAACCAACATTTTTGGGTCCTGATGCAGTCTCACTCTGTCTAGGGTACATCTTGAATGTCTAGCACCACACTATCCAATATGGCAGACAATAATACATGTGTCTATTTCAATTTAAATTAGTTAAAAGGAATGAGATTAAAAATTCAGTTACTCAGTCACGATAGCCACACTTCAAGTGCTCAGTAGCCTCTTGTGGCTAGTGGCTAGCATATTGGACAGAACAGATTTAGAGCATTTCCATAATTGCAGAAAGTTCTATTGGACAGTGCTGACCTGGAGTCTGCAGTGGCAGTGGCAGGCAGAAAGCAGTGTGGTGGTGTGGTATGGATTTATGAGACGGGATCATAAATCAGGAGGCTGAAATACAAATGTGGCATGACAAGCTCAGAACATCAGAAGATGGAGAGGAAAGACAACTCCTCAGGGCATTTTGAAGAAAGAATAAATGGAATTTTGTAGCAAAGTGAAATAGTAGATAGTGCACAGGCTCTGGAGGTAGGTGGGGTTGAAATCCTGACTCCATAGCTTACCAGGCAGGGTGACCAGCAACTTCACCTCTCCAAACCCAGTTTCTCATCTGTAAAATAGGAGTAATAGTAACTACTCACGAGGTGGTTGAGAACATTAAATTAGAATAGTTTATTAAGCAGAGTGTGTTTAGCACAGGGATAGACATAAGGAAGGCAGATAGCAGTTGTACCATTATTGAGGCATTGGCTGGTGTGTTTCAGTGAAATGATGTTGATTGATAGGAGCACCTTTCATTCTACATCTCCTTTCAGGATTCCCTTCCCTTCCCCCTCTTTCTCCAGAGGCCCCAGTGCTATAGATCTCTATATAGGCCTTCCTAGCAAGGCCCCCCACATTTGACTCTTTTCTTGTCAATATAAAGCCTTACGTGTCTTGTGCTCCACTCCCAAATCTGCAAGATGACTTAAAATAACGGAATCAAGTCTTAGGCTGGAAGAGACCAAAATGGTGTATAATGCCCCCCTCCCCTAATCCAATGCTTGAAGCTGTTTTGCAATAAGGTTGGTTATCTATCATAATTCCTATAGTAACTTCCATATTTGAAGGTCTTTTGCATGCTAGGACTGTGCCAGGCAACTTCATATGACTTGTCTCATGAGCCATATGTTGTCCCCTTTTCATGGAGGGGAAATTGGGGTTCAGTGAAGTGAAGATGGTCTTTTATTAACACCTCGATAAAATATTAAAGATTTATTCAATTACAAGCAAGATGGCTGAGTAGAAGCCTCCATCCTTTGTCCTCCCTGCAGAAATACCAAATGAACAACTATACACACCAAAAAGCACCTTCATAAGAACCAAAAATCAGATAAGTGATCACAGTACCTGGTTTTGAGATCATATTAAGGAAATGGTACTGAAGAGGGTAGAAAATACAGTCTTAAATCACCTACATCACCCTTCCCTCTTCCCCCAGCAGTGGCTGTGTGGCATGGAGAGATAATCTATGTGCTTGGGGGAGGGAGAGTGCAGTGATTGTGAGACTTTGCATTGGAACTCAGTGCTGCTCTGTTGCAGAAAGCAACACTGGGGAGAACTCAGCCAGTGCCTATGGAGAGAGTATTTAGATAAACCCTAGAGAGAGGGGAATTGCCCATCCCAGTGGTTGGAATCTGAGTTCTGGCAGGCCTAGCCACCGTGGGCTAAAATACATTGAGTCCTAAATGAACCTGAAAGGCAGTTTAGGTCATGGGGACCACCATTCCTGGGCAAGTCCTGACACTGTGCTAGGCTTGGAACCACTGGACTGGGAGGGCACATGACCTAATGACACACCAGCTGAGGCAGCCAAGGGAGTGCTTGTGTCACCCCTCCTCCCAACCCCAGGCAGTGTAGCTTGTAGCTCCAGGAAGAACCCCTTCCTTCTGTTTTGGGAGAGGAGAGGCAAGAGTAAAGAGGACTTTGTCTTGCAACTTGGATACCAGTTCAGCCACAGTAATATGGGCACTAGGCAGTTCAAAGCTTCCATTCCAGGCCCTAGCTCCCAGGTGACATTTCTAGACACACTTTGGGCCAGAATGGAACCTACTGTCTTAAAGGGAAGGACTCAGTCCTGACAGGATTCATCACCTACAGACTAAAGAGCCCTTGGGCCCTGAATAATCAGCTGTGGTAGCCAGGCAGTACTTACCACGGGCCTTGGGTGACACTCAGAGATATGCTGGCTTCAGGTGTGACCCAGTGCATTCCTAGCTATACTAGATATAGGGAGACTCCTGCTTCATAAAAGAAAAGGGAAGAGTAAAGGGGACTTTATCTTGCAGCTTAGATACCAACTCGGCCACAGTGGAGGTAGAGCAATAAGCAGGTTTTGGGGGTCCCTGATTCTAGGCCTTGGCTCTTGGATGGCATTTCTAGACCTGTCCTGGACCAGAGGGAAGCCCACTGCCCTGAAGAGAGAGTCCCAAGCCTGGCAGCATTTACCAAAAGCTGAGTGGAGAATCTTTGAGGCTTTTGGTAAACATTGGCATTAGCCAGACAGTACTCCTCGTGTGCCTGGGGCAGTGGTGGCCACAAGGAGAGAATCCTCTGCTTATGGAAAGGGGAGGGAAGAATGGGAAGGACTTTGTATTGTGGCTTGGGTGCCAGCTCAGCTATAATAGAATAGAGCACCAGGTAAATTCCTAAGGTTTCTGATGCCAGACTCTGGATCCTGGATATCATCTCTGGACCTGCTTAGGGCCAGGGGAACTTGTCACCCTTAAGGGAAGGACACAAGCTTGGCTGGCTTTGCCACATGCTGATTTTTTTGTGCCCTATGGCCTTAAATGAACATAACATAGGCAGTAACCAGGCAGTGGTTATCACAGGCCTTGGGCAAGACCCAGTGATATACGGGCTTCAGGTCTGACCCAGAACAGTCTCAGTGGTGGTAGCCAGAGGGGTACATGTGTTACCCCTCTCCCAGCTTCAGGCAGCCCAGCACAGAGAGAGAGAGAGAGAGAGACTCCATTCGTTTGGGAGAAAGTAAGGAAAAAGAGTAAGAGTTCCTGTTTGGTAATCCAGAGAATTCTGGATCTTATCCAAGATCATCAAGGCAGTACCTCTATGAGTCTTCAAGAGGCACAGGATTACTGGTCTTGGGGTGCCCCCTAATGCAAATATGGCTGCAGTGGCCAAAAACCAATTAAAACACTCGAGTCTCTTTGAATACCTGGAAAGCCTTCACAACAAGGATGGGTACAAACAAGTCCAGACAATGAAGACTATAATAAATACCTAACTCTTCAACGTCCAGACACTGATGAACATCCACAAGCATCAAGACCATCCACGAAAACATGACCTCACCTAATGAACTAAATGAAGCACCAGGGACCAATCCTGCAGAGACAGAGATATGTAACATTTTAGACAGAGAATTCAAAATAGCTGTTTTAAGGAAACTCAATGAAATTCAAGATAACACAGAGAAGGAATTGAGGGTTCTCTCAGACAAAATTATCAAAGAGATTGAAATAATTAAAACGAATCAAGCAGAAATTCTGGAGTTGAAAAATGCAACTGACATACTGAAGAATGCATCAGGGTCTCTTAACAAGAGACTTGATCTTTCAGAAGAAAGAATTAGTGAGCTCGGAGATAGACTATTTGACAACATACAGTCAGAGGAGACAAACTAAGAGAAAAAGAGAGACAACCCAAATAATTAGAATCAGAGATTTTGAAGGAATACTTCCTAACTCATTCTACCGGGCCAGTATTACTCTGATACAAAAACCAGATTAAGACACATCAAAGAGAGAAAACTACAGGCTAATATATCTGATGAACATTAATGCAAAAATCCTTAACAAAATACTGGCAAACCAAAACCAACAACACATTAAAAAGTTCACTCATCATGGCCAAGTAGAATTTATTCCAGGGATACAAGGATGCTTCAACATACACAAATCAATCAATGTGACACATCATATCAACAGGATGAAGGACAAAAATCATATAGTCACTTCAATTGATACTGAAAAAGCCTTTGATAATATTCAACATCCTTTTGTGATAAAAATCCTAAAAAATCTGGGTATATCTCAACACAATAAAAGTCATATAAAACAGACCCACAACTAGTATCGTACTGAATGGGGAAAAACTGAAAGACTATCTTCTAAGATCTGAAAGAAGACAAGAACGCCCACGTTCACCTCTGTTATTCAACATTGCACTGGACGTCCTAGCTAGAGCAATTAGACAAGAGAAGGAAATAAAGAACATCCAAACTGGAAAGGAAGAAGTCAAATTATCCTTGTTTGTAGATAATATAATCTTATATTTGGAAAAACCCAAAGACTCCACAAGAAAACTCAGAACTGATAAATTCAGTAAAATTGCAGGATACAAAATCTACATATAAAAATGAGTACTATTTCCATATGTCAGCACCAAACAAGCTGAAAAAGAAATTAAGAAAGTAATCCCATTCACAATACCTACAAATACTGTAAAATGCCTAGGAATTGAGCAAAGGCGTGAAAGATCTCTACAATGAAAACGATAAAATATTGATTGAAGAAATCGAAGAGGACACAAAAATATGGAAAGATATTCCATGTTCATGGATTTGGAGAATCAATATTGTTAAAATATCCACACTACCCAAAGCAATCTACAGATTCAATGCAATCCTTATCGAACTACCAATAACATTCTTCACAGAAATAGAAAAAATAATCTTAAAATTTATACAGAATCACAAAAGACCCAGAATAGCCAAAGCTAGCTTGAGCAAAAAGAACAAAACTGTAGGAATCATATTATCTGACCTCAAATTATACTACAGAGCTATAGTAACCAAAACAGCATGGTATTGGCATAAACATAGACACATAGACCAATGGAACAGAATAGATAACCCAGAAACAAATCAATACAACTACAATCGACTCATTTTCAACAAAGTTGCCAAGAACGTACACAGGGGGAAAGGACAGTGTCTTCAGTAAACGGTACTGGGAAAGCTGGACATCCATATACAGAAGAATGAAACTAGACCTCTATCTCTCACTATATACAAACATCAAATCAAAATGTACAAAAGACTTAAATATAGGACCTGAAATTATGACACTATGGAAAGAAAACATTAGAGAAACTCTCTAGCATTGGACTGGGCAAAGATTTCTTGTGTAATACCCCACAATGATAGACAACCAAAGCAAAAATGGACAAATGAGATCACTTCAAGTTAAAAAGCTTCTTCAATGGAAACAATCAACAAAGTGAAGAGGTAAGCCACAGAATTGAAGAAAATATTTGCAAACTACCCATCTAACAATGGATTCATAATTAAAATATATAAGGAGCTCGAACAATATAGGAAAAAATATAATCAAGTTAAAAATAGGCAAAATATATGAATAGATGTTTCTCAAAACAAGGCATTCAAATGGCAAAGAGGTGTATGTAAAGGTGCTCAACATTGCTAATTATCAGAGAAATGCAAATCAAAACTACAATGAGATATCATCTTACCCCAGTTAAAATGGCCTTTATCCAAAAGACAGGCAATAACAATTGCTGGAGAAGATGTGGAGAAAAGGGAACCCTTATAAACTCATGGTGGGGATGTAAATTAGTACAACTACTAGGGAGAACAGTTTGGAGATTCCTCAGAAAATTAAAAATAGAGCTACCATATGATCCAGCAATCCCACTGCTAGGTATATACCCAAAATAAAGGAGATCAGTGTATCAAAGAGATATCTGCATTCTCATTTTGTTTCAGCACTATTCACAATAGCCAAGATTTGGAGGCAACCTAAGTATCTATCAACAGATGAATGACTAAAGAAAATGTGGTACATACACACAATGGAGTACTATTCAGCCATAAAAATGAATAAGATCCTGTCATTAGCAACAACATGGATGGAACTAAGGTCATTATGTTAAGTGATACAAACCAGGCAAAGAAAGACAACTTTGCATGTTCTCACTTACTTGTGGATGCTAAAAATTAAAACAATTGAATTCATGGAAATAGAGAGTCAAATGATGGTTACAAGAGGTTGGCAAGGCTAGTGGGAAGGGTAGTGGGGGTGGTTAATGAGTGCAAAAACATAACTAGAATGAATAAGATATAGTATTTGATAGCACAACAGGGTGACTACAGTCAACAATCATTTATTGGACATGTAAAAATAACTAAAAGAATATAATCAGATTGTAACACAAAAAATAAATGCCTGAGATGATGAATATCCTATTTACTCTGATGTGATTATTACATATTATATGCCTATATCAAAATATCTCGTGTTACCCATGAGATACATACATACACACATATACCTGTAGTATGTACCCATACACACACAAAAAGATTTCTTCAGCTTGGTTATTCATTCCCCCATCTGTCTTTTCTGCTGCTCCCTGTTTTTCTAGGATTATCAATTAGTCAGGTATCAGCATGCTTCACAGGAGGTTTGGGAAGAGGCATGATGGAAAAACCTTTGCCCATAAGGCAGCCAGGTCAAGGGTTCAGGTCATGAAACACAGAAAGGGGCACCTCAGTTCCCGGAGTCTGTAAGAAAGTGGAAAGAGAGTAGGAAGTTGTCCTGGCCTGGGGTTCATGTGTGGGGCTGTGTCATTCCCTGAGGTCTCAGACCTAAAGGAGTAAGTGAAGCGTTCCAGTATAGGAAGTGGAGGAGTTGCAGGAGGTGGCCATAAGTCATGTGCAAAGCTGGTTTTCCACCACCCTAACTCCAAATCCTGTTGGATTTCCAGCACGTGCCAGGCTCTTTACACACTTGATGTCTTTTATTCCCCTCAACAACTGTGAGTTGAGAAGATATTATCTCACTTTATGGACGTCAAGACCAAAGGTAAGATAAGTGAAGTGATTTTACCAAGTAAGTAGTAGAGCTTGGTTTTGAATGCAGGAGTCTCAGGTGAGGCTCCCCTCTCTTGTTATTGCATTAAACTCTAATAATATTCTTTTAATAATAAGTGTTACTCTAATTTGGTCTTTTGTAACTTCAAGGAAGTTGCCTGCAATTACTGTTTTTTTATTTTTTTATTTTTTTTATTTTTTTAGGTTCTCTCTTTGAATATTTGATTGAACCAAATTCAAAATTTGCCAGCAGGTGGCGACACAAAACCAATAACTCAGGATACCAATCTCGGCGCTTTCCAGAGGACAGAATGGGACTTGCCACTGTGTCCTTCGCAGGTTGGGTGTCTGGCTTCATTTTGTGATTTCTAGGCCACTAGGCCCTCCACCTCTGCTCCCTGGGGGCTCATTCTGGTTTCTCAAGGGCCTCAGGACAAAGTCCCTACACCCTAGCCCTGTCTCACTTCCTGCCACTAAACTTCTCAGGTGACTTAATACCCCTCACCTCTCCACACTCTCCCACACACCCATTGCTTTGTCCCTGCTAGCCCCTCTGCCTGGACAACCCCTTATCCCCTCCCCCATCTGGCTATTCTTTTTCATCCTTTGGGACTCAGCTAAAAGGTCACCTACGAGGAGCCCACCCTGCCACTGCCCCCCTGCCAGGCTGTGTGGGGCCGTTTCTCTGTGTATGTCCCTGTTAGAGCGCTGGTGGTCCTGGGGTCCTACTCTTTTTTGCTTGACTGCCTTCCTAGTAGACACTCCCCTTGAGGGCAGGGACTGTGTCCTATCTGTGTTAGGTCATTTTTGCATTGCTATAAAGAAATGCCTGAGGCTTGGTAACTAATTTCTTATTTATTTATTTTTAACTTTTCTTTTAAGTCCAGGGGTACATGTGCAGGTTTGTTACATAGGTAAATGGGTGTTATGGGGGTTTGTTGTACAGATTATTTCATCACCCATATATTCAGCCTAGTACCCATTAGTTACTTTTCCTGATTTTCTCCCTCCTCTCACCCTCCGATAGGCCCCAGTGTGTGGTGTTCCCTTCTATGTGTCCATATTTTCTCATCATTTAGCTCTCACTTATAAGTGAGAACATGTGGTATTTTGTTTTCTGTCCTGTGTTAGTTTTCTTAGGATAATGGCCTCCAGCTCCATCCATGTCCCTGCAAAGGACATGATCTCATTCTCTTTTATGGCTGCATAGTATTCCACGGTGTGTATGTACCACATTTTCTTTATCCAGTCTATCATTGATGGGCATTTAGGTTGATTACATGTCTTTGGTATTGTGAATAGTGCTGCAACGAACATGTGTCTTTATGATAGAATGATTTATGTTCTTTTGGGTATATACCCAGTAATGGGATTGTTGGGTCGAATGGTATTTCTGTCTTTAGGTCTTTGAAGAATTGCCACCCTGTCTTCCACAATGTTTGAACTAATTTACACTCACATGAACAGTGTATAAGTGTTCCTTTTTCTCCAAAACCTTGCAAGAATCTGTTATTTTTTGACTTTTTAATAATAGCCATTCTGACTAGCGTGAGATGGTATCTCATTGTGGTTTTGATTTGCATTTCTCTAATGATCAGTGATGTTAAGTTTTTTTTTATATGCTTGTTGATCACATGTATATCTTTTTTTGAAACGTGTCTGTTCATGTCCTTTGCCTATTTTTTAGTGTTTTTTTTTCTTGTAAATTTGTTTAAATTCCTTATAGACACTGAATATTAGATGTTTGTCAGGTGCATAGTTTGCAAAATTTTTCTCCCATTCTGTAGGTTGTCTGTTTACTCTGTTGACAGTTTATTTTGCTGTGCAGGAACTCTTAAGTTTAATTAGATCCCATTCGCCAACTTCTGCTTTCGTTATGTTTGCTTTTGGTGTCTTTATCATAAGATCTTTGCCCATGCCTATGTCCTGAATGATATTGCCTAGGTTGTCTTCCAGGGTTTGTATAGTTTTGGGTTTTACATTTAAGTCTTTAATCCATCTTGAGTTAATTTTTGCATATGGTATAAGGAAAGAGTTCAGTTTCAATTTTCTGCATATGGCTAGCCATTTATCCCAGCAATGTTTATTGAACAGGGAATCCTTTTCCCATTGCTTTCTTTTGTCAGATTGGTTGAAGATCAGATGGCTGTAGGTATACAGGTTTATTTCTGGGTTCTCTATTCTGTTCCATTGGTCTATGTGTCTGTTCTTGTACTAGTACCATGTTGTTTTGGTTACTGTAGCCTTGTAGTATAGTTTGAAATCAGATAGCATGATGCTTCCAGCTTTGTTCTTTTTTTTCTTAGGATTGCCTTGACTATTTGGGCTCTTTTTTGGTTCTACATGAATTTTAAAATAGTTTTCTCTAGTTCTGTGAATAATGTCAATGGTAGTTTAATGGAAATAGCATTGAATCTATAAATTGCTTTGGGCAGCATGGCCATTGTAATGATGTTAATTCTTCCTATCCATGAGCATGAAATGTTTTTTCATTTGTTTATGTCATCTCTGATTTCTTTGAGCAGTGGTTTGTAGTTCTTCTTGTATAGCTCTTTCACCTCCCTCTTTAACTGTATTCCTAGGTATTTCATTATTTTTGTGGCAATTGTGAATGGGAGTTCATTCATGATTTGGCTCTCTGCTCAATGTCTGTTGGTGTATAGGAATGCTAGTGATTTCTGTACTTTGATTTTGTATCCTGAGACTTTGCTGAAGTTGCTTATCAGCTTAGGAAGCTTTCCGGTGAGATGATGGGGTTTTCTAGATACAGGATCATGTCATCTGCAAACAGATATAATTTGACTTGCTCTCTTCCAATTTCAATGTCCTTTATTTCTTTCTGTTGCCTGATTGCCCTACCCAGAACATCCAATACTGTGTTCAATAGGAGTGGTGACAGTGGGCATCCTTGTCTTGTGCTAGTTTTCAAGGGGAGTGCTTCCAACATTTTCCCTTTTATTACGACGTTGGCTGTAGGTTTGTCATAGATGGCTATTATTATTTTGAGGTACGTTCCTTCAATATCTAATTTATTGAGAGTTTTTAACAGGAATGGATGTTGAATTTTATTGAAGAGGCTTGTAATTTATAAAGAAAAGCAGTTTAATTGACTCACAGTTCTGCAGACTGTACAGAAAGTGTGGCACTGATATCTGCTTCTGGGAAGGCCTCAGGAAGCTTGCAATCATGGTGGAAGGCAAAGGGGGAGAAGGTGTCTCACATGGCCAGAGCAGGAGCAAGAGTGCAGGAGGTGCCACACATTTTTAAACAACCAGATCTTGCATGAACTCACTCATCACCAAGGTAATGGTGCCAAGCCATTCATGAGGGAGATGCCCTCATGACCCAAACACCTCCACCAGACCCCACCTCCAATACCGGGGATTACATTTCAACATGAGATTGGAAGAAGCACAAATATTCAAACAATATCACTATCCATCTCAGTATTCCTAGTGCCAGGCCCAGAGATTCCTAGTGCCAGCGCAGAAGAAAATTTTGAGAGAATGCACAAATACAGAAACAAGTGTTTACCGAGAGGGCTAGTGACCTGGTCCTGGGAAATTCCATCCAAGGGCCTTTGTGGAGCCCCAAAGTCCAGAGTCTTTTGTAGACATGGGCAGTCATCACTGTGGGGAGGGTGGATCTCCTTAGCTTTCAGGGTAGAGTGTTTGTATTTTGCATTTGGGGCATTTCTTGCTTCACCTTAACAATCTCTTTGAATCTTTTTAAATACTTCCAAGAAAGGATGTACTTTCTTAAGATGTAAAAAAGAGTAATTTAAATAAGTGGAAGGAAAATGCATTTTAATTGCATTATTATACTAATTTATGTCTCCTTCCCCCCTTGAAAAAGTACTTTTTCACAGTATGGAAGCACATTAGGGCTGAGAATTGAGACTAATTGTTTCAGATGGCTGCTGAGAGACAATGTGCTTTGTTTTTACAGCTCTCAAAGCAGGTGGGTAAACAGGCCTATTTTATTCTCTCTACAAGGCCAGGTTGGGTTTCATGAATCAGGGACCACAGCTGCAGTGTCTGTCCACATAGCATTGTGCTTGGCCCATAGTAGATGCTCAGAAAGAATTTTTTCTGTAGATACATGAATGAATAATATAGAGAGGTAGGGCTAGGTGCAAGATTGAGAATGATTCAAGATGGCTGGGTCTCTTCCACCACAAAGTCCTGCTAGGTCTGGTTGTAGGGAGAAGAGAAAATGCCCAGATATCTGCTGGACTCCTTTGTGTTGCCAGGTGCAGGGCAGCCACTGAACACATGATTTCTCACTTAAGTTTCACAACCACCCTATGAGGTAAGCCCAGTTTACAGATCAGCAAGTCAAGGCTCAGAGGAGTTAAATAATTTGCCCAAGGTCTCATTGTCACAGAGGGGCAGAGACAGTGTGAGGGCTGGTGGTGTCAGATTCCAACATTCAGGCTCCTTCCTTCTCGTGAGTCAGGCTTTTTAAAACAGTAGCTGCCACATATTGAACATTTATTGTCTTAGTCCATTTGTGCTTCTATAACAAAATTCCATAGGCCGGACAGCTTATAAATAACAGAAGTTTAGGCTAGATATGGTGCCTTATTCCTGTAATCTCAGCACTTTGGGAGCCTGAGGTGGGAGCCAGGAGTTCAAGACCAGCCTGGGCAACAAAGCAAGACCCTATCTCTACAAAAAATAAAAATAAAAAACAAACATCACAGAAATTCATTTCTTGCAGTTCTGGAGGCCGGAAAGTCCACGGTTAAGGCACTGGTGGACTTGATATCCAGTGAGTGCTTGTTTCTTGGTTTATAGTGGGTGCCTTCTTGCTGTGACCTCACATAGTAGATAGGCATGGGCAGCTCTCTAGGCCCTCTTTTATAGGGACACTAATCCCATTCATAAGGCTTCACTCTTATGACTTAATTACCTTCCAAAGGCCCCACCTCCATCACCTTGGGGTTTAGGTGTCAACAGGTGAATTTTGGAGGAATTCAGACACAGCATTTACTATGTGCAGGCACTAAGCTAAGCCCCTCCTCTAGATTATCCTAGTATCTAGCACATAGTGAGTATCAGGTAAATGGCAGTAATAGTGTTAAGAATCTTCACAAAGTTCTTTTGAAAAAGGTATTATTTCCACTGTGTAACTCAGTTCTTGCTGAACTTCAATAAAACACAGATTCTGATTCTGTAGTTCTGGGGTGCGGCCTAAGATTCTGCATGTCTAACAGCTTGATCTTGTTGGTCAGGAGCACGCTTTAAGTGACAGGAATGTAGACAGTAGAACTGGAGCTCAAAAGAAGAAACTGACTTGCCATGCACACCAGTTCTCAGGCCCGGGTACGTCTGGTGCTAAAGCTCAGCTTCCTTCCCTCACATTCTCCTGCCTTTTGATCTCTGGGTCCAGTCCCCTGATCCTGAAAGCAGACTACCTGCAAAGCTGTGCTCTCCACATGTGGTCAGGACACTCTGATCTGGGACCTCCCAGGGGCCATCTCATGGTGCTTAGGAACAGGTACACCCCTGAGTGAGAACCACTGCTCCAGGCCAGCTCAGTCCATCCACTGAAATCATTTCTGTTTTTGCCTGGATGTTGTCTTCCATTATGTCACCTTTTTTTTCATTAGTGGCTTGATCAAAATATAATTCACATACCATGCAATTCACTCATTTAAAGTGTACAAGTCAGTGGTTTTTAGTATATTCACGGAAGTGTGCAACCATCATCACAATAAATTTTGCAATGTTCTAATCATTTCCCAAAGAAACACTGTACTCTGTAGCTGTCACTTTCCAATCTCTCTAGCCCTAGGCAAGCACTATTCTGCTTTCTATCTTTATAGATTTACCTATTCTGGACATTTCACATAAATGAAATCATAAGTGTGACTGGCTTCTTTTGCTTTGCATAATGTTTTGAAGATTCACCCGTGTTGCAGCAAGAGTATTTCATTCTTTTTTATGACAAAATAAATTTCCATCTTATGAATATACCACATTTATCCACTCATCACTTAATGGACATTTGGATTTTTCCCACTTTTTTAGCTATTATGAATAATGCCCTGAACATATGCATTCAAGCTTTTTTGTGGACATGTATGTTTTTATTTCTTTAGGATATAATATACCTACAAGGAGAATTTTTGAATCAAATGATAACTCTATGTTTAACTTTTGGCAAACTGCCACACTGTTTTCCAAAGTGGCTGTGCGATTTTTATGTTCCCACTAGCAACAAATCAAGTTTCTGATTTCTCTACATCCTTTACAATATTCGTTATTATCGGACGTTTTTATTACAGTTATCCTAGTGGATGTGAAGTGGATAACACCACTTGCTATGAGTTGAATGTATGTGTCCCTCCAAAATTTATATATTGGAATTTAAACCCCAAGATGATGGTATTGAGAGGTGTGGGGCCTTTGGGGGAAATGATTAAGTCATGAGGGCTCTTTCCTCATGAATGGAATTAATGCCCTTATGAGGATTTCAGAGAGCTGCCTAGCCCTTTCATTCCTTCTGCCACGTGAGAACACAGTGTTCATCCTTCTGCCATGAGGGGGTACAGTGACAATGTGCCATCTTTGGAGCAAAGAGCAAGCCCTTACCAGACACAGAATCTGCTGTCCCCTGGATTTTGGACATCTCAGTCTCCAGAATTGTGAGAGATAAATTTCTGTTCTTTATCAATTATCCAGTTTCAGGCATTCTGTGATAGCAGCCCCAAATGAACTAAGACACTCTATCTCCTAATACCATCACCTTGGGAGTTAGCATTTCAAAATATGAATTTTGGAGAACACATACACTAACCTCATTACTTTCTGCTCTGTAGGGCAGGGAGGAGGCCTTACAGGGCATCTGAGTAGGATGAGGAAGAGCTGTTTCTGAGAAGACTCAAGCTAGGCAGACAAAGCAATTGTAAATTGCTAGGTGACCTTGGTAGTTGTAAATTTGAATGATATTCTAATGAATAGGTGTGAAAAGCATTTCCCAGGGTTGGGGGTCACCAGTGCGGAAGCAGACACAAAATATAGGAATAGGCAATTGAGAAAGCCCTATCAATCAGCCTCAGCATGCTTATCTTGCACCTTTTCAGCACATGCACTCCCAGCCTGGACTGGACTGAATAGTATTTACTATTTGGGTAGGGCATGGTTTCCAATCCATTTATCAAGTTCCTAGCACAGTGGCTAAGAGCGTTGCAATTGGGTTCATGCTGCTTGGCTTCAAATCCCTACTCTACTAGCCATGGCAACTAGAGGGAGTCACTCAGCATTTCTAAGCTCTAGGGTCTTTGTCTGTAAAATGGAAACATCAACACTCCTACCTCATAGGCTTGTGAGACTGAAAAAAGGCAATGAGTGCGTGTACCTTATTTCAAGACTGTACAAATGGAGTACTCAATTTTCCCTTGCACACTTCCATCACAATTTGCTCTCAATGAATAATTTAACATACGAATTTAAGTAACCTGCCTTCTCTAATTGCAGAAGGAAAGACTTATGTCCTGGTGTAGAGGAAGCCATCAACAGTGGGACAGAGAGGTTATGTGGAGAGGTTTGAAGGGTATCTGCAGAAGCTTCTCACCCTGGCAACTTCTCTGCCACTTCCACTTTCACACAAAGTTGACCCAGATGCTTAGGGGACTCCCTTCCACTGATGACCTTTGCCCAATCACACAAGATGGAGTAGCTATACAAGAAGGGACTGTTAATGTTGCTTGATCTAGTGCTATGTTAACAAATTCAAATCTAGCCTGATTCAGATAATATAATAGTAAAAATAATGAAATTGTATTAGTTTGTTCTCATGCTGCTAATAAAGACATAGCCAAAACTGGGTAATTTATAAAGGAAAGAAGTTTAATTGAATCACAGTTCCACATGGCTGGGGAGGCCTCACAATCATGGCAGGAGGCAAGGGGAATCAAAACCACATCTTACATGGCGGCAAGCGAAAAGAGCTTGTGTAGGGGAACTGTCCTTTATAAAACCATCAGATCTTGTGAGACTTCTTCACTACTACAAGAACAGCATGGGCAAACCCATGTCCACGATTTAATTACCTCCCACTGGGTCCCTCCCATGGAAAGTGGGAATTATGGGAGCTAAAATTCGAGATGAGATTTGGGTGGGGACACAGCCAAACCATATCAGAAATATTTTTTAAAGCTCCACATTGTGTCTAGATCTAGAAAATAATAAAAGCACTTTTAATTTTATTGAATATTATAAGGAAAATCACAAATTAAAAACTGAGACTACAGGGGTTTTATGTTATGGAAAACAGAGAGGCAGGTAAATAATTTTAAAAAGTTCATTTTGGGTTAATATCTCAACAGCTCAATTTCTGATGACTCATAAATACAATTAATAAACTATGAGTATCTCATAATCTTATCATTATATGATATTCCACAATTAACATTTTTTTCACACTTAGACATCTCTATGAATAAAGGGCTATCATTTAGATGTGTAAGGACAAAATCTGTAACACATGAAAATAATAAACACAAAAAATTTTGCTCCAAAATATACAGAAGAGCATGGTTATCTCTGGTCTTACTTAGGACCTTCGAAACCACCTTTTCAAAAATTGTAACAGTGAGAAAATTATGACAGTGAAAGGGATCTGACCTGACTCCATCTTGCTTCTAACCTCCAACCTGTCCTTATTCATTCCTGCATGTAGGCCAGGCTAACTTTGGGAGGAATTTAGCTTATAGTTTAACTTTGAAACAAAGATGATAACAGCCCTTTCCTGAAAGAAAGCCCTTTCTTGCCTGGGGACCAGACTGCCTTTTTAAGACTAACAAATCAGCCACAAAATTAGAAATTATGGGTTAGGAATCATGCAGCCAGAGGTCACAAGATTCCGAACCTCCCCTGTTACTCCTAGGGATAACATTACTATTGTAAAATCTATGACTGGTGCTGGAGATATTTTTCAGACCCTGCATTCTGGTGCACCAGCTGACATCACCCAGACTGACAATCTGGCTCAGCCAGGAACACAAGACAGCAAGAAGAACCACTTTGACCACCTGTGATTTCATCCCAACCAATCAGTACTTCACACTCCCTGGCACCCTACCTGCCAACTTATCCTTAAGAAATCCCAGTCTCTGAATTTTTGGGGAGATTGATTTTAGTGATAAAACTCCAGTTGCTCGTTTAGCCATGTCTGTGAGAGTTAAGCTCTTTCTCTATGGAAATTCACCTGTCTTAATAAATTGGCTGTATGTGGACAGTGGGCAAAATGAACCATTAAGTACTTACACCTTCACCTCTGTTAACCAATCAGCCAACCACAACCTCTCTGTATAAACAACTTGAACATTCAGTTTCCTTTTTTAGATAGCATCTTAATTTTTAAAGCACTTCTGGATGCTAGGAGATGGTTCCATAGTTTTCTCTTAGTTAGACATGATTTTCTTGTCAGATGGAGATATAAGTTCTGGTCTTTTGAATCTGTTTTGTCCTAGTTTCATCCCAGCACGCTAGTGCAAGCTCTTAACTTCCAGTATGCTGCCTTACCTCTTTTGGAATCTGAGAAAGGATACCAGGTTGGCGTATCAAGGATCTGACTGATTTTCAGCCAACAGTCAGAGTCTCAGATGCCTCAGTAACAACATCAACTGATTTTGATGACTCAGTGAGAATATCAAGCAATCAGCTTCATCCCTGATTTCTGTCCCTGACACATGCTGTTACCTCTCTTGGGTGTAGTAGGTTTCTTTGTTACCTTCATCCTGCGAGAGGGGAGAATTATGAATTATGCCTCAGTCTGCCTGGGTCCTGTCCCCTTCACCCTGTATCGCAGCTCCTTCTTAGGGGTACTTGGCTTTTCCCTATTCTTACCTGTTTTTGTTTCTCCACATTGTGAAATTACTTGGCTTGATACTGATTCTTCCCTACCACACCCACGTGTCTGCTTGTTCCACACCCCTTTACCATTAGGTGTCTAATCATCAGTGCCTGGCCTAGAAGGGGACAGGTTTCCCAAATGGGTGTTAATTAATCATTGTATATTTCATGTATAGAACACTCTTACACAGACTCTGTGTTTCTCTTCCTGTACACACACACACACACTCTCTCTCTCTCTCTACCTTAAATATAAAACATTATAAATATATAGGAAAAATATAATAAGCATAATTCCTTTTTGTGTCTTCTTTTTTTGCCTGATTTCCTTCATCTTTAGTAGTTTTTCAAATTTTTTTCAAGTCGGGTCTGAAGTAGTAAACTTAGTCCTTATTTGCTTGAGATAACCTCACTGTGAAATACAAGCTTAGCTGACTATAATGTTGTCAGTTGACAATCATATTCTCTCAGCATTCTGAAGATGTTTTCCCAGTCTTCTGACCACCATTGATGCTGTTGAGAAGTTTATAACAGTCTAATTGCTATTTTGTAAAATAATCTGTTATTGTGCAGTTTGCACCAGTGTAATTGATATTATTTTGTTGGAAATTTGTCCTTTATCTCTGGTTGCTTATAAGGTCTTCTCTATATCTTGGGTGTGCTGCAGTTTTTCTCTATGATGTGTCTAGGCTTAGATTTATTTTCTTTGTATTCATTGGAATACAATGAATTCTTTTCAATCCATTCTTTTAAATTTTTCTTTTTAAACCTGAGAGCCATGTTCTCATGAGTTTTGGAAAATTATCATCCATTATTTCTTCAAATATTGCCTCCTTCATTTGTCTTGTCTCTGGAAATTCTACTGCATACGGGTGGACATTAGCATTTAATCCTCAGCTCTCATAAATGCTCTTTCATATTTTCACATCTCATTCTTTGTGTTGAATCTCTGGAATTTTCTCAAGTCCATCTTCCAGTTAATCACTTTTCTTTTCTGCTTTGTGTAGTACTATTTTGCTAAACCTTTTAAGTTTTAAAATATTATTTGAATGTCTGAAATTTTCAAATAAGCTTTATTTAGATGTAATTACATACCATAGTTTATCTCCTTAAAGTGTGCAATTTAATGGTGTTTAGCATAAATGGCTAAATTTTAAATTTTTTAAAAAATTTCCTGTTTCCCCCCCATAGTGCCTTGTCCTTCTCTTAAAGTCTCAATTCCTTTAGTTTGTGTTACTATTTTAAATATAGTTATTCACAATTCCTATTATGTTGTCCTATTATCTGAAACTTTTTTGAGTGTAAGCATCCTTTTTTTTTCTGTTTAAATTGTGCATGTTTTCTGCTTCTAACTCAAGGTGGATTGGTTCCTCATTTGCTTCAGTGGACATTTATGTGTTGGGCTCATACACAATGGGGGATGAAATCGTGTCCTTCCGCAATGGCTTTTTGTTTGTTTCTGTCAGGGGCCTCGCCTCGGGTTATCATTTGGTTTGTAGCAAGTTTCTGTGTTAATTAATCTGCTTTGAGTTTTCTGGACCATGCTGATTGTGTAAATTTTAACTCCAGAGTTGTCAGGTATGAGGTTATGATTATAAATTTCCAAGGCAGAATTTTCTTCCCACTCAGATCTCAGACAGAGATGGATAGGTGTCTTCTTTTTCTCCCTGTATTTATGGATTTCTTTCCTAGTCTACACTATTACCAAGAGTTCAGTCCTTTGATGGTCTAGTTTCATGTGAGATTATTATTATTATTATTATTTTTGTTTTTTTGAGACGGAGTCTCGCTCTGTCGCCCAGGCTGGAGTGCAGTGGCCAGATCTCAGCTCACTGCAAGCTCCGCCTCCCGGGTTCCCGCCATTCTCCTGCCTCAGCCTCCCAAGTAGCTGGGACCACAGGCGCCGCCACCTCGCCCGGCTAATTTTTTGTGTTTTTAGTAGAGACGGGGTTTCGCCGTGTTAGCCAGGATGGTCTCGATCTCCTGACCTTGTGATCCGCCCGTCTCGGCCTCCCAAAGTGCTGGGATTACAGGCTTGAGCCACCGCGCCCGGCCATGTGAGATTATTTTAAGCTTCATTTCTCTACTTTGCTTAGGCTGGCCTCATCTTAGTGTCCCTAGTTGAGCATAAAAACCCATGCCTTTCATATATCTGCCGGAAAACATATATGAAATGTTCACAGCTGCTTTATTCATAATAGTTCCAAACTGGAAACAACCCAAATGCCCATCAATAGTGGAGTTGATAAATAAATAGTGGTATATATTTTATAGTGGAATACTATACAGTGATGAAAAAGAACAAATTGCAAATACATGTTATAACATGTTGAATGTCACAGATAGTATTGAGTAAAATAATCCATCAAAAAGAATATCCACGGTGTGATTCAATTTCTATGGAGTTCTAGAATAGGCAAAACTAATATTTGATGTTGAGTCAGGAATGTTGTCAATCTTGAGGGAAGTTATTGACTGAAGGGTGGCATGAAGGAGTCTTGTGCAGTTCTGGAAATACTCTATAACCTGAGCTGGGTGGCAGTTACATGGTTGTATGTATATGTAAAAATTCATTAATTATTGTGGATTTTACTATATACTAATTATACCTCAATAAAAAAGTAAATGAATAAACAAAAACCAGAGCAACCATAAGATGGCTAACATAGTTGCCTCTCTGGTTTTTAGTTCCTCTGTATTTCTGGACCCTGGAGATTTCCCATGTTTTTTGTGAGTTCAGCTGAGGATGTAAAAGAATATTTGTGATTTGATTGCCCACATTCCTTGCCTGTTCCTTGAAGATGGCTCACAAGAGTCTGCCATACTGCGGACCTGGAAGTCCTTGGTTTCCTTCCATCTTAAATCACTTTTGTATGCATAAAGCAGGTGGCTCATCTTACGGAATACAACATATTTTTAGAATAGTTGTTTCTCCATCTAGGTGTTCACAACAAATTACATTGGGGTACATTTCTGTTCGGGGAGAGCTGTTGGAGTGGGCCCTTTTGGTTATTTAAGTGTAATTTCCCCAGTGGTGAAAGAGCATAAGAGGGCCTGTGTGGCCTGATGGAGACAAGTCCTAGTGATGCTTTTTGTGATCTGAGATGGTTTGGGAGAAAAGGTATACAAATTTTCATAGAGGCCAAGGAGTCTTCTGTGGGGAAGACATTGAGAGTCTGATTGCCATCATCTAGAAGTTCAGCTGTAGTAGACCTTCTGTAATGGATTGGGATGATCTAGTCTGAAGTCTTCCAGTGAGAAAAGAGGCATTCTCTGGGAAGTCTGGACTGATAACCCAGGCTCAAAATTAGGGGATAAGGGATCAGGGAGAAGCAATTTCTGACACAAGATGAGGCTGATGTGAGAAGCCCTTTATGACCCACCCACATTTCCGCTAAATTTATGGTTGAGGAATAATGGCTGTGCATGATAGTGTAACTTAAATGACTACAACATGAACCAACCATGAGAGTCTTGTGGCCTGTATGGGGACAGGGGAGCAATAAGAGCACCACCTCTTCTGGGGACAAGGAATCAGTTGATTGTTTGGCACTAGTTGTTAACAGCAATCCTGGAAGGCAGCAACACATTCAATGACAGATGCAAACTGAGTCTTCCTGTGGACAGGACAGACTTTCCAATTCACACTCCATCTGGCCTTCAGGTGGAACCGAACCCTTCAGGTTAAATAAGCTCCAGTGGTGTGGTAGACTAAGGACTTGGTTAACCAAAAGTCATTCACAGGTTCTTCCCTCCTTGGCTTCTCTATGATAGAGGGTGGAAAATGAACTTACTCAACTTCCCAGCTTCCCTTGCAACTAGAGGTGGTCATGTGATCTGGTTCTGGCCAATAGATGTAGGCAGAATTCACATTCCAAATTAAAAGGTTAAAATCTCTTTGGCATTTGCTCTTCCCTCTTCTTCCTGTCTAGAGGTGCAACAGCCTTCCTGTGACCACAATAATGAATGACATATGAAGGATGGTGAGACAGGAACCTGGATTTTTGAGGCATCCTTGTGCAGCATTCCAGCCCTGGGCTGTCTAATTCTGGATTTCCTGTTATGGAAGGGAAACACATGCCCTTTTGTGTAAGCTACTATGAGTTGGGTTTTCTGTTGTTTACAGGGGAACCCATTCTATAGTGCTATAAGGGTGAGACCTCAAGGTGGTAGATACTAAACTGCTTAATAACAAGAATTTGCAGCTGCTCAAGTGACTAATGGGAAAAATGAAAGAAACATGTTCATGTTGGTAACCTCAGCTGGTGATATGGATCGTGCAGTTTTCGGCATTATCTCATTTATTCCCAAAATAGCACTATGACAGAAGCAAAGCAGGTGCAATCCACACTTAATACTCAATACCCTTGGAGACTACAGCCCAGAGATATTCAGTGAGGAATTTTCTAATTATAAAAGAAATACACGTTCACTGTATGAACAGTATAAATAGAGAAGAGTATAAAGAAGAAATTACTTGAAATTCACCCACAGTACATTTTGATGTGTTTCATCCTGCTTTTTTTCCTTTGTGCAAGCAGCCATTTATACACACATACTTTATGAGGTTTGGATCATATTCCATAGAGTGATTTGACTTTTTTTAAAAAATGACTTTCCAAAGGTCACACAGATTGCTCCTATGGAAGTCAGGACAGAAGCTGGGATTAACGTGTTCAGGACTAAGAACAACCCTTTTGCTTTGATAGACAGAAGACCTTGATGTACCTTCTTAGCCTTCCCTTTTTGGAGAATGAGAAGAGAGGGGATCCAGAGAAGGCCAAGGAAGGCTATTCAAGGACAGTGGTGAGCAACATGTAGCCCTCTCTTCAGCCTCCTTTGTTTTTTTCAGTTGGAACTCTCTTTGCTGTGCCTTGTCCTTAGTGGATCACAGTGTCCTCTGCACAAGATTGTCTTGTTTTCTAGGGCGAGGGCTCAAGGTCTCTTGACTGGCCTCAGGGGAATGGTCAGTAGTCAGAGTGGAGCCACTTGTGTTCCTCCATGCCAGTTGGAGTCCTGGGGCTCAGAACGGTTGGAGGAGAAGGAAGGAAGAGGAAAGAAGGGATTGCAGGAGAAGAATAAAGGTGGAAGGAGAAAAGAAATAACAATATGGAAAAGGCAAAGCTCTATAGACCCCTGGTAGATGGGTTTCTCCTATCCTCATCCCCTAGCCCTGCTTTCTTGGGTCTGCACTTGGGCCTGCACTTCTGTCTCACCATCATGTTAATGAAGCACAAGCATACCCAGTTTCAAATTCTACCTCTTCTTACTTGTACTGACTTTAGCAAGTTCTTTAAATTCCTTGATACTCCATTCCCTTTTGTGCATTGTGAGATGACAGACAAGGCTTCCTGAACAGGGTCCACCCAACCAGCTAAGCCAGCAGTGTAAGCCATACCCTACCTGGGCATGAGGGTTGTGGGAAGAACCCTGACATCTGACTCTTGCTAGGGCTGGGTAGGATGCCTGGTAGAAGGCATTATAGGGTGTCCTTGCTTCTGTCACAGCTGGCAGGATTTGTCTGTGTTAGCCGAGTTCTTCACTCAGAGTAAACTGATTCTAGCTTCTAACATGATTGGCATAATTCATATGGTGCAGGGAGATAATTATCTACTGCTTTCATTTACATACAAAGATTGGTGGAGGAGAAAAGGAAGATTGCATTTCAAATCCACCAGCAGTTCCTGTTGCTAGAAGGTGACAGCCCAAGAGAGGGAGCTGAAGAACAGGGATGTGTCTGGGCTCTGGGAACTCCAAAATGAGTGTCTTGGGTACTGTCATGACTATCTCTCTCTTTTCATCTCTTGTTTTTTCTCCTCTTGGCTCCTTTTTGTAAACATGCTTCATTCTCTCCCTGAAAACCGGCTTTCTTTTCCAGCTGAAACATGGCATTCAGCACCTCTAGAGATTGATACATTTCAGCTGATGCTTAAGCAGCAGCTCACTTTGGCTTAAGCAGCATCTATTATTCAGCTGATGATGAAATGTATCAATCACTAGAGGTGCTGAATGCCTTCAGAGAAGGGCTGACCCAATTGCTTCTCTGGTCCTGATTCCAAAATGCACAGGGAGGGGCCTCACTGGCTGAACATGGAATAGATGGCCACACCTTGACCAGTCACTGGGGTAATGTAAGAACCCTATAAACCCCCAGGATTCTTATGGATGGGTAAGGGGCAGGATTTAAAATAAGTGCTTCTACATAGGCAATTCCGTAAGTGTTCACAAGGGGAATTCACATGTGAGGAGTGTCTTCAGGGGAAGCCTGGAGTGTCCACAGAAAAATTAGCAGTGAGAAACTCCCAGAGGCACCTGAACAAAGGATATGATGGGCAAGGTTGTCTGCTAGTCAATCTTATGCTGTTTACTTTGCTAGGATGTAAAGCCATTCTGTCTCCCAAAACATAATGCAAAGCCTACCATATGCTTTTTAATGCCTTGCGCGAGTGATCTCTGCGTGAAATCAAAGGCTCTGCATCTTAGGTCTGCGCTGGTGCCTGGCAGAAGGGGGAGATCAGCTGTGGGCAGAGCGTGTGGTGAGGTGAGTGTGTCTGAAACTAGAATTTATCTCAAGAACATGAACTCCCTGGGAATTTTCCAAAACCTTGAAAATAGCATTTGGGTTTTCCACAAAATAACAGGTGCTGCTTAAGCCAACTTTAGTTGTTATCAGTGAACTGGAGACCTCAGTTGAAATTTGTGTTAGTGTACCAAATGGGTATAAGCCTTATGTCACAAATAAGAGTTAAATGATATATATAGAGAGAGTTCAGTGTCCAGTAAGCATGCAGTAAATGATAGTTCCCGCCTCCCTCACCTATTCATTGCTAGTATTCAGGTACAATGGCTTTAAAGGCTTCCTAAGATTTACTTTTGTGTGAAAGAAAAGATTTTAGAAAGAGTTTTGGAAACAGACCTAGCTTTTCATCCATTATGTCTCCTACTAGCTGAGTGATTTAACCTGTCAGACATTGATCTCTGTATTTACATGCTGAAGGTATTGATGCCCATCTCAGGTGTGTGTATAATGGTGGGGTGAGAGAAGGCATGTAAAGCATTCCACTGCCTGAGGCACACTTAGATACCCATGAAACAGTGATTCCATCCCTTTCATATGTTTCTTTCTGATTTCTTTAATTTCACTACAAACTCCTTGAGGGCGGAGCCATGTTTATTAATAACATTTGATCATTCTAAGGTACTATGGTATTTGCAAAGTCTTTTTTACACCCCCTGTTTGTTGCAAAGTTTTCTTTAAAGCCTGTATTTCCCATTTGATTCTCATAATGGCCTTGTGAAGCGGGTAGAACAGATTCTTATATTTTCCACTTTTAGGAGGGGCTGACTGAGTTGTGTTTAGCATAGAGCCTGGCATTTGTTGGGTGCTCAATGTTTGTTGGGTGGATTTGAGTGAGCTCCACTTGGGTAGGTACTCTATGCCTAATGATTGAATCTATGCATTTGTTAATTCATTAAGCAAATATTTATTGACCACCTGCTATCTGCCTATCTGCAAACAACACAAATCCTGCCCTTGTGGCACTTACCTTCTAGGGAAATGAATTAATAAATTAATGATCAAATGAATTGAGAAGACAACGAGGAGGAGCTGCTTGAGTATCAGTCCTGGATATTTTCTTTCTGACTTTTGAAAAAGGAGTACTTGTAGAATTTTAGAAGGAGAGATATGAAAGGAACCTTGGGGAACATTTAGTCCCACAGAATGAACATTTTAAAGCCTGGGAACACTGTTTGACTGAGAGCTTACTACAGTCATCCAATTTATATAGCAGGCACAGTAACGGCTTCTTTGTAACTACCTCCAGTTCTTTACAAAATTTTCTCAATCCCCAATCTTTTTCCAGCTACCATTTCACTTCTCTACTTCTCTCACAAAACTGAGAAGGGTGGATCACACTCTGTCTCTATTCTCTACACTTCTTGCTCCTTCTCCAACCCACTTCTGTCCGGGTGTCATTCCTATCCTCCATCAAAACTGCTCTCAAGGACCTCTGTGTTGACAAGTTCAATGACACTCTTCTGTTCTCATCGTTCTTGACCTCTCAGAAACTTTGACACAGCTATTTCCTCTTCCGTGAGACACGCTCCTCTTTGATCTCCATGGAATCATTCTCACTTTCCCTCCTATCTCTCTGATCATCTTCAGTCTCTTCTGTTGGCTCATCTCTTTTACCTTTGTGTTTTGCAGTTTCTTATAATTCAGTCTTAGATCTTACTCTTATTTCTCGTCATAGTCACTCCATAAGTAATCTCATTGATGCCTTCAGCTTTGATTACCATTTATATTTTGATATCTTCTAAATTTCCATCTCTAGCTCAAATTTCGGATGAACTCCAAACTTAAATATGCAAATGCCTACTCACCAATTTCATATCTCACAGTCAACTCAAAATTAGTTATCCCAGGCTGAGATCTCCATCTCTTCACTATTCCAACTGTTTAAGTTCAATTTTCTCTTTCTCAGGAAATGACCTCACCATTCAGCCACCTGCTCAGTACAGAAAGTCCTCCCTTATTCTTTTTTCTCCCTCAGACCAAGCATCTGATTCTACAAGCCCTGTTTCTTTCCTCCTGCTAAATGTACTTCTCATCTTCCCAGTCTTTCCACTTCCACAGTCACTACTGTAGTTTCAGCCACATTAACTCTTGCTGGATTACAACAATCACAGCCTCTTACCCAGTCCCTCTCTTTCCACACTTGCTCCCCTCCAAATTATTCTCCACATATAAATTTTTAAAAGCACAAATAATTTCATTATACTCTGAGGCTTAAAGATCTTCGAGTGGCTTTGCATTGCCTTAGAGTAAAATGTCAATTCCTTTCCAGGGCATGCCATGCACTGTGTAATTGGACCTTGCCTGCTCCCTAGGTGCAGATCTTTCCACTCTCCTCTCACTAGTATGTTGCATCCTATTTTTCTATTTATTTCCCCACATGGGGCCAGGGTCTTTCCTGTTTCAAGGCCTCTGTACACAGAGCTCCTTCACTGAGCCTGGAACAGTTTTCCCCTCACTCTCTTTGGCTGGCTTCTTTTAAGTTTTTGATCACAACTCAAATGACCCCTCTTCTGAGCTTTTCTAAACATCCCATTTGAACAACTGCCTAATTTTTATTTTTTCACTTCACCCCGTTGCCTGCCTTCATGGCACTTGTTACAATTAGCAGTTACTGTTCTGTCTCTTTGCCTGTTTATCTTCTGCCTCTCTCATTCAATTTTGTGACATAAGGGCAGGGACCACATCTGTTTTGGTCCTTGCTAGGTACCTACTGCAATATACATGCACTCATTGAGTCAGTAATAATGGATGAGGTGCAAGTCGGAAGGCCTGCCTCCTGGTCTGTTTGTTGTGGCCTTCCTAACCGTGACCACAGAGGCTACTGTTTTTCGTTGCCTGGTCCCCATCCCCCTTACTTAGTCTAGAAACACATCCAGGGCCATTGATGGTTTCCCATGCCTATAGCCACAGTGGTGGCCCAATCTGGCCAACTAGAATGCTCTCCAAGGTTCTGCTACCTGGAACTGGCAGAAAAGACTTTCTTTTCTTGTTATTTGTGAGGCTATAAGGGTGATAGGTTTGGTTCTGTGTCTTCACCCAAATCTCATCTCAAATTGTAATCCCCACATATCAAGGGAGGGAGGTAATTGGATTATGGGGGGAGTTTCTCCCATGATGTTCTCATGCTAGTGACTGAGTTCTCAGGAGATCTGATGGTTTTATAAATGACAGTTTCCCCTGGGCTTTTCTCTCTCGTGACAAGGCTTCTCTCTCTCGCGGCAAGGCTTCTCTCTCTCGCTTGCCGCCTTGTAAGAGGTGCCTGCTTCCCCTTCTACCATGGTTGTAAGTTTCCTGAGGCCTCCCTAGCCATGCAGAACTGCAAGTCAATTAAACTTCTTTTCTTTATAAATTACCCAGTCTAGGGTAGTTCTTTATAGCCATCTGAAAACAGACTAATACAAAGGGTTTTAGCTTGGAGCTTCTGAGGCAGTTGGCCTGAGATAACAAAGCTGGAAAAGCAGAAACAAGAGGCAGAGAATGAGGGAGTCCTGATGGTGTTAGAATCCCTGGGTTCTGTTGCTCTTAAGCCCAGTTTTCCCAGCCCTTTCTGATTATGCCTGTTAATCTATTTCTTCTTTTTGGGGGCTCGGTTTACTTTACTTGCAGCAGAACAAATATATTGTCTTTGAGCAAGTTATTTAACCCCTCTGAGCCTCAATGTTCTCATCTGTCCAATCTGGTTAGTGATGTTTAGCCAGTGTGATTTAAGGTGTTCTTATGAGACTCAAAGGAGAGAATGTCCGCAGAACTTCTTTGACGTCTATCTTTGTGATCATGAGAATGTGCACCTTTTATCTCTTAGTCATAGCAATATGCAGTTTACTTCTGCTTTTCCCCAAGGAGGATTTCTGGAGTTAGCATGAGCAGCTGGGCTGCATAATTTAGGAAATTGTTAGTTTGGGGTGGAAGGCCATGGTGCCTGTC
Organism: Papio anubis; assembly: GCF_008728515.1. Classification (NCBI taxonomy): domain Eukaryota; kingdom Metazoa; phylum Chordata; class Mammalia; order Primates; family Cercopithecidae; genus Papio; species Papio anubis. Next base: position 151,134,920 of record NC_044977.1, read on the forward strand.
GTGGGTGGCTCTCTGAGCATGCTAAAATCCTGGAATGTGTGCTCCTTTCACTCATTACTCTGACCTTTCCTTTCCTCGACACTTTTTCTCATAGATGTTGCAACTATTGAGGAGCAAAGTTTTTTTTGGATGAGTGTCAAAGCCTTTTATTTTCATTATTTTTATTTTCTTGAGCTCCTCGGAGACTTTCTTCTTCATTAACAGTGTCACACAGAGAGCTCGCACGCCGCAGGCTTTGAGCTAAAACTGTTTAAAGTGAAAGCAGCTGCTTTTGCTGAGCAGTCTCACCCTCAGATCCCCCGAGAATGCAATTGGATAATGAAGTGCAGACTGTTTGACCAGGGCCCTGCTGGTCAAGGATGCCCTGCCTGCTTCAGCAAATATGGGGCCATTTAAAGCCTGGCTCCTCACAGCTTCTCCAAATGGTCTTTCCCATCTCCAGTCACACCCTCCCAGCCAGTCCAAGCATCTGAGACATGGAGCGTCCATGTGAATTTGAATTTTTTCTCTAGCTGTCACGTGCATTTAAACCACTGTCATCTAATTTCTTCACCATGTCTGCTTCATTCTCTGTGGCTGAGAGCATGCCTGGTACCTCCAAGCTACCCAAAGATTGCTGAGTGACTTGCATCTTCTGTGCTCCAGTTCTACATTCTCCCTAAACCAGTCATTTAGTCTCAGTAGCCTCCTGTCATGTTTAGTACTACAGGTCTAAACTGAAAGTCATCCTGCCCTCTACTCTCAGTTCCTCATCCAGCCTGTTTATTTCCCATCCTCCTGTCCTGTCTTTCTTCCCCTATCCCAGGCTCTGACCTTCAGAATTATCTTGACCCTTCACTTTAACTTGCCTTACAGATTCAGGCAGTGCCTGCTGATTTGTTGATTGATTGTTTCATCCAATCAAATTACCAAGGACTCTCTGTCAGACCCTGTGTAGGTGCCAGGGAGACAGAAAATAGAGCTGCTGTCTCTCGGTCTAGTGACTGGACCACTGAGGCAGAACAGCTCTGCCCCGAGCTCAAGGCCAGATGAATGCTCCTTAAACTGCCTTGTGCATTTCACTCCTCTAGGAAAAATCCATCATGGCTCTCCATTGTTCATAGAATGAAGTCTAACTTCAGTCTAAAGTTGTCTAATACCACAGCCTCTGGTCACATGTGGCTATTGAGTGTCTGAAATGTGGCCAGTCTGAATTAAGATGTGTGATAAGTGTACAATAAATACAGGATTTCTAAGAGCTAGCACAAAAGAAAAAAAATCTCATTAGTTTTATTTAATTGCATGTCAAAATCGTAATTTGTATATTGGGTTAAAGAAAATATTATTAAAATTCTTTTTTTACTCAAAAATTTAACATGGTATATAAAGGTTTTTCAGATAAACAGAATCAACAGGATCGATAGATAGATATAGATATATTGGAGGATTTATATTTTGAATTGTCTCACATGATTATGGGGGCTGAGAAGTCTCTTGACATGCCATTTGCAAGCTGAAGCACCAGGGAAGCTGGTGAAGTAATTCAGTCTGAATCTGAAGACCTGGGAAGCAGGAGAGTTGACGGTACAACTCTTAATCCGAGGCCAAAGGCCTAAGAAACTGGGGGACTGCTGGTGTAAGTTCCAGTATCTGAAGGCCTCTTAGCCTGGAGTTCTGATGTCTGAGGGCAGGAGAAGATGGATGTCCCAGCCCCAGAAGAGAGAGTGAATTCTTCCTTTGCCTCTTTTGTTCTCTCTGGGCCCTCAGTGAATTGGGTGATGCCTGCCTACATTGGAGAGGATGTATCCTTTTTACTCAGTCTACTGATTCAACTGCTAATCTCTTCTGGAAACACTCTCACAGACATTCCCGGAAATAATGTTTCAGCAGCTATCTGGGTATCCCTTAACCCAGCCAAACTGACACATAAAACTAACCATCACACATGGCTATCAGAAAATCTAGAATTACTGGTTGGGGGTGGTGGCTCACGCCTGTAATCCCAGCACTTTGGGAGGCTGAGGCAGGAGAATCACCTGAACCCAGGAGGTGGAGGTTGCAGTAAGCCGAGATCATACCATTGCACTCCTGGGCGACAGAGCGAGACTCTGTCTAAAAAAAAAAAAAAAAAAAAAAAAAAAGAAAATCTAGAATTACATATGTGGCTTACATTATATTACCATTGTCAGCACACATCTAGGACATGAGGTTTTCCATATTCTGACTCCTAATGACTTAATATATATTGTCTCATGTCATCCTCACAATGGGCAGATGCAGTGTGATATCATTTATCACTTACCAACAAGGAAGTGGAGGTTCAGAGAGGTGTGAGGCACTAGGTCAATGGATGTGAGAGTCAGCACCAGGAACATACTCCTGAAGTCCTGCAAGCCTCAGGAGTCCTGTGTAGTGCCATATCCATGGTGTCTACATCTCATTGTCATATTGTTTCTCTTCTGCAATTTCCCAGTGGATAAGACATAGGAAGAGGATAGCAAAATCATGAAAGCCCTGGTTGGACAGAATTGACACTAGAAGAGGACTGACTGTGGAATCCCATGACATGTGAGCTTGAGAAGAGTATCTAGTTGAGATTCATTTGTTGCAGGTTGCACTTTGTTAGCCTTTGACCACGTGGATAATGGAGAAAATAGCTGGAAGGAATTTATCTAAGAAAAGAAGCAGCCAGGCATGAGTTGGACCCTTGGTTTCCCTGCTTGTGCTGTGCTGGCTGGTGGATAGCTGACATGTGTCTGGTGGATGTCCTCAGGGCAGCAGTGACATGTGCCTACAGTCGGATACCTGGTGTTGGGGAACACGTAGAATATAGCCCCTGAGAGCACCAGAGCCACTCAAGGGTAACTTTGCAGGGGTTTGGAGTTTCTGTGTGAGTAGGCTGGGGGTAACAGGAGCCAGTGAACTTTAAGGCATTTCTGTTTATGTGGCCCCATCTGTCTCCTTAGGCTCAGAGGATTTGGGGTTCCTGTGCTTGGAACATCTTTAATTGTCTGTGGAGATCCTGGGCAGAGCTAGGAGGAGATCTGTGGAATGACTCAGTGTCTTGTGGCCAATTTCCACTAAAAATCATGGAGAAATTCCTGATTCTGGTGGACCATGGTATCTCCAGGAGTTACTCAAGTAGGCTTTCAGGGCCTGTTCCCTTTCTCTGACCACAGGGCAGCTTCTCAGTTTTGACAGGTGATGTGTACTCAAAGAACCCCTGATCAGAATTAATCCTTGAATTTGCCTTACCGCCAAGGTCCTGGCCTGCTGTGCTGGTGTGAACTCCTCTGCAGCAAACCTCCCAGGAATGGGTAGGTGGGCAGTCAGGGGCAAGCAGCCTTATAGTTAACCAAATGCAACTTCTTTCCCTTTTCTTTTCCATTTGAGACAGAAATGATATGGCATCAGGCAGTGCCAACCAGTGACACATTTCTCTCTTCTCTTTGCTAAGGAGGTTCCCCTCTAGTATCTTACCCAGCCAACCACTTGCACCAAGCATTTTGGATTATCTACAGGTGCTAATGAGAGGTGGTCCTGTTGATTATAATTGCTTTTTTCTAGTCAGTCTCTGTATTGGAAACAATTAGAGCAGACAGAAACCTCTGAGATCCTCTGGTCCTATACACACATCATACGGATGGATAAACTGAGGTTTAGGGAGGGGATGCAACTTGTATAAGTGAGAGTTCCTCAAAAAGGGCTGGGGTCAGGGCTCAGGCAGGTGCTCATTGACTCCCTCCATAGGTTGTTGGCTCATGGAGGGATCCCTTGGCCCCCTCTGACCTGTTGCACTGTGTCCTGTTCCTACATTTCATTTGAGCTTTGCCACCTGGGCAAACAGCACAGTGACACAAGAAAAGCTTTACACTGGACATCAGGAGAGCTGGGCTCCAGGCCTTTCTCCATCTCATCAACAGACTAGATGGCCTGCAGTGCACCGCCTGAATAGCAGCCCTGCACTTTCGCTACCATACTTCCCTGAGATCCTATGGATGTCTCTTGAGCATGAAGCACAAAAAAACCTCAAATGATCTAAAACTTGCATGCATTAACTAACACATGCATTTATAAGGCAATTGTTGAGACCTGTGTTCTTGGCACTAGGAATACGGAGATGAAAGATATGTTCCTCTTCCTCAGGGAACAGGTAACAGACATGAAAACAGCACTGGACAAATATTTTGTGAATTTGCTAAGCTCGGCCCAGGGAGAAGGCAGAGGGCATGGGGCCTCTGAGTGATCTCTGTGGGCATGAGACACAGGCTTAGGAACCCTCTCCTCCCAACTGCTGGCCAAGGGGTTAGTAAATGTACATTGGGAATTCATTACTCTGGTTCTCCAAAACGTTGGCGTCTTTCAAAGACATCTGGGAAAATACAAATGGTGTAGGAAGGGACATTTCAGTTTTGTTTTTTTTTCCAGCCACCAACCAGTAGGTGAGTATTCAGAAGCAGCAGGGGGAAGGGAGCAGTGAAGAGGGGCTGGGGCTGGGGTAGGGCACAGTGGGGAGGTCAGAGACAGGAAAACACACCAGGTTGCCCGTCTTGCTGGAACACCTACGTCTCTGGATCAGATGGTTTTCTCTATACTTCTCCCTCTCTCTTTTTTCCCCTTTCTCCCCACTTTGATGAACAAAACTTTTCCACTGAAGGAGGTCATTTGTTGAAGACAATACACGATGTGGGCTCATCCAGGCCTCCTGACTGGTCAATAAACACCATCTTTATCTTCCAATGATTTTAACTTGATTGTTGAGTGAATTTCCAATCACATTCTCTGAGGATTATCTCCAGACAGTGTCAAATCTAAGCTCACTTATTGGGCCAGTTGCTGTGATGGGGCACCAAAATTATTTTAATATTAGTTTGAGTCAAGTAACTGACAATGTAAGAGTAAAACAATATCCCATATTCAGCATCAGGCTAAAAATAGGTTGTTCCCATTCCCCTGACTTCTCACATTTCTTTATTAAACCTCTATCCTGATTGATTTGTGAGCCAATGTAAGTGATTCCACTATTTTTGTAATGTTCCAATGACTTGAAACAATTTACAAAGCATCTAAAAGTAGTCTCACTGAAGACTGGGCACAGTGGCTCATGCCTGTAATCCTAGCACTTCGGGAGTACGAGACAGGAGGATTGCCTGAGCTCAGGAGTTCAAGACCAGCCTGGGCAACATGGGAAAACCCCGTCTCTACTAAACTACAAAAACATTAGGCGGCTGTGGTGGCACGTGCCTGTCGTCCCAGCTACTCGGGAGGCTGAGGCACAAGAATTGCTTGGACCCAGGAGGCGGAGGTTGCAGTGAGCTGAGATTGCACCACATCACTGCAGCCTGGGTGACAGAGTGAGACTCTGTCTCAAAGAAAAGAAAAAGAAAATAGTCTCATTGAGCTGGAAAATACTGCTACAGCATGCCCACTTCCAGGCTCCATACTATTGTTATTTTCAGTGGCAGCTTCATTGAGATATAATTCATATACCAAATAATTCACTCATTCAAAGTATACAACTCAGCGTTTTTAGTATAGTCACAGAGTTGCACAACCGTCATGATAATCCATTTTAGAACATATTTCTCACCACACAGACACACAAAAACAAACTCATTCCCATTAGCAGTAACTTCCCATTTCCCCCCAAGCCCCTCATCCCCAGGCAACCACAAATCTACCTTTTGTCTCTAGGGATTTGTCTATTCTGGACATTTCATATGAAGGGACTCACATAATATGTGGTCTTTCATGACTAGCTTTTTCACTTTAGCTTAATGTTTTCAAGGTTCATCCATGTATCAGTATATATCAGTACTGGAATTAGTGTTATTTTTATTGCCCAATACTATTGCATTATATGGCTATACCACATTCTGTTTATCCATTTATCAGTTGACAGGCATTTGGTTATTTCCACTTTTTGGCCATTATGAATAAAGCTGCAATGAATATTTGTGTACAAGCTTTTTTACGAACATATGTTTTTTATTCTCTTGTATGTATATACCTAGGAATGGAATTGCTGATCGTGTGGTGGCTTTAACCTTTTGATTTTAACTGACTAAACCTTTAACTTTAACCTTTGACTGTTTTTCAAAGTAGTTGCATCATTTCACATTTGCACCAGCCATGTAAGGGGGTTCTAATTTCTCCATATCTTTATCAACACTTAGTAATCATTTGCCTTTTGATTTTAGCCATTTTAGTGAGTGCGAAGTGGTTATCTCATTGTGGTTCTGATTTGACTTTCTCTGATGGCTAATGATGTTGAGTGTATTTTCTCGTGCTTATTGGCCATTAGTGTATCTTCTTTAGAGAACTGTCTGTTCATATCCTTTGCCCATTTTAAAATTGGGTTATATGAATTTTTGTTGTCGAGTTTTAAGTATATATATATATGTATATATGAATATACATGCTCTATATACAAGTCTCTTATCAGATATATGATTTGCAAAGTTTTTCTCCCATTCTATGAGCTGTCTTTTCACTTTCTTGACAGTGTTCTTAAAAGTACAAAAGTTTTAAATTTTGGTGACGTTTGACTTATCTATCTTTTCATTGTTGCTTGTGCTTTTGGTGTCATAATGAAGAAATCATTCAAGGTCATAAAGATTTATTCCTTTGTTTTCTTCAAATACTTTATAGTTTTAGCCCTTGCATGTAAGTCTTCAACACATTTTGAGTTAATTTTTATATATAATATGAGTAGGTGTCAAAATATATAATTTTTGAATTTATTTCTTAGATCTGGTTTTCTCTTTTTAATTTGTTTTTTTAAAATTATTTTATTTTTTATAGAAATGGAGTTTTACTATATTGCCCAGGCTGATTTTGAACTCCAGGACTCAAGCAATCCTCCTGCCTTGGCCTTCCAAAGTGCTGGGATCACACGCATGAGCCACCGTGCCTGGCCCTCTTTATAAATTTTATTTTAGCTTATTTCTATTAATCTCACCTTTTTGCTTTTTTATATTTATTTTATATATTTTATATATATTTTATAAATATAAATGTATATTTTAATATTTATTGTATTTAAATATTTGTATATTCTACTGAGCACTGTTTTAGTTCTATCCTGTAAGATTTTTTACATTTTGTGTTTTAGAAATTCAGAACATTCAGAACATTAATTCTCTCTTCGAATTAGGGAGTAAGAGCTAATTTTAAAAAATCTCAATCTCTCGTTTTCTGATTTTATTATTTCTAGTTCTATCATATTGTGACCAGAGAATATTGTTTGTTCATTTCTATGTGTTAAAATCTGGTGCAATTTCCTTTGTGACTTAAATTATTGTTTTTATGTGTATTCCAAGAGCATTTCAGGGTAGAGTGCTTAACAGATATCAATAAGATCTACTGCACATCTATGTTATTTAGATAATCTATACCCTGACTTAATAATTTTATCTACTTTATCTGTCATAGATTGGGAGAGAGGAATTAAAATCTCCCTACTGCCAGTGTGTTTTTATTAAAGCCTATTTTTCCTTATAACTGCTATAATCACTGTTTTTTGACTGTTGCTTCTATGTCTTATTGCATAGATATTTAGAACTATTCCTACTCATTGAGAGTTGTACCCTTTAGCCTTGTAAAAATTGCCCTTTGTTTAATGCTGTATGTCCTGAATTTAGCCTTGTCTAATATTTAGATCATGCCCTCTGCTTTTTTTTTTTTTTTGCTATTTGTTTGTATTTTCCTGTTATCTTTGCCCATTCTTTTATTTACAACTTTTCTGAATCACTTCGTGTTTTGTATTTCTCTTTATATAACTGAGGGTTTAGTTTTGCTTTGTGATTTAACCTGAAATATATTTATAATAGGTAGGTAAAGCCCATTTACATTTATTAATATAACATCTATTTGATCTCAGTATGGCATAATATTTAATGTTTTCTCTTTTACTGTATTTTAGCAAGTCTTTATTTACATAATGAGTTTTCTTTGCCTTTTAAAACAATTGCACTTCTGATATTTAGTAAGTTTTATATTTTTGTTCTCATGACAATATTTATAACTTTGTATAATATTGCTAGTGTTCTATTTTTCTAGACAGTATTGACTAATTCTTTTGTATGAATAATTGTACAACAAATGTGCTTCATTTTGCTAACCTCCCCTCTTTCTTCCACCACCCAATTTTAGTTACCTCAGTTTTTACCATTGTCTTTTTAAAGATGTTTACATACATTTCTTACTTGGTTTGACAGCTTTCAATCAAATATTTTCTTTTGCTTCCACTATTACAAATTCAATAATCTGCAAACCTACTCAACTTTTCATCTTCCCTACCCTTTCTCCCTTCCATTTTTCATTAGTTATGTCATTTATACATTGTCAGAGCATATAACATTTACATTCTATCTGTTGTCCCAATCTCCAGCTTTGTTTAATCTTAATTTTGCAGTTACGGTGTACAGTGCTCACTACCTCTCCTTTTGCTACAGTTTGTTTCCACTATTATCTCCTGGTTGGCTGTTGTTTGACCTCTTATAGATTCTTCAGGAAAAGATCATGGGACCATATTACTTAAGTTCAAACATTTCACAATTGCTAGTTTGCTTTTGAGATGAAATTTTTTGCTGGCTATAAAATCCTTGCCTCACAAGTCCCTTTTTTTTTTTTTTTTTTTGGCTATCTTGTAGATGTAAATTACATAATCTTCTTATTTTGAATGTTGCTTTGGAAAAATGTAAGACATGTTTGAATCTTTTCCTTATTTAATGGCTTATTTCTTTGTTTGGATGCTCACAGGAAATTCCGTCCCTCCCTCCCTCCCTCCTCCCTTCCTTCCTTCCTTCCTTCCCTTCCTTCCTTCCCTTCCTTCCTTCCTTTGCTACCTTCCTTCTTCCTTCCTTCCTTCCTTCTTTCTTTCTTTCTTTCTTTCTTTCTTTTTCTTTCTTTTCTTTCTTTCTTTCTTTTTTTTTTTATCCTGAGGCGGGGTCTTGCTCTATTGCCCAGGCTGGAGTGCAGTGGTACCATCACAGTTCACTTCAGCCTGAAACTCCTGGGCTCTGGCAGTCCTCCCACCTCATCCATCTAGTTAGCTGGGATTACAGGCATGTGTCACCGCTGCAATGGTTTCAATTCCCAGAGAGAATTCTTTCTCTCCCTCCCTTCTTTCATCCCTTGCACTCTCACTCTCTCTCTTCCCTGTGCTCTCTCTGTTTGTCTCCAACTTCACAGGATATGTCTCATTGTTGACTATTCTGACTCATTTTTCTCTGGTCCATGTTATGCCCTTTTAATATGTGGAGCTGACTGGACATGGTGGCTCATGCCTATAATCCCACCACTTCGGGAGGTCAAGGAGGGCAGATCAGTTGAGCCCAGGAGTTTGAGAACAGCCTGGGCAACATGGCAAAGCCCTATCTCTATCAAAAAATACAAAAATTAGCGGGGTGTGGTGGCGCGTGCCTATAGCCCCAGCTACTCAGCTGAGGTGGGAGGATTGCTTGAGCCCGAGAGGTGGAGGTTGCAGTGAGCTGAGCTTATGCCACTGCACTCCAGCCTGGGTGACAGAGGGAGCCTGTCTCAAAACAAACAAAACAAAAAGAAAAAAAAGGTTTTTGTTTTCTTCTCTAAGTATTTTGGATCTCCTTTGCTATTGTAGCTGTCATTTTCTCTCTAATTCACTTTAATTCTATCTTTATTTCATTTCCTTTTGACTGTATTTCTTTTTTTTTTTTTTGAGTCAGAGTCTCGCTCTGTCTCCCAGGCTGGAGTGCAGCGGCGCAATCTCCGCTCACTACAAGCTCCACCTCCCTGGTTCACGCCATTCTCCTACCTCAGCCTCCCGAGTAGCTGGGACTACAGGCACCCACCACCACGCCTGGCTAATTTTTTGTATTTTTTTAGTAGAGACGGGGTTTTCACCATGTTAGCCAGGATGGTCTCGATCTTCCGACCTCGTGATCTGCCTGCCTCGGCCTCCCAAGGTGCTGGGATTACAGGCGTGAGCCACCACACCTGGCCGATTGTATTTCTTTATCTGTCCTTAATATTACTGTCTTTCTATAATGTATAGTCTACCTTATATACTTTCCAATTTTGTCTTTATTTCTCTGATGGTTTTCTACTTTTTGCTAGAGTTCTGCTGGCTCACAGTTCATTTCCTCCTATTTTCTTGCTACAAATTCCCTGAATTCTGGCATTTAAAAATTCATGGTGAAGTGTTAATGTGTAATTTTTTTTTTTTTTTTTGCTTTTAGCAGCATTTTTTTGGATAAATTTTGTTCGTATTTTGGTAAATTTTGTAACTCTTTTTGAATTTTCACCTAATAGTTACTTTGTGTATATACTATGTTAGTTCATTTAAAAAATCGCTTATCATTAACTTGAAGTCTTTAGTTCCAGCTATTTAAATACGGTCTGTGATGGAGTGCCTCTCAACTCAAAGCATTCTCTTTCTCTGCTGTTTATGAAAAAGACTGGTTGCTGGAAATATGGTTCATCTGTATCATTCTTTGTTACTCTTCCTCCTCTGTTTTTCTGAACTCCAGGGGTTCCACCTGTGAATTGTTTCCTTCAGCTCCTGCACCTTGTTGCAAATAGGATATGTCATTTACACACTTCAGGGTGAGCCAGTTGCCTTCAGGAGTTCCCTGCCCAACCCGGCTTTTCAGCTCTGCCATCACTAAGTTCTCTTGCAACTCAGTCTTACTTCCTTTCTTTTTCTTCCCATGTGGTTTCTGTCTGATTTCAGTTGCTTTTTTTTTTTTTTTTGGATCAACTCTTAAGCACATTTGGGAGGCTGCAGACTATATTTTTCTTCTTGTTTCACTGAAAATAGTTTCTGGATTTTTTTCATTTCTTGTTACTCCTTTTATGTGTTTTCATAGAGAAAATGGATACATAAGCTGATATGTGCAGCCATATACATACCAGAAGCCCCTAACATGATTTTAAGGTTATCTATCATATTGGGTTTTTACTGTTGTGAAACACTGAAGAATTGGGGTTTGAGAGTCCTTAGAAGAGTTCTTCCCCCACTTAATAATAAAATAGATTACAGATTACAAAAACAAACAAACCCCACATGACTTTGGCTATGCAGAAAGTTAAATAATTATTTTAGCTAGCTCTGAGTTAAAACTTTAAGCACCAGTCCTTTCCATTTGAACCATTTTAGAAGAAAACCCTAAATATTAACGTATTTCTTGCTTTCTTGGTGCTTAAAGCATGAACCAGCTGGGCATGGTGGCTCAGTCACTTTGGGAGGCTGAGGCAGGCAGATCATGAGGTCAGGAGATGAAGACCATCCTGGCTAACACGGTGAAACCTCGTCTCTACTAAAAATACAAAAAATTAGCCAGGCATGGTGGCGGGTGCCCGTAGTCCCAGCTACTCGGGAGGCTGAGGCAGAATTGCTTGAATCTGGGAGGCCAAGATCGCACCATTGCACTTCAGCCTGGGCGACAGAGTAAGACTCCATCTCAAAAAAAAAAAAAAAAAAAAAAGGAACGAACCGTGTGTGAATGGTTGAAGAATAGGGATTATTATGACTATATTGTACTAAAATATGGTTATTCCATTGAAGGAGTGGAGGGTGTTGACTTTCATATGAAGAGGCTCTAAAGCATCACTTTTTTTGTCATACATAGTTTTTATTTCTCTCTTTTTTCTTGTGAGTAGGTTTTCTTTAGTCACCCTTTATTACAGCTATTACTGTGTTTGCTTGTTGTAGTCCTTCTTTGCATTTAGTGAAGGCTCAGAATTTAGACAACATAGATTGCTGGAATTATGTCCAAAGTAAAAACAAATATACTTTGGGCATGACATGAGGGACTGTCTCACAAATAGGATGATAATCAGTGCACAGACCTTGTAATATCTGTTTTAGTTGCTTGGGAATCTGCTGCTTCTTGGATCTCAGCAGCACTCTGATTAGGAAAGGAAGATGATTACTTACATTTCTGAGACATCAAGTGTGTATTTAGTTTTGATTTTATATATGCTTAATGATATTATTGGACTTGTAACATTGTGACTCTAACTTAAAATGTTCCTATTATATAATTTGTTTTCTCATAAATATCATAGAAAGTCTAAAGAAGACATTAGACATAGCATCCTATTGCAGAGAAGGGTGTTTTTGTGTTCTCAATGCCCAGTTGTCCTAGTGTCTGGGGGAGGCACAGACATTTGCTATGCAGGCTGAGTACATAGGGAAGGTTCTAAAGTTGTTAAGTGCAAGCTGCAAGATTCTAAGATTAATTGTGCTTCACTCTCCAGTGAGATTAGTGTATTATAAATCATAGAGGCATATCCCATCAATCTGGTGCCTCGATGCAGGGAACATGATAACCCCTAACTCAGCAGAAACATACCTTCCATCCATTACAGCGTCTCTCCTGGAATAAACCATGTGGTCCTCAGATAGGGCCAGGGCAACGGACAGCATTTTAAAGACATCTTTGAGATAGCTGTTACAACAGGGAAACCATTTCTATGGCTCCTCAAGCTTCATTCTACAACAATAACTTTTGTAGACAATACATATTTAGAGAAGTGTTTTCTGGACACTTAGTGTCTGTACAGCCCTGGGGTAAGTTCTCTGGGGTGTATGAAAGGAAGAAAACTTATGATTCCTACTCTTGATGAGCCTACTGTTTGTTAGAATACTAGTTCTAACAGCATGATTTTGATGCTAATAGCTATTGTTTATCTAGCATTTACTATATGCATACCAATAGAATATACTAAGAAATTATTCATAGAATATATTTCAAAATAAATGCCGACAAGGTTAGAGAAAGAAAAGATATGTGCTGGCTGGAGTAAAGTCCCTACAGAAGTCGGGCCTGTGTTGAGCCTTATTGGTAGAAAGACTTTAGAGAGGTGGGAGAGGGTACATTTCCCAGTGTGGGGTGTATATTGCATGAGAAAAATGAGGTTAGATAAGCAGTGAATGAATAGAAGAAAAGAGGCTTGGAAGTAGCTAGCAGAACCACAGAACAAGCAAGAGTCTCTTGCTGTGTACTTTTTCACCCTTCCGTGCTCCATCTGATATCAGATCTTGGGCTTATTAAACCCACATGGGAAGAGACATTTTTGAAGAATTCCCAGGATGGTACTGAAGCCCATTGCCCTGTTTTATGTCTGGAGAACAGGGATATTCCCCCAGTAGATGACTTCTGACCACAGCTCTACAAGGCAGACATGGAGTTAGTGTACTTCACATGGATGGGGGCAGAACCCCAAAGGATGGCCAAATGTATTTATCACAAATTCATCTTCAACTTCCTTTACCTATCGGTGGAGACATGCTGGAAGGTTGTAGGAAAGACACACAAGCATTTAAAGTTTTGTTAAGATCAACACATAAGGATTTGGTGCGGAGGCGAGTCAGTGGACATACCATAACTCTAGTGCACAAGGAGGTAGCCAGACAGAGAGGAGGGGAAGGAGTTCCAGGCAGAAGGACCTACATGCAGAAAGGTTCAATGGTCATGAGAGCATGGAGGGGCATGGCCGTTGAGGAACTGGAAGATGTTTGGAAATACTGAATTGTATGCGTCTGGGCAGCTGTCCTTCTCACTGTCCTCTACTCTGCCACCTCACTTCAGCCTCTAGGCCTTTAGTCATGCTGGCTTGCCTGCTAGGAATGCCCTCCATCTGCTAGACAACTGGGTTGCACAATTCCAGGGGGTGTATTAGCATGTATTTTATGTTCCCTTCTTGAGTTGGTTCAATTTCTCTGTCTTCCATGCAGCCTGTTTTTCTATTCCAAGCCACACTTTCTCTCCCTTCTCTGAATTCCTCTTATATCTAGAGGGTAGGGTTGCCAGATTTAGCTAATAAAAATACAGGATACCCAGTTAAATATTACACAGGAGACATCCTAAAACATTATTCATTGTTTATGTGAGATTCTATTTTAATTAGGAAGTCTGAATTTTATCTGGTAAGCCAGATAGAGGAAGAAATAGTTAAGCATTCATTCAACAAATCTTTATAGAGAAGGAACATGTGAGGTCCTTTACCGGGCCCTAAAAAGTGGACTACTGTCCCCAGGGTTGAGAGGCACCTTAGACAAAAGAAGTATTTAGGTCCTTAGCCAAGTAGTAGCATGGAAAAAATGTTGCAAAAGATTCAGCTTGGATAAACTCCTCCAGAATTTTGCAATAATAACATCTGGAGAAAAGCTATTTTAATTTCAGTATACATGAAATATTTGTGATATATTTTCATTAAGTACTTTTTCATTAAGTAATTTTTAATTTTAATGATGGCTAGAGATGGAGACATCATTATCTTTTCAATGGTGAGAACATCTAAAAGTCTTCATTAAGACTTGTTGCCTATGAGGAGTTTGTCATGTGTTATTAATATCATCATCATCATTGTCATCAACATTTATCAGAAGTGGCAGCTGTGTAGGCAAAGGCAGGGTGGTACAGTGGTAAGCACGTGCATCCTGGTGATATTATTTGCTAGCTGTGTGGTCTTGGGAAGCTACCTAATCTCTCTGTGCTGCAGTTTCCCCATCTGTAAAATGAAGTATATTAATAATATTTATTTCAGAGGGGTTGGTGAGAAGGTTAAAGAGTTAAAATATTTGAAGGGCTTAGAACAGTGTTTGGCAACTGGTCAGTGCAAAGTTAAGTGTAGGCTAATACAGTTTTCTCTTTTTTTGAGATGGAGTTTCGCTGTTGTTGCCCAGGCTGGAGTGCAATGGCATGATCTCAGTTCACTGCAACCTCTATCTCCTGGGTTCAAGCAATTCTCCTGCCTCAACCTCCCAAGTAGCTGGGACTAGGCGCACACCACCACACCTGACTAATTTTTGTATTTTTAGTAGAGATGGGGAATTTCACCATGTTGGTCAGGCTGGTCTCAAACTCCTGACCTCAGGTGATCTGCCTGTCTCAGCCTCCCGAAGTGCTGGGATTACAGGCATGAGCCACCATGCCAGGCTGGCTAATAAAATTTTAAAGTTAATTTTAAACATATGCTGTTATATATATATACACACACACACACACACACACACACTAGCACTAGGAGAGCTCAGAGGAGGAAGCAGCTGAGTGAATGGCTGGTTCAGTATGCCTGAGATGTGAAATGAGTCTATTGGTGTTGGTCTTCTATCTTCCCTTAAACCTCCTTGAAGGCAAGAATCACATTGCTGAATCTTTGTATCCATCCCTCACCCCGCTCAGCTCCTTCTATACTGGTGAAGTATGGGCTTTGACAACACTTGATGATGAGTACATTAACACTATTGCCAGAATAAGAAGTGTTAGTGACATTCATGGATGTTTCCCCAAGGCCACAGTTCCAAAATACTTTAAGTATCTTTAATTTCACTATTCTTGATTTATTTGTTAAGACTAAGGAAACATTTAATTCGGATAAACACATCAGGATATCTCAGGTGAATTTTATAAATACTCTGGGAGTGAAAGCAAAATGACAACTCGTTTACCATTCACATCTTAGTATACATTAGTATTTGAGGTAAAAATAATACTGTTTTTACATATGATGGAGTTTTTAATAAGTAACCAACATTGTTTTCACCACTTACTCATTATCAGACTGAATTTCCCAAACCTCTCTGAGAGGTGTTATTCATCCCACATTACATACAAGAAAGTGGTGGTGTAGAGTGGTTAAGAAGCTGTCTAAAGTCACTTAAATAGTAATGATTTGATCCTAGGTTCAAGTTCAGGAGTGTAGGATATCAAAGCCCTTGCTCAAAATGGGTAAGCATGTTTCTCATCCTGAAAAGTTAGTGGAAAAGAGAGCAGAGAAGAGGCATGGGACTCTTTCTTCATCTAGTCATTCCTTCATTTACTCAAGTCATGGGGCCTGCAGAGGTACAAAGGATAAGGCCCTGTCCTCAGGGAGGTCACAGTCATAAAGATCTGGGTATAGGAGGATGTGGTAAGTGCTCTGGTAGAGGTGTTCATCAAGTTCCCAGGTAGCACTGAGGGTGTGAAAATAATGTGCCTGAGAATGGGGCAGTGGCTGGGGATGGCATCACAGAGGAGGTGACTTTTGCTGAATTGTGCAGACTAAGAGAAAAAAGTGTTTGGTTAGGTCCTAGTCGGCATTTAATAAATGCTATGTAAGATTTGCAATTAATGTCACTTTACCATCATTATATAGATAACAGGAAAACAAATATTTTTTGAAAGTCTACTCGGTACAAAGTCCTATGCTAGGCACATTTATAGACAGAGGTTAGCTTCCTGGCAACCATCTGAAGTAGAAACTCTGATCTCTTTCCAGGTAAGGAAACAGAGGTTCAGAGTGGATGAGACTTGCTGAATGTGGAAAGTTACTTATTCAACAAATTCACTTATCTGTTTCTTCACTCAAGAATTGGTTAAGCACCTACCCTGTGTCAGGCAATGTGCTTGGTGCTGAATAACAATAGTGAACCAAAGAAAAATAGTCTTGCTTCTTTAGAGTTTACCATCCGGTGGGGGAGAAAAACATTAATCAAATATATATGTATATATGTCTGTGTGGGCATACGTATACAGTTGACCCCTAATTGGATTAGGGGTACCAATGCCCTGCACAGTTGAAAATCTGTGTTTAAGTTTTGATTCCCCCAAAGCTTAACTACTAATAGCCTACTGTTGACCAGAAGCCTTACTGATAACAGCAACAGTCAATTAACAGCTGGGCATGGTGGCTCATGCCTGTAATCCTAGCACTTTGGGAGGCCGAGGTGGGTAGATCACTTGAGCTCAGGAGTCCAAGATCAGCCTGGCCAACATGGTGAAACCCTGTCTCTACTAAAAATACAAAAATTAGCTGGGAGTGGTGGTATGCACCTGTAGTCCTAGCTACTTGGGAGGTTGAAGCAGGAGAATTGCTTGAACCTGGGAGGCGGAGTTTGCAGTGAGCCAAGATCGTGCCACTGCACTCAAGTCTGGGTGACAGAGTGAGACTCTGTCTCAAAAAACAAAAAACAACAATAAAAAATCCCCCCCCAAAAACAGAAACACAATGACAAAATACAAGAAACAGTCAATTAACACATATTTTGTATGTTATGTATTATATGCTGTATTATATGTATTCTTACAATAAAGTAATTTTGAGAGAATAAAATGTTATTAAGAAAATCATAAGGAAGAATGTTTACTATTCTTTAAGTGGAAGTAGTTCATCATAAATTTTGTCATCCATGTTGTCTTCTTGCTGAGTAGAGGGAGGAGAAGGGGTAGTGGGAGGGTTGAGTTTTGCTGTCTCAGTGGTGGCAGATGGGGAAGAGGCGGAGGAAGTGGAAGGGGAGGCAGGAGAGGCAGGCACAGAAGTGTAACTTTCATTGAAAAAATTTCGAGTATAAGTGGACTTATGCAGTTAGAACCCATGTTGTTCACGGGTCAACTGTGTAGTTATATGTACATGGAGATATAAGCAATGCGTCTTTTGAGAAGAAATTTCTGGTTGAGGTGATTGAGGAATACCCCAGGATCTGCAATCTTGATTGTCCTTTGACCTCTTCCTGGCAGGTAGTGCCCAGTTTACAGTGTCAGTC
The DNA here is from genome assembly GCF_008728515.1 of Papio anubis. Classification (NCBI taxonomy): domain Eukaryota; kingdom Metazoa; phylum Chordata; class Mammalia; order Primates; family Cercopithecidae; genus Papio; species Papio anubis. Next base: position 151,152,411 of record NC_044977.1, read on the forward strand.
AAAAGCTCCAATGTAGTTCCACTGAACATGGGGAACTGCTGTGCTCTGTGTTTGCAGGGAGCACTGTGGGGAACAGGAACAGAGAAGAACAACACAACTGACTCTGGTGGCTGAGAACACTATTCATGCACATGTGTGAGACACCCTTGGTGGGTGCTGTGAAGGGAGGCTGAAGTGCCTGCTGCTTTTTATGGGAGCAAAACCTGAGCTGAGAAATACAGTTTAGTGCTCTTATTCTGTTGCTAATTTTGCTCTTTGGTTTTTACAAGGGTGAATGTTAGCAGAACACAGGCTTCCAGGAGGATGAAGCAGGGCTGCTACGTTGATTCAGACCATGGCACTCCAGAGTTGTGCAGAACACAACCTTGTGACCACCTGGTGGCTCTGTGGGGGTTTGGTGCAGGACGGCCTCTGCTGGGAGGAACAGGATAAAAGCACTGGGCATCAGGAAGGCTCCCAGACAAGTTCAACATTCCCTGAGATCCACTTTTTTCCCTTTATCAATTTGAGAAACACTGATCCTGGAAAGTGTGTTATTTCTATTGTGTTTCTGTTTAAGATTTTTGATCACAAGCCTTCACCTTCCCCATTTATCTTCCCTGTCCCCAAACCCCTGATGAGATGCACTTAAGGTAGGGGTGTATCTCAGGACAAGACTACATACTCCCTCCTTAATCTAAAAGGCAGCTCTAGCCTGCACTGGAGGAAAAGAATCGTTCCAAAAATTTAAACAGAAATTTTTTCAATAATGAACAGGAACAAACTTTGACTTCCTCCATGAGTAGAACCCGAAAGTGTTAGAAAGTTATGGAATAGGACAAAGATCATGTCTACAGAGCCTCAAGGGAGAATGGGGGATCCCGCAAAGCAGATTTTCTTGCTGCTGCACGTGTGGTCTGCAAACCAGCAGCCTTGGCTTGTCAGAAAAGCAGAATCTCTGCCCTCAGCCCAGACCTGCTGAGTCAGCATCTGCATTTGAACAGAATCCCTTAGTGATTCAAAAGTACATTAAAGTTTGAGAATCACAGGTATAGTTGGATAAAATAAAACATTTGATGTTTATGTTCTTGGCTTCTGGGCAGAGCAGCTAACTAAGGGAGGCATTTTTGACGTGTTGGTGTATTTTGGGCTGTCAGCTGTTCTTTCTTTCACAGGATCTGGTATCATGCTTGTCATCTTGGTCTCTCAACAGAAAACCTTCAACTATTTATCTGGAGAGACCACAACCCATGCCATTAAAAAGCAGACAGATCTTTGTATTTGTGAAGGCTCACAATTAATATTTCATAGAGAAAGGATTAATAAAACATTATGCAATTAGCTGCTTCCCTTTAGCAATCATACCTCATTAAGGGAGGTAGGAGTCAGCCTATAGAACCCCCAGCAGCTGGCCTAGGCTCTGACTCAGAACAGGCCTGATGGTTTAGGGGAGTGACAGCCTGATTCTGCCTTGTTTGGAGTAGAATTTTCTCCTGTAAGTGGTGTAATAAGTGGGGTTGACTCTCAGCAGGATAACTTATGGCAGCCACACCTTTATCTGTATTTCCAGCACTTTCCATTAATTTATTCATTACATTGTCTTCTGGATACTAGGTACTGTGCTAGGTGATGGAAAAAGAACAGTGGTAAATATCTCCCCTTTCAATGATTCTGGATGCCATCAAAGACTCCTGCTTTTCCTTCAAAGCCCCTTCCCACCTGGCACTACCTCGTGGGTCCTGGCATTTCTTTCTACTAGCCATCCTACCTGCTTGGCTCTGGTGTCTTCCACCCTAGAATATATCACCAGGTGCATTCCGCCCTCTATGGCCCCCTCCTAGCCTTCTTTCTGTCTACCCTGAAGCTGCACAAAGAAGCCCCTTTCTCTTCCACCCTCCCAGTGGACTCTGTCACTCCCTGGGATAGGTCTTTCCTCCTAACAAAGGGCACAGACACTTTTGTATGTAGCATGCTATCATCTTTATGGTAGCTCTGCTTGGTTGACACTGTCTCTGTTTCTAGTCTGACAGCCCTGTGTGAGGCTGTGTCTTCGTCTGAGATTAGCATGTTGACATGGTCCTGAGACCCCCAGAGACAGAGCTGACTGCACCTTCTAATTTCCACAGACTGCATTAACTCTTGCCCTCCTAAGAAGACTGTGATCATGAAGAAGCCCAATTAAACATGTGGGATAAAAGAGCATTGGGCTGGGATGTCACGCTTGACAGCCTGACAGTCTACCCACATGCCAGGTCACCTTCTCTGAGCCCCTCAGAGCTAGAGGCAAGAAAACAGGGCCTCAGTGACAGCATCTTCAGAGCCAAAGTGACAGAGGAGGGGATGCTCTTGTCAGCTTTGTTTGATCAACCTATAACAGGCAATCTGGAGGATGCCACCTCTAACACTCTAAAATAAATGAATTAGGAAAGGGAATTATCTGGGTGATTTCTTCTACTCAATAGCCTACTTCATCCCTGTGGATGAGAAGGAGAGGAAGAGTAAGTGGGAGGGGCAGAGAGACATTAGGAAGACTGATTTGACTTGGATCTGATTGTCGTGATGGTCTTACATTTAGAAGGAGAAAATTTGGTCTATGCACCTCCTACCTCAGCTCAGTGCAGCTGGAATCATCTGACAGTTTTAATAAAAGATGTGATGCAGTCAGGTATGTTTGTTTGGGAGGTCATTGTAGTGGATGTTGTTGATGCCCTTCCCAAATCCCTTTCTTACATTGGTGTCCCATCTCCCAGCTGCTGTGAAGTTTTGCTGCAAACAACTCAGAGGTGTCCCCCTTTTTTAAAAAAAAATGTCATTGGACAGATTGAGCTGCCCTGCCTGATAAATGCCATGTCTCACCCCCAACCCACCACCCAGTCAATGGCTAACAGTCATGGGAAGGTAATTTACCTGGTCTCAAAGTGGGACCAGCTTTGGTACAATTAGTGCCACTAAACTTACGTGAGGGGTCAAACTCAGATCACACTTTGGCTTAGTTTTTTTCCTCTTCCCACCAACCCCTTCTTTCCTTATCTCCCTTCTTTGAGGGCATTCCCCAGTAAATCACTTGAACAAGAATCCCCATCTTAGGTTCTGCTTCTAGGAAGCCCAACCCAAAACCATTATTATGCACAGAAATGTGAGGACCTAGTACTAAGGAGACAGGGTAGGAGGCTCTGCCATGGTTCAGGCACACAATAAGGCTATGACCTGGGGAAGTGGCAGTGAGAAGAGAGAAAGAATGAGAGAGGTGCCAGAGACATCAGAATGAGGTGATCTGCCAGGAATCCACATATGACTGGGTAGGGGCTGAAGGAGGAAGCAAACATGACTGATGTTTTAGGTAGAGGTGAGGATAGCACATGTGGTGATACTCACACTAATGGGGAGGAGGATTCTTCATTTTTTCCTTTTCTACCTCTGCAAATGGCAACCACCTCTAGCTCACTTCTCCTGTCCTCCCTGGGCCTGCCTCTGGGCTCCTGCTTCTCTCTCCTCTCTGAGTTGTTTTGGGCTCACAGTTGTTCCCTGCCTGGCAGAGTCTCCATTCCTCAAGTGTGCTACACCTCTCTAATCAGAAGATGATTTCCATGTCTTTGAAACATGTGCTGTATTCTTTACTGTATAGAGGTCTATGTGTGTTTTTTGTATGTAAAGGGAATTTTAAAACATTTGTCACAGAGAAATAGGAATGTTTTTACACTGTCGGTAGTAATGTAAATTAGTTCAACCAATGTGGAAGACAGTGTGGCGATTCCTCAAAGGTCTAGAAACAGAAGTACTATTTGACCCAGCAATCCCATTACTGGGTATATACCCAAAGGATACAAATCATTCTGTTACAAAGATATGTGCCCACATATATTCACTGCAGCACTATTCACAATAGCAAAGACATGGAACCAACCCAAATGCCCATCAATGATAGACTGGGTAAAGAAAATGTGGTACATATACACCATGGAATACTATGCAGCCATAAAAAGGAATGGGATCATGTCCTTTGCATGGACATGGATGAAGCTGGAAGCCATCATCCTCAGCAAACTAAGATAGGAACAGAAAACCAAACACTGCATGTTCTCACTTAGAAGTGGGAACTGAACAGTGAGAACACATGGACACAGGGAGGGGAACAACACATACTGGGGCCTTTTGGGGGGAGAGAGAGCATTAGGAAAAGTAACTAATGCATGCTGGTCTTAATACCTAGGTGATGAGTTGATAGGTGCAGCAAACCACCATGACACATGTCTAACTATGTAACAAACCTGCACGTCCTGCATGTGTACCCCAGAACTAAAAATAAAAATTGAAATAAAAAAGTTTGTTGATTAATTAGTACCTTGGCTCTTAAAGCTTCCCCAGAACACTGGTGTGCCATAACAAGTCCTCCCTGACTGGGCTGAGGGCTTTACAGTTATATAATGTCATTACCTGCAGACTTTGGTTTCTGGACCATGAAGTTATTTCTTTTGCTTATCAACTTTATTGAGAAATAATTTCTGTGAGATAAGCCACATCTATTTAAAGCATACGATTCAGTGAGTTTCGTCAGTTATTTGCACTTATAAAACCACCATCACGATCAAGACAGAAGCCACTTGCATCATTTTTTTGCCTCTCTGCATTCCATCCCACCTTACCTCTGGGCCTACACAATCATTGTCTTTTTTTTTTTTTTTGTCACTATAAATGGTTTGTATTTTCTGAAACTTAAACTAAAAGAAGTTGCATTTTATAAAAATGGTATCACCCAGTATGTATTCTTTTATGCTTGACTTCTTTCACTCAGCATGATTTAGAGACTCACTCATGTTGTTAAGAGTATTAACAGTAGTCCATTTTTTAAGTTAAAATTTTCATTTTGACATAATTTTAGATTCATATATTGTTATAAGAAATAATACAGAGGGCCCTTGTGTACCTTTTACCCAGTTTCCCCTAATGGATACATCTTGCAAAACTACAGTGCACTATTACAACTAGGATATGGACAATGGTACAGTCAATCACTATAAGGAAAGAAATCCCTCAGTTGCTCTTTTCTAGCTACATTCACTTTCATCACAACCACTGCCTCTTTTTTAAAAAAATAGACTTTATTTTTTAGAGCATTTTTAGGTTCATAGCAAAATTGAACAGACTGTACAGACATATCCCATATGCCCCCTGCCCCCACTGACATGCACAGCTTCCTCCATTATCAACAGCCCCACCAGAGTGGTACATTTGCTACAACTGAAGAACCTATATTGCTACATTGTTCTCACATAAAGTTTACAGTTTACATTAGGGTTTATTCTTGGTGTGGTACTGAGGTAGGAGGTGGGACTTGACTCCAGAGGTGAGGATTGGACACTGGACCAAACTGGAGACTAGCTAAAACAGGGACTGGGCAAAAGCAGCTTTCCATAAGAAGTGCCCACTGGTATGCCATATTCGTTTACCATTGCCACGGTAACATCTGGGAGTTACTGCCCCTTTCCATGGCAATGACCTGACAACCCAGAAGTTGCTGCCCTTTTCCTAGAAATTTTTGCATAAACCACTTCTCAATCTACATGTAATTAAAAAGTAGCTATAAATATGACTGCATAGCTGCTCCAAGTAACTGAGAGTAGCAGTTGCCTATGGAATATCCCTGCTTTGCAGGAACAGTCACAGAGCTGTAACACTGACAGACCTGTAACACTGCTGCTGCAATAAAGCGGTTTTTTTTTTCCCCTACACTATCACCAGCTTGCCCTTGAATTCTTTCCTAGGCAAAGCCAAGAACCCTTGTAGGCTAAGCTCCAATGTGAAGCTCGCCTATCCTGTATCAGTATATTCTATGGGTTTGGAAAATTATGTAATGACATGTTTCACCATTATAGTATCATACAGAGTAGTTTCACTTCCCTAAAAATTTTCTGCGTTCTGCCAGTTCATCCCTCCCTCTCCCCTACTTCTGACCCCTGGAAACCACTGCTCATTTTATTGTCTTCATAATTTTGTCTTTTCTACAATGTTATATAGTCGGAATCATACAGTGTGTAGCATTTTCAGATTGGCTTCTTTCACTTAACAACATGCATTTAAGTTTACTCCAGATATTTTCGTGGCTTGATAGGTTATTTCTTTTTAGTGCTGAATAACATTTTATTGTCTGGAAGTACCATGGTTTATTCATCCACTCTCCTACTGAAGGCTATCTTGGTTGCTTCTAAGTTGTGGCATTTATGAATAAAGCTGCAATAAACATTCATGTGCAGGTTTTTGTGTGGATATAAGTTTTCAATTCTTTTGGGTAATACCAAGGAGCACCATTGCTGAATCCTATGGTAAGAGTATAATTACTTATCAGAAACTGCCTAACTGTCTTCCAGGGTGGTTGTACTATTCTGCATTCCCACCAGCAATAAGTGAGTTTATTTGTATCCTCATCAGCTTTTGGTGTTGTCAGTGTTCTGGATTTGGCCAGTTTAATTGGTGTGAATGGTATGTCATTGTTGCTTTAATTTGCATTTACATGATGACATATGATGTGAATCCTCTGTTCAACATGCTTGTTTGCCATCTGTACATTTTCTTTGGTGAGGTGTTTGTTAAGGTCTCTGGCCCATTTTTTAAATTGGGTTGTTTGTGTTCTTATTATTGATTTTGAAGAGTTCTATGTGTATTTGGGATTATAGTTCTTTATCAGGTATTTGTTTAGCAAACATTTTCTCCCAATCTGTTGTCTTCTCATTCTCTTAACAGTGTCTTTCACATAACATTTTTAATTTTAATGAAGTTCAGCTTATCAATTCTTTCTTTCATGGGTTGTGCTTTTGGTGTTGTATCTGACAAGTTATTATGAAACTCAAGGTCATATATAGATTTTCTCCTATGTAATTATTTTCTATGTAAATAATTAGAGTTTATAATATTTTACTAAATTTAGATAATACAGAAAAATAAAAATCATTTGCAACCTCCAATGTGACTCCTAAAAAGATCAAAGATAGTAGGCCTATAAAAATAATAGATATTTGTGTTTTAAAATTGGACATTCTATAAATATTCCTTTATAATGTATATTTTCCATTTAACAATATATCTTAAGCATTAGATATGTCATTCAATATTATTAACATGATTTTCATCGTTGTACAGTATGCTATCAATTCTTATGTTCATTCATTTAGTTTGCCTTGAATATTACAGTATTATAAATAACGCCTCAGTGAAGATTCTAGTACATTATCCTCTAGGGGTTTTATAGTTTTGTGTTTTACATTTAAGTCTATGATCTATTTTGAGTTAACTTTTGTGAAGGATGTAAGCTCCGTGTCTAGATTAATTTTTTTTTGCATGTAGATGTCCATTTGTTGTAGCACAGTTTGTTGAAAAGACTATTTTTTTCTTTTATTTCCTTTGTTCCCTTGTCAAAGATCAGTTGACTATGTGGACTTATTTCTGGGCTATTTTGTTCCATTGATCTCTTCGTCTGTTCTTTCACCAATTCCACACTGTCTAGATTACCGTTGCTTTTACAATAAGTCTTGAGGTTGGGTAGTTTCAGTTCTTCAACTGCGTTCTTCTCCGATATTGTGTAGCTATTCTGTTTTTGTTTTTGTTTTTTGCCTCTGTATATGAAATTTAGAATCAGTTTGTCAATATTCACAAAATAACTTACTGAGATTTTGATTGGGATTGCATTGAATTTATAAATCAAGCTGGGAAGAACAGGCATCTTGATAATTTTTTAGATTGGTTGTGTGCCCCCAGAATTCATATGTTGAAATCCTAACCCCAATGTGGTAGTTTTAGAAGGTGGAGACTTTGGGAGGTAATTAGGTCTGAGGGTGGAGTCTTCAGATGTGGGATTAGTGCCCTTATAAGAAAAGACATGAGTGATTGCTTCCTGTCTCTGCTCTCCAGCATGTAAGGACAAAACCAGAAGACATCAGTTTGCAAACAAGAAAGTGGGCTCTCATCAGACACTGGGTCTGCTGACACCTTGATCTTGGACTTCCTAGCCTCCAGAACTGTGAGCATTATATGTTTTTTTAACCACCTAGTCTATGATAATTTGTTATAGTAGCCTGAATTTACTGATACAACAATATGGAGTCTTCCTATCCATGAACATGAAATATATTTCCATTTATTTAGTTCTTGTTTACTTTCATTCAGCAGAGATTTATAGTTTCTCTCATATAGATCTGGTTTATGTTTTGTCAGATTTATACCTAAGTATTTTGATTTTGGGGGTGCTATTGTAAATGATATTATGTTTTAAATTTTAAATCACCTTTGTTCATTGCTGGGATATAGAAAAGTGATTGACTTTTGCATATTAACCTCATATCCTGCAACCTTACTATAATCACTTATAGTTCCAGGGTTGTTTTGTTGTTGGTTCTTTTGGCTATTCTGCATAGACGATCATGTCATCTGTGAACAAAGGACATTTTCTTTTTTCCTCATCTGTATGCCCTTTGCTTTCTTTTCTTGTCTTATTGCATTAGCTAGTACTTCCAGGACAATGTTGAAAATCAGTCATGACAGGGGACAACCTTGCCTTGTTTTTTTTTTTTTATCTTTGTGGAGAAGCTTCCAGTTTCTCTCCATTAAGTTTGAAATTGACCGTGGATTTTTGTAGATTCTCTGCAACAATTGTTCCTAGTTTACTGAGGGTTTTTTTTTAAATCATGGATGAGTATTGGATTTTGTGAAATGCTTTTTTTGCATTTAGTCATATGTTCATGTGACTTTTCGTTTTTAGCCTCTTCATGTGATAGAGTACATTAATTGATTTTTGAACATTGAAACAGCTTTGCATACTTGGGATAAATACCACTTGGTCATGGTGTATAATTCTTTTCATACATTGTTGGATTTAATTTACTAATATTTTGTTGAGGTTTATTGCATCTATTTTCATGAGAGATACTGGTCTGACATGTTTTTTTCTCTCAATACCGTTTCTAGTTTTGGTATTATGGTAATACTGGCCCTATCAAACGAGTTAGGAAGTATTCCCTCTCCTTTCTATCTTCTGGGAGAGATTGTAGATAATTGTATAATATATTCCTTAAATGTTAGGGAGGATTCACAAGTGAACACATCTGGGCCTGGTACTTTCTGTTTTGAAAGCTTATTAATTTTTGATTCAATTTCTTTAGTAGATATAGGCCTATTTGAGTTGTCTATTTCTTCTTGTGTGAGTTTTGGTAGATTCTGTTTTTCAAGGGATTGGTTCATTCCATCTAGGTAATCAAATTTGTGAGCATAGAGTTGTGCATAGTATTCCTTGCTTATCTTTTTAATTTCCACAGGTTCTGTAGTCAAGTTCCCTTTTCATTTGTGATATGAATGATTTTGTTCTTTCTTTTAGTTTTTTAGTTAGCCTGACTAGAGGCTTATCAATTTTATTGATCTTAAAAAACAGCTTTTGGTTTGGTTGTTTCTTTTCTATTGGAATCCTGTTTTCAATTGTATTGATTTATGCTCTAATTTTTACTATTTCTTTTCTTCCTCTTCCTTTAGATTTAATTTGTCATTTCTTTGTACTTTCCTAAGGTGGAAGCTTAAATGATTAATTTTAGATCTTTACTCTTTTTAATGTATGCAATCAATGCTATAAATTCACTGTAAGCACTGCTTTTGCAACATCTCAGAAATTTTGATAAATGTTTTCATTTTCATTTAGTTAAAATATTTAAAAATCTCTCTTGATATCTTTTCTTTGACTCATGTGTTATTTGGAAGTGTATTATTTAATCTCCTAGTATTTTAGTGTTTAGTATTTTACATTCTAAAATATCTTTTTGTTATTGATTTCTTACTCAATTCCATTATGGTCTAAGGGCAGACATTGTATAATTTTTATTTTTAAAAATTTGTTGAAGTGTGCTTTATGACCTAGAATATAGTTTATCTTGATGAATGTTCCATATGAACTTGGAAGAATGTGCTGCTGATGTTGTTGGATAAAATAGTCTATAGATATCCATTATATCCTATTGACTATAATGTAGTTGAGTTCAACTATGTCCTTACTAATTTTTCACCTCCTGAATCTGACCATTTCTTTTTCTTTTTTTTTCAATACAGAGTGATGCTCTGTTGTCCAGGCTGAAGTGCAGTGGTATGATCTTGACTCACTGTAACCTCCGCCTCCCAGGTTCAAGCAATTCTTCTGCCTCAGCCTCCTGAGTATCTGGGATTACAGGTGTGTGCCACCATGCCTGGCTAATTTTTGTATTTTTAAAAGAGATGGGATTTCAGCATGTTGGCCAGGGTGGTCTCAAACTCCTGACCTTATGATCTGCCCATCTCAGCCTCTCAAAGTACTGGGATTACAGGCATGAGCCACCATGCCCAGCCTCCTTTTTAAATTTTTTTTGAGACAAGGTCTTGCTCTGTCACCTGCCCATTCCTGATACAGGAGTGTTAAAATCTCTAATAATAGTGGATTCATTTCTTTATTCTTGCAGTTTTGCCTCACACATTTTGATGCTCTGTTGTTAGGTCATACATATTGAGAATTGTTATGTCTTCTTGGATAATTGGCCCTTTACCATTATACAGTGCTAATAATTTTATTCCTAATAATTTTTTTTCCTAATAATTTTCCTTGCTCTGAAGTTCACTGTCTGAAATTAATATAGCTTTCTTCTGATTAGTGTTAGCCTGGTATATATTTCTTCATTTATTTACTTTTTTTTCTCTTTTTGTTTTGAGACAGCATCTCATTCTGTCATGCAGGCTGAAGTACAGTAGAGTAATCATAGCTCATGGTAGCCTTGAGCTCCTGAGTTCAAGTGATCCTCCTCCCTCTGGCTTTAGAGTAGCTGGAACCACAGGCACGCACTACCACACCCAGCTAATTTTTTGTAGAGGCTAGGTCTTGCCATGTTTCCCAGGCTATTCTCGAATTCCTGCAATCAAGCAATCCTCCTGTCTCAGCTTCCCAAAGTGTTGGGATTACAGGCATGAGCCACTGTGCCCAGCCATCAATTTACTTTTAATCTATATGTTTCTTTATATTTCAAGTGAGTTTCTCATAGACAACATATAATTTGGTCTTGTTTATTGATCTACTCTGACAATCTCTGGTTTTTGATTGGTGCATTTAGACCATTGATGTTTGAAGTGTTTACTGATATAGTTGGATTAATATCTAACATATTTGTTACTGTTTTCTATTTGGTGACTTACTTTACCCTTATTTTTGTCTTTCACTGTTTCCTTGTCTTTTGTGGTTTTAACCTTTTTCCCATTTGCACTGAGAATACTTGGTGGTGGTGCTTGCAGCTGCAGTATTTAACCTGATAATCTTGCCTTGAAATGTCTTGCATTTATTATTATTTTTTCATCACTGTAGTATATCAACTTTGGAAACAAAAGTTATTGTATTCTATTTATTCTATTTATAGCATTTTAGTTTTAGTAGTGGCATTTCCATTTACAAAATATAGTAATTCTCTGTCGTTGACAATGTCAGATCCTAGAAAATGTAGCATTCCTATGCATGATGTCAACATTGCTCTTGAACAATTATTGGCCAAAGATTCATTTGATAAATGTTATTTTGCTGAGATAGTGATTCTGATAATTTAGACAATCTGATGTAAGTTCTGTTTGGAAATAACTCCAAGAACAGTTTTTATATTTTATTTTCACATTGAAAATCAGTCATATTTGCTTCAGCCTCAAAAAGTGTGTCTATATAAAATACAGCGGGAGCTGGCAGTGAGTTGCACATTTTTTTTCCTAAACAAGAAAAGGGTTAATTGAGCATTTTATATGATTCCAATATTTTTTCTTTTTAGCATGTCAGTCTCTTTTCATTTTTTTAAGTGATTGCCCTAGAGTTTACAATATCTGTTTACAACTAATCCAAGTTCACTTTTAAATAACACTATACTAAACAGAGGGAATATGGCAGACAGGAGGCAGGGCTAACTTGTAGCTCCCACTTGGATGGACAGAGCAATGTATGGAGACTCATATCATAAATTTTTGTTCCAAGAACTATTGCAGGAAAATACCAGGAAAGCTGAGAGAATCCACAGACCTTTGAAGGAAGCAGGTTGCTCCTGTAGGCCTTGAGAGACAGCACGAAAACCGTGAGTTCTCAAAGTATGAAAGGGGGATTATCCACACACCTTCACTGGGGAACCTGAAGATCTAGATCACAGAAAAAGGATTTGACCTTACCTGCAGCTGAGACAATTTTAGAGAGCTGAGTGAAATAAAGGGGTAGAAGAAGCAGCAGGAAGAGCCATCCCCAGGGAAGCCATTTCTGACTTTGTCTCACAGAGGTGACTGGGGACGACTGCCAGAGGAACTAGGAATAGACCATAGAGAGAAACTTCCAGCTGAACTTTGTAACAGTTTTGATTGAATGTGAAGTTTCCTGGATAGAAAGGGTGAATCAAGAGAGCAGACATAGCACAGAAGCCATGGCAGGTGGGGAGGCCTGAAACCTGACAGCCCTGCTTGCTTGCTTGCTCAGCTGGGAGGCTGGTAGCCTAGGGCAAGTTCTCAGCCCTGCTCACTAACTGCCTGGAAGTAAACTTGGTGCTGTTGGTGGGGCATGGTGGGAATGAGACCAGCCTCTTGGGATGTGTGGGAGCTGGATGAGGTTGGTAACTGCTGGCTCCCCCTACTTCCCTGTCAACCTGTGTGACACAGAAAAGGCAGCCATAATCCCCCTGAGAACATAACTCCATTGACCTGAGGACCACATCCACATCCCCCATAGCAGCTGCAGCAAGCCCCACCCAAGGAGAGTGAGCTCAGACATGCGTAACCCTGCCGCAATCTGTGGGTCCTTCTCTATCTGCCATGGTAGCCAAAAACAAGGAACACAATCTCATGGGAGCTCTAGGGCTCTGCCCATCACCTGATTCTCCCTATACCACAGCAGCTGATACTCTCTTGAAAGCACCACCTCCTGTCTGGAGACCAACCAATGCAAAACTAGTGCAATAAACAAAATTACAACTAAGGACCCTCACAGATTCCCATTTCATTCCCCTGCCACCTCCACTGGAGCAGGTGCTGGTATCCATGGCTAAGAGACCTGAAGACAGTTCACATCACAGGACTCTGTGCAGACACTCCCCAGTACCAGCGTGGAGCCCAGTAGCTCTTCTAGGTGGCTAAATCCAGAAGAAAAATAACAATCACTGCAGTTTGGCTCTCAGGAAGCCCCATCCCTAGGGGAAAGAAGAGCAAACTACATCCAGGGAGCACCATGTGGGACAAAGGAATCTGAATAGCAGCCCTTGAGCCCTAGATCTTCCTTCTGAAATAGTCTGTTCAAATGAGAAGGAACAAGAGAAGCAATTCTGGTAATATGACAAAGCAAGGTTCTTTAACACCCCCAAAAGATTACACTAGGTCAGGAGCAGTGGATCCAAACCAAAAAGAAATCCCTAAATGCCAGAAAAAGAGTTCAGAAAGTCAATTATTAAGCTAATCAAGGCAGCATCGGAGAAAGGTGAAGTCCAATTTAATGAACTAAAAAAAGATACAAGATATGAGGGGAAAAATCTTCAGTGAAATAAACAGAATAAATAAAAAATAATCACAACTTCTGGAAGTGAAGGACACACTCAGAGAAATACAAAATACACTGGAAATTCTCACGAATAGAATCAAATAAGCAGAAGAAAGAACTTCAGAGCTCAAAGACAAGGTTTTCAAATTAACCCAATCCAACAAAGATGAAGAAAAAAGAATAAAAAAAAGAACAAAGCCTGCAAGAAGTTTTGGATTATGTTAAATGATGAAACTTAAGAATAATTGGTGTTCCTGAAGAGAAAGAGAAATCTAAAAGTTTGGAAAACGTATTTGAGGAAATAATTGAGGAAAGATTCCCTGACCTTGCTAGATAACCAGACATCAAAATACAAGAAGCTCGAAGAACACCTGGGAAATTTATCACAAAAAGATCACCTAGGCACATAGTCATCAGGTTATCTAAAGTCAAGATGAAGGAAAGAATCTTAAGAGCTTTGAGGCAAAGGCACCGGGTAACCTATAAAGGAAAATCTATCAGATTAACAGCAAATTTCTCAGCAGAAACCTTACAAGCTAGAAGGGATTGGGGCCCTATCTTTAGCCTCCTATTTTCAGCCAAGAATTTTGTATCCAGTGAAACTAAGCTTCATAAATGAAGGAAAGTTACAGTCTTTTTTAGACAAACAAATGCTAAAAGAATTTGCCACAACCAAGTCAGCACTACAAGAACTGTTAAAAGGAGCTCTAAATCTTGACCCAAATCCTTGAAATATACCAAAATAGAACCTCCTTAAAACATAAATATCACAGGACCAATAAAAGAAACACACACACACACACACAACCAAGGTATTCAGGTAACAAATAGCACGATGAATAGAATAGTAATTCACATCTGAATACTAATATTGAATGCAAATGGCCTAAATGCCCCACTTAAAAGATACTGAATGACAGAATGGATAAGAATTCACCAACCAAGTATCAGCTGCCTTCAAGAGACTCATCTAACACATAATGTCTCACATAACTTAAAGGGGTAGAAAAAGATATTCCATGCAAACAAATGCCAAAAGTGAGCAGGAGTAGCTATTTGTGTATTAGACAAAACAAACTTTAAAGCAACAGCAGTTAAAAAACACAAAGAGGGACATTATATAATGATAAAAGGACTTGTCCGATAGGAAAATATCACAATCCTAAATATATATGTACCTAATACTGGAGCTCCCAGATTTATAAAACAATTACTACTACACTTAAGAAATGAGATAACAGAAACACAATAATAGTGGGGGACTTCAATACTCCACTGGAGGCAGTAGACAGGTCATCAAGACAGAAAGTCAACAATAAAACAATGGATTTTTTTTTCAGAACATTCTACCCAACAATTGCAATGTATACATTCTATTCATCAGCACATGCAACATTCTTCCAGATAGACCATATGATAGGCTACAAAACAAGTCTCAACACATTTAAGAAAATTGAAATTATATCAAGTACTCTGTCAGACCACAGTGGAATAAAATTGGAAGTCAACTCCAAAAGGAATGCTTAAAACTAAGCAAATACATGGAAATTAAATAACCTGCTTCTGAATGATCATTGGGTCAACAATGAAATTAAGATGGAAATTAAAAAATTATTTGAACTGAAAGTAAATAGTGACAGAACTTATCAAAACCTCTGAAATACAGCAAAGCCAGTGCTAAGAGGAAAGTTCAAACCCTTAAATGCCTACATCAAAAAGCTGAAAGAGCACAAATAGACAATCTAAGGAGACACCTCAAGAAACTAGAGAAACAAGAATAAACCAAACCCAAACCCAACAGAAGAAAAGAAATAACGATGATCAGAGCAGAACTAAATGAAACAGAAACAAAAAAATACAAAAGATAAATTTAACAAAAAGCTGATTCTTTGAAAAGATAAATAAGATTGATAGACCATTAGTGAGATTAACCAAGAAAAGAAGAGAGAAGATCCAAATGAGCTCAATTAGAAAGAAAACAGGAGGTATTACAACCGATACTGCAGAAATACAAGAGATAATTCAAGGCTACTATGAACGCATTTAGGTGCATAAACTAGAAAACCTAGAAGTGATGGATAAATTACTGGAAATTTACAACCATCCTAGATTAAACCAAGAATAAATAGAAACTCTGAACATGTTATTGGTAGAAGGTGCCCAGGTTCTTGGCGTCTCGAATGAAGAATTGGTCAAAATGCACAAACAAAATGAGGAAAGCAAAAGCAGGGATTTATTGAGAACGAAAGTACACTCCACAGTGTGGGAGCGACCTGAGTGTGGGGGGGCTCAACAGCCCCACTAACAGAATTTTCTTGAGTTTCAGTACTCTAGAGGTTTCCCATTGGTTACTTGGTGTATATTCTATATAAACGAAGAGAATGAAGTGAAGTCACAAAACCATTTACTCAGAATGCATCCTATTATAAATGGAGAGGATGTTACTTGGTGTGTGTGATTTATGTAAATGGAGAGGATGAATGTGAAGTTACAAAGTATAAATGGCATGAATGGAGAGGATGAAGTGAAGTTACAAAGCCATTAATATTCCTGTCATTGCTGAAGTGCTTTCATTTGATTTAGTTCTAGGAAGTCATTGTGGATTGGCCTTATGTTCCCTGCCTCCATGCCCCATTTCCCTGCCTCAGACAGACCAATAACAAACAGCGAGATTGAAATGGTAATATAAAATTGCCAGCAACAAAAAAAGTCCAGGACCAGATGAATTCACAGCTGAATTCTATCAGACATTCAAAGAAGAGTTGGTAGCAATCCTATTGACACTATTCCAAAAGATAGAAAAAGAGGGAATCCTTTCTAAATCATTCTATGAAGCCAGTATCACCCTGATAAGAAAACCAGAAAAGGACATAAGAAAAAAAGAGAACAATGTCCCCGATAAATATAGATACCAAAATCTTCAACAAAATACAAAAACAAAAACAAAAACAAAATCCCTGAATCCAATGGCATATCAAAAGGATAATCCAACATGACCAAGTGGGTTTCCAATCAGGTATTAAGGAATGGTTCAACATACGAAGTCAATAAATGGGACACACCACATAAACAGAATTAAAAACAAAATCACATGATCATCTCAATAAACGCATCCAGCATCTCTTTATGATTAAAACCCAGCATCCCTTTATGATTAAATCCAGCATCCCGTTATAGTTAAAACGCTCATCAAAATTGACATAGAAGAAACATACCTTCCATGTCAAGGTAGTAAAAACCATCTATGACAAACCCACAGCCAACATAATACTGAGTGGGGAAAAGTTGAAAACATTCCCCCTGAGAACTGGAACAAGACGAGCATTCCCATTTCTACCACTTGTCTTCAATATAGTACTGGTGTAATACATAACCTTGTTTTTACTATGTTTTTAGACTCTCCGTTTCTCCTTTAAACACCTACCCTTGTTTCCACATGAATAAACTCTCCCTTAGCTGAGAAAGCCAGACGAACTCCATTTGGCTCCTTCATTTACAAGACATTAAGGACTCCTTACCCACCCGCTTCCTTAAGGAGTTAACTTGCGTAAGCAGACTCTCAACATATCAAAGAGTTCAATTAACTGATAAGGTACTGAAGCAAGCAATGTACGAAGTGCCCAGGATTTTGCTCAAGAGATAGCACCATAAAGCCTTGAGTTTGTGTCTGGCAGAGCCCCTATATCTAACATCTTATAAAAGATTTAGAGCCCCTGCACCTGGAACTGTTTGTTTCTTTGTAATCATTTGTCCTTTTAATTTTTTTTGCATGTTTTTACTTCTGTAGAATTGTTGCAACTGAGCTCCCCTCCCCTTCCTAAACCAAAGTATAAAGGAAAATCAAGCCCCTAATGCTGGAGAATTTTGAGGGTTAGCCATCTCTGGGTCGCCCGCCGGCTAATAAAGGACTCTTAAATTCGTCTCAAAGTGTGGCATTTCTCTAACTCGCTCAGGTACAACACTGAAAGTCCTAGCCAGAGCCGTCAGACAAGAGAAAGAATAAAGGGCATCCAAATTGGTAGAGAGGAAGTCAAACTGTCACTGTTTGCTGATGATATGATTGTATACCTAGAAAATCCTAAAGACTTCTCCATAAAGCTCCTAGAAATAAATGAATTCAGCAAAGTTTCAGGATACAAAATTAATGTACACAAATTAGTAGCTCTGCTATACACAAACAGTGACCAAGCTGAGAATCAAATCAAGAACTCAACCCCTTTTACAACATCTGCAAAAAAAAAAAAAAAAGAAAAAGAAAAAAAGAAAGGAATATATCTGATGAAGGAGGTGAAAGATCCCTACAAAGTAAACTACAAAACACTGCTGAAAGCAATCATAGACGTCACAAACAAATGGAAACACATCCCATGCTAATGGATGGGCAGAATCAATATTGTAAAAATAATCATATTGCCAGAAGCCATTTTTAAATTCAATGCTATTTCTATCAAAATACTATCATTCTTCAGAGAACTAGAAAAAACAATCTTAAAATTCATATGAAATCCAAAAAGAGCCTGCATAGCCAAAGCAAGATGGAGCAAAAAAAAAAAAAAAAAAGAAAGAAAAAAACAGAAGAAATCTGGAGGCATCACATTACCCAACCTCAAACTATACCATAAGGCCATAGTCACCAAAACAGCATGGTATTGGTGTAAAAATAGGCACACAGACCAATGGAACAGAATAGAGAACCCAGAAATAAAGCCAAATACTTACAGCTAACTGATCTTTGACATAGCCAACAAAAACATAAAGTGGGAATAGCACATTCTATTCAACAGATGGTGCTGGGATAATTGGCAAGCCACATGTAGAAGAATGAAACTAGATCATCTCTCACCTTGCACAAAAATCAACCCAAGATTGATCAAAGACTTAAATCTAAGACCTGAAACCATAAAAATTCTAGAAAATGACACCAGAAAAACCCTTCTAGACATTGGCTTAGGCAAGGAGTTGATGACCGAGAGCACAAAAGCAAATGCAACAAAAAGAAAGATAAATAGATGGGACTTAATAAAACTACAAAGCTTCTGTACAGCAAAAGAACCAATCAGCAGAGTAAACAGACAACTCACAGATTGGGAGAATATCTTGGCAATCTCTACATCCAACAAAGGACTAATATCCAGAATCTACAAGGAACGCAAAGAAATCAGCAAGATAAAAACAAACAACGCCATCAAGAAGTGAGCTAAGGACATGTGTAGATGATTCTCGAAAGAAGATATACAAATGACCAACAAACATATGAAGAAATGCTCAACATCACTAATGATCGAGGACATGCAAGTCAAAATCACAATGTGGTACCACCTTACTCTTACAAGAATGGCCATGACCAAAAAATAAAAAAATAGGCCAGGTGCAGTGGCTCATGCCTGTAATCTCAGCACTTTGGAAGTCCAAGGTAGGTGGATCACCTGAGGTCAGGAGTTTGAGACCAGCCTGACCAACAAAGTGAAACACCATCTCTACTAAAAATACAAAATTAGTGGTTGGGAAGATGGCTGAATAGGAAGAGCTCCAGTCTGCAGCTCCCAGTGAGATCCATACAGAAGGTGGGTGATTTCTGCATTTCCAAGTGAGGTACCTGGCTCATCGCATTGGGACTGGTTAGACAGTGAGTGCAGCCCACAGAAGGTGAGCCAAAGCACGGTGTGGCATCACCTCACCTGGGAAGTGCAAGGGGTTGGGGAACTCCCTCCCCTAGCCAAGGGAAGCTGTGAGGGACTGTGCCATTAGGAACGGTTCATTCTGGCCCAGATACTATGCTTTTCCTATGGTCTTTTCAACTCACAGACCAGGAGATTCCCTCAGGTGCCTACACTACCAGGGCCCTGGGCTTCAAGCACAAAACTCGACGGCCGTTTGGGCAGACATCCAGCTAGCTGCATGAGTTATTTTTCATACCCCAGTGGCACCTGGAATGCCAGTGAGACAGAACCATTCAGTCCCCTGGAAAGGGGGCTGAAGCCAGGGAGCCAAGTGGTCTAGCTTAGTGGATCCCACCCCCATGGAACCCAGCAAACTAAGATCCACTGGATAGAAATTCTCACTGCCAGCACAGCAGTTTGCAGTTGACCTGGGATGCTCCAGCTTTGTGGAGGGAGGGGCACCCGCTATTACTGAGGCTTGAGTAGGTGGTTTTCACCTCACAGTGTAAACAAAGCTGCTGGGAAGTTTGAACTGGGTGGAGCCCACTGCAGCTCTGCAAAGTCACTGAAGCCAGACTGCCTCTTCAGATTCTTCCTCTCTGGGCAGGGCATCTCTGAAAGAAAGGCAGCAGCCCCAGTCAGGGACTTATAGATAAAACTCCCATCTCCCTGGGACAGGGCACTTGGGGGAAAGGGCGGCTGTGGGCACAGCTTCAGCAGACTTAAACGTTCCTGCCTGCTGGCTCTGAAGAGAGCAGCAGATCTCCCAGCACAGCTCTTGAGCTCTGCTAAGGGACAGACTGCCCCTTCCAAGTGGGTCCCTGACCCCTGTGCCTCCTGACTGGGAGATACCTCACAACAGGGGTCAACAGACACCTCATACAGGAGAGCTCTGGCTGACATCTGGTGGGTGCCCCTCTGGAACAAAGCTTCCAGAGGAAGGAACAGGCATCAATCTTTACTGTTGTGCAGCTTCTGCTGGTGATACCCAAGTTAACAGGGTCTGGAGTGGACCTCCAGCAAACTCCAGCAGACTTGCAGCAGAGGGGCATGACTGTTAGGAGGAAAACTAACAGAAAGCAATAGCATCAACATAAAAAAAAAAAACAAAGGATGTTCACACAAAAACTACATCCGAAGGTCACCAACATCAAAGAACAAAAGTAGATAAATCCATGTTGATGAGGAAAAACCAGTGTAAAAAGGCTGAAAATGCCTCTTTTCCAAAGGATCACAACTCCTCGCCAACAGGGGAACAAAACTGGATGGAGAATGAGTTTGGCAAATTGACGGAAGTAGGCTTCAGAAGGCAGGTAATAAAAAACTCCTTTGAGCTAAAGGAGCATGTTCTAACTCAATTCAAGGAAGCTAAGAACTTTTAGAAAAGGTTAGAAAAATGGCTAACTAGAATAACCATTTTAGAGAACATAAATGACCTGATGGAGCGGAAAAACACAGCATGAGAACTTCTTGAAGCATACATAAGTATCAATAGCTGAATCAATCAAGAGGAAGAAAGGATGTCAGTGATTGAAGATCAACCTAATAAAATAAAGCATGAAGACAAGATTAGAAAAAAAAGAAGAATGAAAAGGAATGAACAAAGCCTACAAGAAATTTGGAGCTATGTGAAAAGACCAAACCTAAGTTTGTTTAGTGTACCTGAAAGTGATGGGGAGAATGGAACCAAGCTGGAAAACACTCTTCAGGATATGATCCAGCAGAACTTCCCCAACCTAGCAAGGCAGGCCAACATTCAAACTCAGGAAACACAGAGAACACCAAAAAGATACTCCTTGAGAAGAGCAACCCCGAGACATACAATCATCAGATTCATCAAGGTTGAAATGAGGGAAGAAATGTTAAGGGCAGCCAGAGAGAAAGGCTAGATTACCCACAAAGGGAAGCCCATCAGACTAACAGCAAATATCTCTGCAGAAACCCTACAAGCCAGCAGAGAGTGGGGGACAATATTCAGCAGTCTTAAAGAAAAGAATTTTCAACCCAGAATTTCATATCCAGCCAAACTAGGCTTCATAAGCAAAGGAGAAATACAATCTTTCTCCTTCATAAGTGAAGGAGAAATACAGACCACTAAATGCTGAGAGATTTTGTCACCACCAGGACTGCCTTACAAGAGCTTCTGAAGGAAGCACTAAATATGGAAAGGAAAAACCAGTATCAGCCACTGCAAAAACATACCAAAATGTAAAGACCATCGACACTATGAAGAAACTGCATCAACTAATAACCAGCTGGCATCATAATGACAGGATCAAATTCACACCTAACAATATTGACCTTAAATGTAAATGGGCTAAATGCCCCAGTGAAAAGACACAGGCTGGCAAATTGGATAAAGAGTCAAGACCCGTTGGTGTGCTGTATTCAGGAGACCCATCTCACGTGCAAAGACACACATAGGCTCAAAATAAAGGGATATAGGAATATTTACCAAGCAAATGGAAAGAAAAAAAAAAAAAGCAGGGATTGCAATCATAGTTGCTGATAAAACAGACTTTAAACCAACAAAGCTCAAAAGAGACAAAGAAAGGCATTACATAATGGTAAAGGGATCAATGCAACAAGAAGAGCTAACTATCCTAAATATATATGCACCCAATACAGGAGCACCCAGATTCATAAAGCAAGCTCTTAGAGACCTACAAAGAGGCTTAGACTCCCACATGATAATAGTAGGAGACTTTAACATCCCATTGTCAATATTAGATTAACGAGATAGAAATTAACAAGGATATTCAGGACTTGAACTCAGCTCTGGACTAAGTAGACCTAGTAGACATCTACAAAACTCTCCACCCCAAATCAACAGAATAGACATTATTCTCAGCACCAGATAGCACTTACTCTAAAATCGACAACATAATTGGAAGTAAAACACTCCTCAGCAAATGCAAAAGAATGGAAATCATAACAAACAGTCTCTCAGACCACAGCACAATCAAATTAGAACTCAGGGTTAAGAAACTCACTCAAAACCGCACAGGTACATGGAAACTGAACAACCTGCTCCTGAATGACTACTGGGTAAATAATGAAATTGAGCAGAAATAAATAAGTTCTTTAAAACCAATGAGAACAATGACACAATGTACCTGAATCTCTGGGACACAGCTAAAGCAGTGTTTAGAGAAAAATTTATAGCACTAAATGCCCACAGGGGAAAGTGGGAAAGATCTAAAATCAACACCCTAACATAATTAAAATAACTAGAAAAGCAAGAACAAACAAATTCAAAAGCTAGCAGAAGACATGAAATAACTAAGATCAGAGCAGAACTGAAGGACATAGAGACCCGAAAAACCCTGAAAAAAATCAATGAATCCAGGAGCTGTTTTTTTTTTTTTTTTAAAGATTAACAAAATAGATAGATTGCTAGCCAGACCATTAAAGAAGAAAAGAGAGAAGAATCAAATAGACACAATTAAAAATTATAAAGGGGATATCACCACTGATCCCACAGAAATACAAACTACCATCAGATAATGCTATAAAAATCTCTATGCAAATAAACTAGAAAACCTTGAAGAAATGGATGAATTCCTGGACACATACACCCTCCCAAGACTAAACCAAGAAGAAGTCGAATCCCTGAGTAGACCAATAACAAGGTCTGAAATTGAGGCAGTAATTAATAGCTCACCCATCAAAACAAGCTCAGGACCAGATGGATTCACAGCCGAATTCTACCAGAGGTACAAAGAGGTGCTGGTACCATTCCTTCTGAAACTACTCCAAACAATAGAAAAAGAGGGACTCCTCCCTACCTCATTTTATGAGTCCAGCATCATCCTGATACCAAAACCTGGCAGAGACACAACAACAACAAAAAATTTTAGACCACTATCCCTAATGAACAAGGATGCAAAAATCCTTAATAAAATACTGGCAAACCAAATCCAGCAGCACATAATAAAGCTTATACACCATGAGGAAATCAGCTTCATCCCTGGGATGCAAGACTGGTTCAACAAATGCAAATCAATAAATGTAATCCATCACATAAACAGAACCAATAAAAAAACCACATGATTATCTCAATATATGCAGAAGAGGCCTTCAATAAAATTCAACAATGCTTCATGCTAAAAACTCTCAATAAACTAGGTATTGATGGAACATATCTTAAAATAATAAGAGCTATATATGACAAACCCACAGCCAATATCGTACGGAATAGGCAAAAGCTGGAAGCATTCCCTTTCAAAACTGGCATAAGACAAGGATTCCTTCTCTCACCACTCCTATTCAACATAGTAATGGAAGTTTTGGCCAGGGCAGTCAGGCAAGAGAAAGAAATAAATCGTATTCAAATAGGAAGAGAGGAAGTCAGATTGTCTCTGTTTGCAGATGACGTGATTGTATATTTAGAAAACCCCATCATCTCAGCCCAAAATCTCCTTAGGCTGATAAGCAACTTCAGCAAAGTCTCAGGGTACAAAATCAGTGTGCAAAAATCACAAGCATTCCTATACATCAATAATAGACAAACAGAGAGCCAAATCATGAGTGAGCTCCCATTCACAATTACTATAAAGAGAATGAAATACCTAGGAATACAACTTACAAGGGATGTGAAGGACCTCTTCGGGGAGAACTACAAACCACTGCTCAAGGAAATAAGAGAGGACACCAACAAGTGAACAAGTGGATAAACATTCCATGCTCATGCATAGGAAGAATCAATATTGTGAAAATGCCCATACCACCCAAAGTAATTTATAGTTTCAATGCTATCCCATCAAGCTACCATTGACCTTCTTCACAGAATTAGAAAAACTACTTTAAATTTCATATGGAACTGAAAAAGAGCCTGTATAGCCAAGACAATCCTAAGCAAAAAGAAAGCAAAAAGAACAAAGCTGGAGGCTTAATGCTACCTGACTTTAAACTATACAACAAGGCTACAGTAACCAAAACAGCATGGTACTAGTACCAAACAGAAATATAGATCAATGGAACGGAACAGAGGCCTCAGAAATAACACCACACATCTACAACCATCTGATCTTTGACAAACCTAACAAAAACAAGCAATGGGGAAAGGGTTCCCTATTTAATAAATGGTATGGGGGATACTGGCTAATCATATGCAGAAAACTGAAACTGGACCCCTTCCTTATACCTTGTACAAAAATTAACTCAAGACGGATTAAGGATTTAAACATGAGACCTAAAACCATAAAAACCCTAGTAGAAAACCTAGGCAATACCATTCAGGACATAGGCATGGGCAAAAACTTCATAACTGACACACCAAAAGCAATGGCAACAAAAGTCAAAATTGACAAATGGGATCTAATTAAACTAAAGAGCTTCTGTACAGCAAAAGAAACTATCATCAGAGTGAAAAGAAAACCTACAGAATGGGAGAAAATGTTTGCAATCTATCCATCTGACAAAGGGCTAATATCCAGAATCTACAAGGAACTTAAACTAATATCTAGAATCTACAAGGAACTTAAATTTACAAGAAAAAAACAAACAACCCCATCAAAAAGTGGGCAAAGTATATGAACAGACACTTCTCAAAAGAAGACATTTATGCAGCCAACAAACATATGAAGAAAAGCTCATCATCACTGGTCATTAGAGGTATGCAAATCAAAACCACAATGAGATACCATCTCATGCCAATTAGAATGGCGATCATCAAAAAGTCAGGAAACAACAGATGCCGAGGAGGATGTGTAGAGATAGGAACGCTGTTACATGTTGGTGAGAGTGTAAATTGGTTCAACCATTGTGGAAGACACTGTGGCAATTCCTCAAGGATCTAGAACCAGAAATACCATTTGACCCAGCAATCACATTAATGGGTATATACCCAAAGGATTATAAATCATTCTACTATAAAGACACATGCACACATATGTTTATTGCAGCACTGTTTACAATAGCAAAGACTTGGAACCAACCCAAATGCCCATCAATGATAGATTGGATAAAAAAATATGGCAGATATACATCATGGAATACTATGTGGCCATAGAAAAGGATGAGTTCATGTCTTTTGCAGAGACATGGATGAAGCTGGAAACCATCATTCTCAGCAAACTAACACAGGAACTGAAAACCAAACACCGCATGTTCTCACTTGTAAGTAAGAGTTGAACAATGAGAACACATGGACACAGGGAGGGGAACATCACACGCTGTGGCCTGTCAGGGGGTTGGGGGCTAGAGGAGGATAGCATTAGGAGAAATACCTAATGTAGGTGACAGGTTGATGGGTGCAGCAAACCACCATGGCACGGGTATACCTATGTAACAAACCTGCACGTTTTGCACTTGTGTCCCAGAACTTAAAGTAAAATTAAAAAAAAAAAAAATACAGGATTATCTGGGCATGGTGGCACACGCCTGCAATCTCAGCTACTTGGGAGACTGAGGCAGGAGAATCACATGAACCCAGGATGTGGAGGTTGCAGTGAGCTGAGATTGCACCATTGCACTTCAGCCTGGGTAACAAGAGTGAAACTTTATATGTTGGCATGGATGTGGTGAAAATGGAACACTTTTACAATGCTAATGGGAATGTAAACTAGTACAACCATTATGGAAAACAGTGTGGAGATTGCTTAAAAAACTAAAAGTAGAACTACCATTTGATCCAGCAACCCCACTAGTGGGTATTTATTCATAGAAAAGAAATCATTAAATGAAAAACACTTGCACACACATATTTATAGCAGTACAATTTGTGATTGCAAAAATATGGAACTGTCCCAAATGCCCATCAATCAATGATTGGATGAAAAACTGTGATATATATGTGTATATATACACATGTATATACATATATAATATATAATATATGTGTGTGTCTGTATACACACACATATGTATATAATGGAATACTACTCAGCCATAAAAAGCAACAAAATAATGGCATTTGCAGCAACCTGGATGAAATTGGGGATCATTATTCTAAGTGAAGTAACTCGGGAAAAGAAAACCAAACATCATATGTTTTCACTCATGAGTGGTAGCTAAGCTATGAGGATGCAGAGGCATAAGAATTTTACAATGAACTTTGGAAACTTGGGGGAAGGGGTGGGATGGGGTAAGGGATAAAACACTACACATTGGGTACAGTGTACACTGCTCGAGCAACGAGTGCACCAAAATCTCAGAAATTACCACTAAGTAACTTATTCATGTAACCAAACACCACCTATTCACCAAAAACTTATTGAAAGAAAATTTTAAAAAATGACACTATACTGCTGCACAGGTAATGTGAGTACCTTACAATAACAAAACAATCTCAATTTTTCCTTCCATTCCTCGTGTTGTTGCAATCATTCATTTCACTTATATATAAACATATATAGTATATATTTACATGTGTATATATAATCTATTGTTGCTATTATTTTGAAGAAACTGTTATTTGTTAGATCAATTAAAAATAAGAAAAATAAAAGTTTTTATTTTACCT
The DNA here is from genome assembly GCF_008728515.1 of Papio anubis. Taxonomy (NCBI): domain Eukaryota; kingdom Metazoa; phylum Chordata; class Mammalia; order Primates; family Cercopithecidae; genus Papio; species Papio anubis. The sequence continues at coordinate 151,179,052 of NC_044977.1, forward strand.
TCTGTGATATTTTTCCTTCTTTTTGTAAATCCTAGTTTCTGACTTAGACAATTTTCCTTTTCCCTAAAGAATTTCTTTTAACATTTCTCTCAAGGCAACAAATTCACTCAAATTGTGTTTTTCTGAAAAAGTTCTTATTTCTTTACTTTCGAAGGATAATTTTGCAGGGCATAGAATTGTAGGTTATTGTTTTTCTCTGATCACTTTAAATTTTTCACTCTACTGTCTTCTTGCTTATAAGTTTTTTTAAAACAGGTCAGATATAGTTCTAATCTTTGCTTCTCTATAGGTAATTTGTTTTTGCCTGCCATAGCTACTTTCAGTTTTTTTTAATTTTTGACTTTCTGTAGTTTGAAAATGATATGCTGAAGTATTGTTTTTCTGGCATTCATTTTGTTTGGTATTCTCTGAACTTCCTGAATGTGTGGTTTTGTGTTTTACATTAATTCAGGGGAAATTCTCAGTCATTTTTCCAAGTATTTCTTCTGTTCATTTCTCTCTCTCTCTTTTTTAATCCTTCTCACATTTCCATTACATATATGTTGCACCTTTTGTACTTCCTGGATATTCTGCTCTTTTAGTTGTTTTTTCTCTTTGCATTTCACTTTGGGAGACATCTATTGAGATATCCTAAAAGATGGAGATCCTTTCCTCAGCCATATTCAGCCTACCATTAAGCCCATAAAAGGTATTCTGCATTTCTCTTACAGTGTTTTTGATCTCTAACATTTCTTTTTTATTATTTCTTAGAATTTCCATCTCTCTGCTTACCTTAGAATTTCCATCTCTCTGTTCTTGCCTGCAGTCCAGTTTATCCATGATAGCCCTTAGCATCTTAATCAAAGTTATTGTAAATTTTCTGTATGTTAATTCCAACATCTCTGCCATAGTCATATCTGAGTCTGCTTTTGATATTTTCTCTGTCTCTTCAAACTGCTTTTACTCTTTAGTATGTCTTGTAATTTTTTTTAATAGCCAGACCCAATTTACTGGGTAAAAGGAACTGCTCTAAATAGGCGTTAGTTATGTGAAAAGGTGCATAGGGAAGAGAATTGTTGTATAGTCCTCTGATTAGGTCTCAGTCTTTTAGTGAGCTTGTGCTTCTGGACTGTAAACTTCACCTGTGATTCTTAACCTCTCCCTTCTACCCTGCCTTAGATGACAGAGGACAGCTAGAGTAGGCTGTAATTTGGTATTTCCCTTTTCCCAGGTCACTTAGGCTCTGACAAAACCCCAGCAGGTTAGGCCGCAGTAAAATAGTTTCTCCCGAGGGCAAACCTTCTTAAGAAGAACAGAATGCTCTGGCATATTTGTAAATGGTTCATTTTCTTGTCTCCCTCCTGGACATGAGGGAATTTTTCTCTGATATTGCCATGAGAACCTTGTAGAGGTTTAGAAAGTAAAACTCACAGAAGTTTGGGGACCCCTCACTGGTCACGACAGGTTCTCTCTGGAGTTTTCACTCTCTCAGGATTGTTCACACTGAGACTCCAACTATTCATCAATTGCAGCTCATGCTTTCTTACCTCAGCACCAGTTCCCATGGCGGTTTCTGCTCCTTCAAGTTGTGATTCTCTCTATTTCTCTGTCAATCTCTCTAATTTTGGGGTCAGCAGTTTGCTCTGTGACACCACTTTTACGGATCTAAAAAGAGTTGGTGGTTTTCCAGTTTGTACAGGTTTTTACTTGTTGTTAAGATGGAGTGGCAACTTGCCAATTTCTATATGCTGGATTGGAAACCAGAAACCTCATGCCTGCTCTTTAGCCCCTAGCTATCACTAGTCTGTTCTCCAGCTTTATAATTTGGTTATTTAATAGTAATGAAATAATTTATGTAACAGAATGTAACATTTTGGGAATGCCTTTTTTAAACCCAGTATTTCTCTGACAATCTATCCAGTTTGTTGCATATAACAATACTTCATACCCTTTTATTGCTGAGTAATATTCCATAGTATAAATGTATCATAGTTTTTTTAACACTTTATCTTTGGTCTTTAATTATTCATACATATTTATATATTACTTATATTTTAAACTGCTAGGTGGAAGAAGCTCTATTCTCTTTTTACTTTCTTAAAAGTATTATTCTATTTCTATTTGGCACATGATAATTTTACAGATTTGTGAGGTACATTGTGATGTTTTGATACATGTACACATTGTGTAATGATCAAATTGGGGTGTTAAACATACCTATCACCTAAAATATTTACTATTTTCTTGTGAGAGTATTCAGAATTCTCTCTTCTACTTATGTTGAGAAACACAATACAATAATGTTAACTACAGTCACCCTACTGTGAGATAGAACACCAGAACTTATTCCTCCTATCTAACTGTAATTTTTTACTTATCAACAAAAGTTTCCCCATGCCCCATTTTCCCTTACCTTCTCTATTCTCTTGTAACCACTATTCTACTCTCTACTTCTATGAGATCAACTTTTTTAGATTCCACAGGTGAGTGAGAGCATGCGTTATTTTTCTTTCTGGGCCCAGCTTATTTCACTTCACATACGTCCTCCAGGTTCACCCATGTTTCCACAAATGACAGAATCTCATTCTTTTTTTATGGTAGAATAGTATCTCATTGTGTGTATTTATATTACATTTTCTTTCTCCATTTATCTGATGACACTTGTGTCATTCCATATCTTGGCTATTATGAACAGTGCTGCAATAAGCATGGGCGTTCAGATATCTCTTCAATATACTGATTTAATTTCCTTTGGGTAAATACCCAGTAGTGAAATTGCTGGATCATATGGTAGTTCTTTTTTTAAAAAATTTTTTGAGGAATCTTCATGCTGTTTTTCTTCATAATGACCTTACTAATTTACATTTCTATTAAATGAGAAAAGGGTTCCTGTTTTCCCAGAATCACACCACCATTTGTTGTTTTGTGTTTTTTGATAGCCATTCTAACTGGAGTGAGTTAATATCTCACTGTGGCTTTGATTTGCATTTCTTTGGTGATTAGTGATGTTGAGCATTTTTTCATATACACGTTGGCTGTTTGTCTTCTTTTGAGAAATGTCTGTTCTGGTCTTCTGCCCATTTTAAAATCAGATTGTCTTTTTGCTATTGTGTTGAGTTCTTCATATATTCTATATATTAACCCCTTGTGAGACCCATAGTTTGCAAATATTTTCTTCCATTTTGTGAGTTGTCACTTTACTCTTGATTTTTTTATCATATAGAAGTTTTTTAGTTTAATATCATCCCACTTGTCTCATTTTGCTTGTGTTGCTTATAAAAAAATAATTTGTTCCCAGATCAGTGTCATTAAACATTTTCCCTAGGTTTTCTTCTAGTAGTTTTATAGTTTTGGGTCTTACATTTAAGTCTTTAATCAATTTTTAGTTGATTTTGTCTATGGGAAGAGATGGGAAGCTTCATTCTTCTGCATGTAGATATCCAGTTTATCCAGCACTATTTATTAAAGAGACTCTTCTTTCCCCAGTGTAGGCAGGATATAATTGGGTCTTGTTCTTTTATTCATTCAACTACCCTGTGTCTTTTAACTGGATAATTTAATCAATTTACATTCAATATTATTATTGATGAGGCAGAACTTACTTTTGCCATTGTGTTAATTGTTTTCTGGTTACTTTGTAGATTAAAACTTTGTTTTCACAGGTGTTGACATTGTGTAAATATTTTGTTGCTTTCTCTCTCTTGTTGTTTACCTTTGTGGTTTGGTGGTTTTCTGTAGTCATTAGCTTTTATTCTCATCTCTTTCTAATTTGTGTATTTGTTATTTTTTTCTTTGTTACTCTGGGGCTTGCATTTACAAAATCTTGTAGTTACAAAAGACTATTTTAAGCTGATAACAACTTAACTTTGCTCACATAGAAATATTTTAGACTTTTACCCTCTTCCCCACAATTTGCAATTTGATACCTTAATTTATATATTTCTTTATTGTATATTCCTTAACAACTTATTGTAGCTATGGTTATCATTGATCATTTTGACTCTTAACTTTTACGTTAGAGATCCAAAAGATTATATAGTACTATTCCAGTAAATGATTATCCTGAATTTGCTTATGGGCTTACCTCTACCAGTTAGTTTTATACTTTCATATGTTTTCATGGTAGTAATTGATTTCCTTTTGCTTCCAGTTGGACCACTTTCTTCAGCATTTATTGCAGGACTGGTTTAATTGTAATGAACTAAAGGTCTGGATTAGAGGCAAAAAAAAAAAAAAAAAAATTGTAATGAATTACATCAGCTTTGGCTTGCCTGGAAAATACTTTATTTTCCCTTCATTTCCAAAGGATAGTTTTTCTGGGTATAGTATTCTTCGTTGAATAATTTTTTTTCCAGCACTTTAAATATATCATTCCATTCTCTCCTGGCCTGCTAAGAAATCTACTGATAATCTAATGGAGATTGTTTTATACATGACTGGATGCTTTTTCTCTTGCTGCTTTTAGAATTATCTCTGTCTTTGACTTTCAATAGCTGAATTTTAATGTGCCTCAGCAAGGACTACTTTGGACTGAATTTAACTGGGGACTTTGAGCTTACAATTTGTCAGCTTATTAAATAAGCTTTCTATGCCTTTTTCTGAGCTTCTTTCTCTATAATTCCCATAATGTGAAAATTTGTGTTCTTAATAGTGTCCCATAAGTCTCATCTTTCTTCACTCATTTTAATATTTTTTCTGTCTATCTAAGTTATTTCAAATGATCTGTCTTTAAGTTAATAAATTTCTTTTGCTTGACCTAATATGCTGTTGAAGTTCTCAATTGTATCTTTTATGTTATTCACTGAAGTCTTCAACTCAGGATTTATATCTTATGTTATTTATTTATTTGTTGAATTTCCCATTTACATCGTAAATTGTTTCCCTGATTTTGTTGAACTGTCTACCTGTATTCTCTGGTATCTTGTGGAATTTTCTTAAAACTCCAAAATTTGAATTTTGTCCAATTCTGCATCACCGTGTCTTAGCATTGTTTCTAGGTGTTGGAAGAATGTTTTAGTGTGTGCATGTTTGCTGGTTGAACTTTCTATGGGGCAGAGTGGAGTCTGAGACTTCTTATTTGACCATTTTGTGAATGTTACTCTTGTATTATAATTTGCTTAACTGTAAAACCATTAATGGACATCTGGTTGTTTTCAGTATTTGGATATTACAAAAAAAGAAGCATACACATTCATGTACATGTTTGTGTGAATGTCAGATTTTATTTTATTTTTTTTTGGAATGAATACCCAGGGATGCAATTGCTGGATCATATGGCAGTTGCATATTTGGTTTTTAAAGAAATTGTCAAACTGTTTTCCAGAGTGGGTCTGCCATTTTACATTTTCACTAGCAATGTATCCGTAATCCAGTTTCTCCACATCCTTGACTGTCTTTGGTGTTGTTATTATTTTAAAATTTTTAGCCATTGTGATAGGTATGTAGTGATATATCTCTTGGTTTTAATTTGTGTTTTTCTATTGACTAATAATATGAAACATCTTTTCATGTGCTTATTTGCCACCTTTCTAGCCTGTACAGTGAAATGTCCTTTTATGTCTTTTGCCCATTTTCTATTTGGATTTATTTTTTATGTTGAATTTTGAATGTTCTTTATATATGCTAGATGGTAGTCTTTTGTTGGATATCCGGTTTGCAAATACACTCTCCCAGACTATAGGTTATCTTTTCATTCTCTTTACAGGGTCTTTCATAGAGCAAAAGTTTTAAATTTTGAGGAAATCCAATTGAAAGAAAAGTTTTTTTTTTCTTCAGTAGATTATGCTTTCTGGTGTTACATCTAAGAACTGTTTGTTTATGTTTTCTAAGTTTTATAGTTTTGTGTTTTACATTTAAGTCTGTAATACATTTTGAATGAACTTTTGTATAAAGTATGAGGTCCAGGTAAAGGTTTTTTGTTTGTTTGTTTTTTGGTTTTTCTTTTTGCCTATGGATGTTCAGTTATTCCAATACCATTTAAAAAAATTCTAAAAGCATGATTAGTAACATTTTCTTGTACTTTAAATTAACTTGAGAATAAGAACCTAGTTTTCAGAACCTAGTTATTATTTAAACATTTTTCTCCCAAATATTTATGGGTATATTTTAAAAGGGTTATTCAAAATTTATGGTGCAACTACCCTACATTTTTATTTTATTTAATATTTATTTATTAATTTGTTTTTGAGATGGAGTCTCTCTGTCTCTCAGGCTGGAGTGAAGTGGAAATAGATAATTTCTACTGATATGTTTTCAAGCTTGCTGTCTCTTTCCTCTGTCATCTCCATTCTGTTGAACTATTGAGCCCATTGGGTGAGCCCAATGGGCTATTGAGCCCATTTGGTGAATTATTTATTTCACATGTTCATATTCTCTTTTTCAGTTCTAAAACATCCACTTGATTTTTTTTTTATTTCTCTGGATGACAATGTCTATCTTTCTATCCATTTAAACAGTGTTTACCTTTGCTCGATGAAGCCTGTTTATAACAGCTCTTTAAAGTATTTGTCTGATGATTCTAAAACCTGTTTCATCATAGCATTGACATTGGTTGAATATATTTTTCCTTGAAAGTCGATCACATTGTACTGGTTCTTTACATATTGAACACTTTTGGGCCGGGCATGGTGGCTCAGGCCTGTAATTTCAGTATTTTGGGTGGCCAAGGCAGGCAAATTACTTGAGGTCAGGATTTTGAGACCAGCTTGGCCAACATGGCAAAACCCCATCCCTACTAAAAATACAAAAATTAGCCAGGAATGGTGGTGCATGCCTTTAATCCCAGCTACTTGGGAGACTGAGGCAGGAGAATTGCTTGAACCCAGGAGGTGGAGTTTTAGTGAGCCAAGATCATGTCACCACTGCACTCCAGCCTAGGCAACAGAGTGAGACTCCATTTCAAAAGAAAAGAAAAGAAAAAAAAAAACAACAAAAAACCATTGAGTACTTTTTTATTTTATTCTGAACATTTTGAACATTATGTAATAAATCTCTGTCCCATTAAATTCTCTGGAGAATGTTAATTTTATTGTTTTAGCAGGTAATCAATCGATTAAGTTCAAAGCACAAGTTCTGTCTTGCCATCTGTGGGCAGTGGTTCCAGTGCTAGCCTAGTTTTATTATACTGTTTCGGGAGTAGTCCCTGCACATGCCATTCTGAGACATGGGTGGTGGATGATATTGTAGTTCAAATTTCAAAGGCTTTGCTATGATGCATTGGATTTATCTTGTGTAAGCACAGCTTATAAATTATCTTGGAACTTGTGGCCGAATTAGGGGATCCCTTTCTCCAGCTATTTTATCTCTAAGATTTTATCTACATTCTTTAGCTCGCAGGGTTCATTTTTCCAGATCCTCTGCCCTGGTTTTCTCAGTTTTTTTTTTTTTGTTGTTGTTGTTTTTTTCCGAGACAAGGTCTCACTCTGTTTCCTAGCTGGAGTGCAGTGGAACAATCACAGCTCATTGAAGCCTTGACCTCCTGGGCTTAGGTGATCCTCCCAACTCAGCCTCCTGGGTAGCTGAGACTACCGGTGCATGCCATCATTCTTGGCTAATTTTTTATATTTTTTGTAGAGACGGGGTTTCGTCATGTTGTCCAGGCTGGTCTTGAACTAGACTCAAGCAATCTGCCTGCCTCAGAATCCCAAAGTGCTGAGATTACAGGTGTGAACCACTGTGCCTTGCTGATTTTCTCAGTATTTAAAAGTCCCTGTCTGTTGCATAATTCTGCGGTGGTCCACCATTGAGTTAAATTCAGAAGATAGGCTCTGCCGCCTACCACCGCTGCCCGAGCCCGAGTGGTTCACTGCACCGTGAAGACAGATTCCAGACGCCAGGAACTCACGCCTCCAATCCCAGACACTATGCCCAGCAAAGGCTCCGTGGTTCTGGCCTACAGTGGCGGCCTGGACACCTCGTGCATCCTCGTGTGGCTGAAGGAACAAGGCTACGACGTCATTGCCTATCTGGCCAACATTGGCCAGAAGGAAGACTTCGAGGAAGCCAGGAAGAAGGCACTGAAGCTTGGGGCCAAAAAGGTGTTCATTGAGGATGTCAGCAGGGAGTTTGTGGAGGAGTTCATCTGGCCGGCCATCCAGTCCAGCGCACTGTATGAGGACCGCTACCTCCTGGGCACCTCTCTCGCCAGGCCTTGCATCGCCCGCAAACAAGTGGAAATCGCCCAGCGGTAGGGGGCCAAGTATGTGTCCCATGGCGCCACGGGAAAGGGGAATGATCAGGTCCGGTTTGAGCTCACCTGCTACTCGCTGGCCCCCCAGATAAAGGTCATTGCTCCCTGGAGGATGCCCGAATTCTACAACCGGTTCAAGGGCCACAATGACCTGGTGGAATACGCAAAGCAACACAGGATTCCCATCCCGGTCACCCCCAAGAGCCCATGGAGTATGGACGAGAACCTCATGCACATCAGCTACGAGGCTGGAATCCTGGAGAACCCCAAGAACAAAGCGCCTCCAGGTCTCTACACGAAGACCCAGGACCCGGCCAAAGCCCCCAACACCCCTGACATTCTCGAGATCGAGTTCAAAAAAGGGGTCCCTGTGAAGGTGACCAACGTCAAGGATGGCACCACTCACCAGACCTCCTTGGAGCTCTTCATGTACCTGAACGAAGTCGCGGGCAAGCACGGTGTGGGCCGTATTGACATCGTGGAGAACCGCTTCATTGGAATGAAGTCCCGAGGTATCTACCAGACCCCAGCAGGCACCATCCTTTACCACGCTCATTTAGACATCGAGGCCTTCATCATGGACCGAGAAGTGCGCAAAATCAAACAAGGCCTGGGCTTGAAATTTGCTGAGCTGGTGTATACCGGTTTCTGGCACAGCCCTGAGTGTGAATTTGTCCGCCACTGCATTGCCAAGTCCCAGGAGCGAGTGGAAGGGAAAGTGCAGGTGTCTGTCCTCAAGGGCCAGGTGTACATCCTCGGCCGGGAGTCCCCACTGTCTCTCTACAACGAGGAGCTGGTGAGCATGAACGTGCAGGGTGATTATGAGCCGATTGATGCCACCGGGTTCATCAACATCAATTCCCTCAGGCTGAAGGAATATCATGGTCTCCAGAGCAAGGTCACTGCCAAATAGACCCCTGTACAATGAGGAGCTGGAGCCTCCTCAATTTGCAGATCCCCCAAGTACAGGCACTAATTGTTGTGATAATTTGTAATTGTGACTTGTTCTCCCTGGCTGGCAGCGTAGTGGGGCTGCCAGGCCCCAGCTTTGTTCCCTGGTCCCCCTGAAGCCTGCAGACATTGCGTTGTCACCGAAGGGAAGGGTGGGGGGCAGCTGCGGTGGGGAGCTATAAAATGACAATTAAAAGATTAAAAAAAAAAATTCAGAAGATAAAAGAATAAAAAAAACAAAAAGCAAAACTAGGAAACATTCCTTGAAATGAATCACTCTTTATGTTACTTCCTTCCCTAATCTACCTACTATTGTTACTTTTTAGAGTCAGCAAGTATTTGCTTTTTGTATTTTGTCTGAGTTTTTAGTTGTAACCAGTGGGAGAAAAAGTTGAAGTGGGCTTACTTCATTTTGACTGGCACTAGAATTTTCAAACAATGGTATTCTTAGAGATGTTGCTACAACTTTGGAGTATGCTGCCTGAGAATTGAGTACTTTTATTCATGTTTTTGTACTAGTGAACAGAACATGCTGGTGGGTGGTATCTTGAGTAGAGTATACCTGATATGGTTTGGCTCTGTGTCCCCACCCAAATCTCATCTTGTAGCTCCCATATTCCCATGTGTTGTGGGAGGGACCAGGTGGGAGATGATCGAATCATGGGGGTGGGTCTTTCCTGTGCAGTTCTCATGATAGTGAATGGTTCTCACGAGATCTGATGGTTTTAAAACAGGAGTTTCTCAGCACAAGCTCTCTCTATTTGCCTGCCACCATCCATTTAAGACATGACTTGCTCCTCCTTGCCTTTCACCTTCTGCCATGATAGGGAGGCCTCGCCAGCCACATGGAATTGTATGTAAGTCCAGTAAGCCTCTTTCTTTTGTAAATTGCCCAGTCTCAGGTATGTCTTTCTCAGCAGCATGAAAACAGACTAATACAGTAAATTGGTATCAGTAGAGTGGAGTGCTGCTGAAAAGATACCCAAAAATGTGAAAGCAACTTGAAACTGGGTAACAGGCAGAGGTTGAAACAGTTTGGAGGGCTCAGAGGAGGACAGGAAAATGTGGGAAAGTTTGGAACTTCCTAGAGACTTGTTGAATGACTTTGACAAAAATGCTGATAGTGATATGAACAATAAGGTCTAGGCTGAGGTGGTCTCAGATGGAGATGAGGAACTTGTTAGGAACTGGAGCAAAGGTGACTTTTGTTATGTTTTAGCAAAGAGATTGGTGGCATTTTGCCCCTGCCCTAGAGTTTTGTGGAAGTTTGAACTTGAGAGAGAGATTTAGGGTATCTAGATGGTGGAAGAAATTTTTAAGAAGCAAAGCATTCAAGAGGTGATTTGAGTGCTATTAAAGGCATTCAGTTTTATAAGTGAAGCAGACCATAAAAGTTTGGAAAATTTGCAGACTGACAATGTGATAGAAAAGCAAATCCCATTTTCTGAGGAGAAATTCAAGTTGGATGCAGAAATTTGCCTAAGTAATGAGGAGCCAAATGTTAATCCCCAAGACAATGGGAAAAATGTCGCCAGGGCACATGTCATAGGTCTTCGTGGCAGCCCCTCCCATTACAGGCCTGGAGACCTAGGAGGAAAACATGGTTTTGTGGACTGGGCCCAGGGCCCTTGTGCTATGTGCAGTCTAGGGACTTGGTGCCCTGCATCCCAGCTGCTCCAGCTGTGACTAAAAGGGGACAAGATACAGTTCTATCTGTGGCTTCAGAGGGTGCAAACCCCAAGCCTTGGCATCTTTCATGTGGTGTTGAGCATGGGGGTGCACAGAAGTCAAGAACTGAGGTTTGGGAACCTCTGCCTACATTTCAGAGGATGAATGGCAATGCCTGGATGCCCAGGCAGAAGCTTGCTGCAGGGGCGGGGCCCTCATGGAGAACCTCTGCTAGGGCAGTGCAGAAGGGAAATGTGTGGTTGGAGCCCCCCACAGAGTTCCTACTGGGGCACCACCTAGTGAAGCACCACCGACTGAGAAGAGGGCCACCATCCTGCAGACCCCAGAATGGTAAATTCACTGAGAGCTTGTACCGTGCACCTGGAGAAGCTATAGACATTCAATGCCAGCTCATGAAGGCAGCCGGGAGGGAGGCCATACCCTGCCAAGCCACAGGGCTGGATCTGCCCAAGACTTTGGGAACCTACCTCTTACATTAGCATGACCTGGATGTGACACATGGATTCAAAGGAAATCATTTTGGAGCTTTAAGATTTGACTGCCCTGCTGGATTTAGGACTTGCATGGGACCTGTAGCCCCTTTGTTTTGACTAATTTCTCCCATTTGGAATGGCCGTATTTACCCAATACCCGTACCCCCATTGTATCTATGAAGTAAGTAACTTGCTTTTGATTTTACAGGCTCATAGGAGGAAGGGACTTACCTTTTCTTGAATGGGACTTTGGACTGTAGACTTTTGAGTTAATGCTAAAATAATTGAGACTTTTGGGGACTGTTGGGAAGGCATGATTGGTTTTGAAATTTGAAGATATGAGATTTGGGAGGGGCCAAGGGTAGAATGATATTGTTTAGCACTGTGTCTTCACTCAAATCTCATCTTGTAGCTCCCATAATTCCCACGTGTTGTGGGAGGGACCAGGTGGGAGATGATTGAATCATGGGGGTGGGTCTTTCCTGTACGGTTCTTGTAACAGTGAATGGGTCTCACGAAATCTGATGGTTTTGAAAATGGGAGTTTCTCTGCACAGGCTCTGTCTTTTCACCTGCCACCCTCTATGTAAGACATGACTTGATCCTCCTTGCCTTTCACCTGCCATGATTGTGAAGCCTTGCCAGCCACATGGAACTGTAAGTCCAATAAGCCTCTTTCTTTTGTAAATTGCCCAGTCTCAGGCATATCTTTATCAGCAGTGTGAAAATGAACTAATATAGTACCACAGAGAGGGATCCTAATTTCTACAAAAAAGGATCTTGGTTTTGACCAAAAACAAGGACTAGAAATGACCTCCTTTATCATCTATGAGAAAATTTCTAATCCTGGGGGGAACATACCATTGCATGCTATTTGCTGACAGATACTTTGGAAAAAGGAAATTTTTGCCTAAAATATGATATATGCTGAAGTGGAAATAGTGATTGGTGCCTGCAGTGACCAAGGGCTATCATTAATACCTATGGGGTCTGCAGTTGTGTCCTTGAATGAGGTCTGAAATCCCTTGTGTGGTCAAATAATAATTTTTCTTTCTTATAAGAACAAATAGCCTTAATAATTTAAGATACCTGTTCTTAAGTAGGTAGGCCAAAACCATGTACCCTACCTTGGATGGTTTTCACTGGGGGAGGGTGAACATTATTCTCATACTCTTATTTAAAGCCCCTTTTGTTTAGCATTTCATTTATTTAATCTTTTGATACATATGTAATTTATATGAAAAGGAATTTGTATTTGGCTTTTACTGAAGACTCACAATTTTTGCTCCACAGAAACTAATGAAATTAAGGAGAAATTTGTTCCTTTGACTCCCAAATAAGTGAAAAAGAAGTTGCAATTGGAGTTTGCTTCAAAAATTGAACCCAAAATTTTTGCCCAGCAAAGTAATACAAAGGGTCATGACATTCAAGTGTCACCTTTTCCAGGGACAGTTTGCTAGCCTTTGCCATTGGCTTCAGACACTGAGAGAGACATGTCAGGTCTGGTTAAAAGCTTTTAGATCAGGAAATATTCTGCTATTTAGGGAAATGGATGAGTAGAATGCAAGTTATAACAAGATATTGCTTGAATTTTGCATTTGATAGACTTAAAAGGCATGTGAAACCCTTTGGCCAGACTCTGTCACCTCAAGACTAAGTTGACAGATTTTGAAAACTTTCATTTTATCCTAACTAAAAATAATTGAAGCTTGGTGTGGTGGCTCACGCCTGTAATCCCAGCACTTTGGGAGGCCGAGTTGGGTGGATCATGAGGTCAGGAGTTTGAGACTAGCCTGGTCAGCATGGTGAAACCCCATCTCTACTAAAAATGCAAAAAATTAGGCAGGCATGATGGCACATGCCTGTAGTCTCAGCTACTTGGGAGGCTGAGGCACGAGAATCGCTTGAACCCAGCAGGCAGAGGTTGCAGTGAGCTGAGATCGCGCCATTGCACTCCAGCCTGGGCGACAGAGCGAGACTCCATCTCAAATAATAATAATAATGATAATAATAATAATAATAATTGAAGTACCATTTAGTCCAGGGAGAGGGGCAGCTTCAGAATTGGTGGACTCTAATGTATAAGACAGGTCTAACCCTCACAGACATTTCATTTTCTCCCCAGGGTTCCTCCCGAAGCAATACTTTCTTGTAGTAATCCTTTTGCTTGAGACCTCAAGTTTAAAGATGAGACATAATGCATGTTTGGAGGAGGGAAGTTTAAGAAAACTGCATTCATGTTTTTTTTTCTTCCCCCCTAAGCAGCTCACTAATTAGAGTCCCCAGAGAGTATGGCTCAGACTACTTGGCACAATCTCACCTGTAGATTATATTTCCCTCTCTCACCCAAGGACCAGAGGGCTAACCTGGGGGAACCTATACTTGGAGTGGACTTCTTACTGTGGTCTGGCATAGAAAGAACCAGAGACCAGTGTCTGAGGCAAAGTCAAAATCAACACAGGGACTATGACACAGGGGAGGGGTACGAAAGGGACCCTGAATAAAAAAATCAGGAGTCAGGCTGAAAGTGGAGGAAACAAAAATGGTTCAGGAATAAAGTGGGGTGGTTCTGTGTGGTTTCTGGCACTGGTGCACTTGAAGTTTACATTTATTGGTTAGGGTGGAGTGGAATGGAGTGGGGGTGAGGGGCTAATGTAGACAGGCCTGTTAGAAGACTCTGAAGGCACAGGAAGAGGCACAGACAGCCACTCTGGAAGAGGTGTCTTTGGTACTTTTTTTCCTCTCTCTTTGTCAGAATAGTGGCTATACATCATTCTCAGCAAACTATCGCAAGGACGGAAAACCAAACACCGCATGTTCTCACTCGTAGGTGGGAACTGAACAATGAGATCACTTGGAAACAGGAAGGGGAACATCACACACCGGGGCCTGTTGTGGGGTGGGGGAAGGGGGAGGGATAGCATTAGGTACCTAATGTACATGATGAGTTAATGGGTGCAGCACACCAACATGGCACATGTATATATAAGTAACAAACCTGCATGTTGTGCACATGTACCCTAGAACTTAAAGTATATATATATATATATATATATATATATATATATATAAAGAATAGTGGCTATAGACTCAGTTGTAAATAAACACTTTTTAATTTGCTAATTTTCCTTTTTATAGGTATAAGTATTATTTTAAAGTATTTTATTGTAGCATTAAATGTGCTAAATGGTGAACAACAGCAACAACAAAAATCAAACACAAGCTTTGAAACCACAAAAAAGGTTTGAGAAAAACTAAAAATGCACCAGTAATCAGAACACACAGAGGTAACTACTACTGGTATTTAGGTGAATTTCATACCTGGTATTCTGGTGAATTTCTTTATAAGTCTTCCTTTTCTGAACTAAAAAGCAGCCCCCTCAATATTGTTTAGATTAATTTATTCTAAAAATATGTAATGAGGCCCTACTCTGTGCCTGACACTGTTCAAAGCACTATTATGTATGGTAGGAATGAAGCTGACAAAATCTTTGTCTTCTCTTGCTGACATGCCAGTGAGAATGGGGGGAGACAAACGTGAGCAAAACTAGTTAAATACATAATATTTTATATGTGAGTGTTAGAGAGAAAATAAGGTACAGGAGAGGCAGAGCTCTTGGTGTCTGAAAGAATTGTATTTTTAAAAAGGTTCATTAGAGAAGGTCTTACTAAGAATAGGGCATTTGAGTGAATACCTAAGGTAGTGAAGAAGCCATGTGCACATCTCGAAGAACAGGGAATAGTAGTTGCAAAGGCCCTGAGATGTGTGCCTGAGCTGTGAGAGAAGTGTTGAGCAGGCCAGTGTGCCTGGTGTGAGAGGGTGCAGGAGACTGGCAGGAGATTAGGTCAGGGCAGAAGTAACCTGCTGAAATGACTTTGGCTTTGACCCTGGGGATGATGAGAAGCCCATGGAGTGTTTTCAGCAGAGGAAGGATATGATTTGACTTATGTTTACTAGAATTTCTCTGGCTGACAGGGTGTGTGGGGGGCAGTGGAAGAAGTGGCTAGACCAGAGAGGAGGCCCTTGTGATAATCCAGTGGGAGATGATGGTAGCTCCATGTAGGCGATAGCACTGGAGGTGGTGAGGAGGGTTGGATTTGAAGATAGAAGTGGCAGGGCTTGATGATGAACTAGATATGGGATGTGAAAAAGGAATTCGGAGTGACTCGAGATGTTTGGCCTGAGCAGTTGGAGAGATGGAGTTACAACTAATTGTTGTAGGAAAGACTTTGGTAGAAGCAGGGTTTTGGGGGCAAGATTAGGAACTGATTTTGAACCTGTTAAATTTTGAGATTCCTTGTAGGTTTCAAAGTAGAGATGCTGAGCAAGCAGTTAGACATGTGAGTCTGGAGTTTAGGCATGAGGTCAAGGTTGACAATAATTTTGTGAGTCATCATCTGCATGTAGATGACATGAAAAGCCATGAGAGCAGATGAGATCAACAAGGGATTCAGTCCAGTTAGAGAAGGAAATGGTCCAAGAACTGAACCATGGAGTGGGTCAGAGCTAAGAAGTCAGGGAGATAAGGAATCAGCAAAATAGTTTGTAAGATAGGATGACACCAAGGCCACCTGGTGTCCAGGAAGCCAAGTGAAGGCATGTTGAAGGAGGCGGGACAGCACAGTGATCAGCTGTGTAAATGCTGCAGATAGGCCACATGGCCAGGTGTGGAGTGTGTGGGGAGGAGGACTGTGCTATGTGAGGGTTTTTTTCTGAGTTGTGGTTTACAGATGATATGATATTTCTCAGATGGAAAAAGAGAGGAACAACATTGCAAGAAGGAACTATTTGAACAAAATCAAGAGAACTAAAAGTAAATGTTTTTAGTGGCATGCCAAGTAATTTTGGGTATGGTTGGAGAGATGCTGGGAGATGAGGCTGGAAAAGTCCAGAGGGGCCTTGAATGCTTTGCTAAGGAAAAGGGAAGGATTGGAATGGTAATTTGTTGAGACTAATCAATAATTAATGAAATTACTCCAGTTAATTTTCATGAGAAAGTAACCAGGTCAACATTATTGCTGCCATTTTACAAACGTGGACAGTGAAACTTCGATGAAGTAACTTTTCTTACACCCTATAAGTGTTACAGCCAGAGTTCCAACCCAGACCCATCTTGCTCAAAGCCTTTGATATTTTCAAGTGACCAGGTTGCATTCCTCAGAGGTTTAAATGGAGATGTTTGAATTAGCAAGTGACACATTCAGATCAATGTTTTAGGTAGGTACCTGGCAGCAGAGTAGGGCATGGGTTTGGGGCAGCCATGGTCTCTAAAATCACCTCAGATGGGTGAACACTTACACAGACTACATTTACTTTTAATTGTTGACCTTGTATTTTCAATGACGGGAGCTGGCCAGGTGAACCACAGATGCCAGGTGAGCCACACCATCCAGAGCAGAGAGCATGTGCTGGGGTGTTGATTGGAGAAAACTTTATACACATTTGCCCTCAGTAGATGTACCCTGTTAGTGATCCAACATTATTTTGTCAATGTCTATGACATGTTTCATCATGTGGAGCGTCTGATACCATTTAGACAAAAGACCTGCAAAAATAAAGTCCAGAACAATTCAATAAAATGAAAAAGTTCAGCTTCTCATGCAAGTCTAAGGAGACCCATTTTCAAGTCAATGTCATTATACTCACTCAGTGGGGGAGCATAATTCGTGGAGTGTCTTCTGCACTAAGACCTTGTTATGATGATGGGTGTAAAGAAATATCCATGAGACATGCACACAGAGGATAACGAGAACCTCAAACCGTGACATGTCCAATGAACTGTTTAATTGGATAGAATTTTATCTGTGACGGCGGCCATCCTCCTGCTCTCCAACTATGATGGGAAGTTATGGAATGTCGATCATCATCAGTGCTGTCCATAACCCAATGGCAGAATGAAATCATATAAATGCAAATTACACTGTAATTAAAGAGGAAAGAGGCAAGAAGCAAAAACATTTAGCTGAGCTTGGCCTTCAGAGTCCTCCACTGCCTTTGAGAGTTCAGTAGGCTTAGGGTTTGCTTTGAAATATCCACTTATGCTGTTGATGGCGGCAGGAGGTTAATAAAGAGGAGTGCAGGAATGGTTTTGAGGGATCTAGCAGGCAGTTGCTGAGGGGGTGTCAGGTGGTTGGGAGTCTGACCTTTGAAGGAGAACGGCAGGATCCCTGTTATCTACTATCTCCCCACTACTGTTTATGATCATTTTTCAGGAACTCAGCACTGGGGTGAGATAGGAAAAAGGAGAAAGAACGGGGTATTATTTATATGGGGAGACAATGCTAAGACTATTTTTATTGGCTGCAGTTACATCTATTTTTTAATTTAATGTTTTGAATAGTTCTAAGGTTCCATTCCAAAATAAAATAAAGTAAATAAAATACATAAACAAGTCAAAATTCTCCTTTCCCACCTTTAGCCCCTTCCCAGTTCTCCAATCCCAGGAACCACTGTTGTTAGTGTTTTTAGTGTCTTTTCAGACTGTTTTTGTGCTAATACATACTGGAATTTCCCCCCATTTTTATGTAGAAGGCAACATACCTTGCTTTTTTTACTTAATATATCATTGATCCCTTTCTATACTAATACAAATAAACATCCTCTTTTCTACAGCTGCCTAGTGCTCAATGGAAATACCATACTTTACCAATCCCCTGTTCTTGGAGATTTCATTTATTTCCAATATTTTGCTACTACAAACAAGTGCCATTGATTGACATTTCTGCTTTCCCCACTGGATTCTGAGCTCTGTGAGGGCTGTGTCCCAGACCTTACTAATTTTGGTATTTATAACACATAATGCGGTCTCTAATAGATAGCATATGTTCAGTAAATGTGAATGGAATTCAGTTAAATAGAACTCAGAGAATCCCATATAAGCAGCCATGATGAACACAGCTGTCAGCTGCCTGTGGGCCAAGAAGATGACTGCCCATGTGCAGTGATTTCAGCAGGCCTGGTAAGACCTCGTTCCCCCTCCCACCCAACTCCAAATCTTCAGACTTTCTGGATCATACTTTAAATCCCTCTATTCCTCTCATCCCTTTAGCTCCCTGATCTCACTCTTATTAAACAGCAAATGTTCCACCCTCATATTTGCATCTGTCACCTCTCAGTGGGGTTTTGGACCTCCCCTCTCTGGCCACACCACCTATTCTGACTGTTTTAATTGCTATGAGACACAGGTCTTAGGAACCTGAGGGACAGACACCTGAAACCTTCAGAGCTGGCTCTCATTAATATTGCCAGACGGTCACTGACCCAGTTGGTCCAGGGCTCCCAAGTAGAGACTCAAACCCAGACAGCCAGGGCTCAACTTCTAGCTTTGTCACTTAGTAGTGTCTAATGCCAGGAAGTCACTCTCTGTGTCTGCATTTCTTTGTCTGCAAAATAGAGGTTCTTACAGTTATACCCACCCTCTTAGTCCTTTTGGGCTGCTATAACAAAATAGCATAGACTGGATAGCTTAAACAACAGAAATTTAATTCTCACAGTTCTGGAGGCTGAGAAGTCCAAGATTAGGACAGATGTTGTATCTGGTGAAGGCCCACCTTCTCCCTGTACCTCACATGGTGGAAGGAGCAAGGCAGCTCCCACTCATGGGGGCTCTACTCTCCGGATCTAATCACCTCCCAAGGTCTCTATCTCCTAACCATTATTATGGGAGTTAGGATTCCAATACATAAACTTCATAAATTTCAGAGGACACAAACATTCAGACCATAGCACCTACCTCATAGTGTTGTTGGAAGGAACAATGAGTTAACATACATGGAGTACTGAGTACAGTAGCTGGCATGTAGTAAGTGCTGTGTAAGGATTTTCTGTTATTGTTATTGGTCTTTGGGGTGGGCAGCAGAGTGGATGCCTGCTCTCTGCTTTAAATCTCTGTTAGCACACCTGGGTAACCATCTCAATGCAGGGAGTGGTCGGCCCTCTCCGTGTTGCTTTCCTGGGGCAGAAATTTTGGGTCACTGGTGATATTTAACTGAAATGCTCCTACCTTATTTGAGGAGTTCTAGTTATGGAATATAATCACAGCTGTCTTACCTCATTTGAAACACTGGGCAGGGAAAATCTTTTTCCTCCTCTTACTGTGTGATAAAAATACTAAAACACAAGCCAACATACTTTCTAGATAAAGAAGGGACTGCTTGCATGAGCTTTGCCAACATTAAAAATTCCTTTCCTATGTTGCATTTGCATTGTTTGCCTCCTGGGAATGAACACACAGATTCTTCATGAGTTCTTAAGAGCAATAAAAAGTAGCCACAGCCTGTCAGTCCCATCAGTTTCCAAGTCAAGAGGAAAACCCATGCCATGAGGATAGAAGAGTGTCCCTCCTCTGTGCTCCCAGAATGCCACATGCTTAGCCTTATGCATGGAATTAAAACATTTTATAGAGTTAGTTATACATGTACTGGACTGGTTTTCCATGAGCTGCCAGATAGTACTCATTATTTGAACAAAGACGGGAGGGCTGTCCTCAGCAGGAGTTGTACAGGTTGCACATGGATAGAATTTATGTGACACTTTCCAGATTTTACTAATAAAAGTAATGTGGGGGCCAGGTGCGGTGGCTCATGCCTATAATCCCAGCACTTTGAGAGGCCGAGGCAGGCAGATCATCTGAGGTTGGGAGTTTGAGACCAGCCTGACCAACATGGAGAAACCCTGTCTCTACCAAAAACACAAAATTAGCCAGGCGTGGTGATGCATGCCTGTAATCCCAGCTGCTCGGGAGGCTGAGGCAGGAGAATCACTTGAACCTGGGAGGCAGAGGTTGCAGTGAGCCGAGATGGTGTTATTGCACTCCAGCCTGGGCAATAAGAGCAAAACTCCATCTCAAATAAAATAAAATAAAATAAAATAAAATAAAATAAAATAAAATAAAAATTAAAAAAGTGACATGGGGCTCTTGCCAAAATACAGATTCCTAGGCCCCATCACAGAGGAGGCAATTCAGTGGACCTGACTTTAGGCCTGGGAATCTGAATTTTCACTCTGTACCTCAGGTAATTCTCATGCTCTGGCAAGTCTGGGAAATACTTGCAGAGTGCTTAAGGGCTCAGGCTCTAATCAGACTTGGGTTTGAATCCCAACTGTTTCACTTATAGGTGTGCTACATTGGTCAAGTTACTTCCTGTCTACACCTCACTCTTCTCGTCAGCTAAACATGGATTATAATAATATGTCCTCAAAGGGTTGCTCTAAGTTTAAATGAGAAAATGGATGAAAAATGACTTGCACAGCCCCTGAATGACAACATAATTTTCAGAATGACACTAAGGGGTAGTATCATTACCAAAACTGATCCTCATTTTGAAGATGGGAAAACTGATACACAGACAGGTTAACGAGCTAGCTGAGGTCACACAGCTAGTGAGTGGCAGAGCTAGGTTTGAAATCCAAGCAGTTTCTTTTGAAGTGGCTCATGACGGGCTTGCGGACAATCAATGTTCGGAGGGAATGAAGTGGGGCTTTGAAATACATGCCTTTTGCACACACGTTGACCCTTCCCTATAATGAACTGAGAATCTGAAATTGAATCCGAATGTATTAGGCAATGTATTAGAATTAGAGGGTTCTCCTCAAAGTCTGAAGGAGATAAATTTAGAACTTAAAGAGAAGCTTTTCATGGAATAGAGGAAATTTAAGGAAGCAGTTTTTTAGGTTAATAATATAATTAATCTTAAAAGAAGTAAAATTCCTGTATAGCAGACCTCTGAGAGTCTCTGAGGGTGAGTGATGGGTTGTGGAGTTGGCATCATTGAGGGTAACCACACTTCTCAGGGCATGAACTTCCTTGTCATGACTTTATCCTTGCAGTTTCCAGGGTTATAGTCCACACCTAATCAGCACTATCTGAGAACACTGTCCTAGGACCAATTCCAGAAAGCTTTTCATGGTAATGGTAGTGGAAAAGAAAGACGAGCAAGCATGTGCACAAAATGTTTGCTTCTGATTGAAATAATGAAGGATAAAAATGACCTTCAGTGCTAACAAGAAATCACTGGATAAACAAACCATAGACTCAAACATGTCTTTACAGCCATCAAAGAGCTGTAGGTGCAAAGACATGTAAAATAAATAGACTCCAGAGGTATCAGTCCTTTTTAGGTAAACGAGGGGTGGACACTTTCATATCAGGGGTTGGTTGTACTGAGGTTAGGGACATTGTGGGCAACAGAGCAAGCCTGCCAGAGTCTTGGCTGGGATAAGAAGAAACAGCCAATTTATTTTTATTTTTATTTTTTTACAAATCTGTGGCTGGTCTTTGGATTTGCATGTGGAGGAGACTTAAATGCAAAGATAATCTACTCTGCCCAGTAATTCTCTCATAGAAATCCTGTGTAATAAACAGAGGTTTGAGTCAGAACTGGGAAGCAGAAAGAAAGTTTGTGATCTTGCAGTCTTATAATTTCAAAATCTTGGGATCTTGAAGTCTCATGGTCTCTCATTCTTGTGGTCTCAGTTTCCTGGCCCTGCAGTTCTGAGGTTCCATAATATCACGCAGTGCACTCTCAAGACTTTCGTGATTTCAGTTTTGAGGTCTAGCAGCCTGTGGTCTCAAAATCTTAAGGTCTAGCAGTCACGTGGTGCTTTAGGGAGAGGCCTCAACTTATTTAAGTATCTGAAGACATATTTACTGGAATCTAATTAATGGAAGCATATGAGTTTCTATCTAGTGTCATTTCCTTTCAGCCTAAAGAAATACCTTTAGCATTTTGTGTAGTGCAAGTCTACTATCCATTAGTAGCCACTCCACTACTTTGTACTATTGTTCTCCCTGGCTAGAGTGCTCCTGAGGGAAAACGACAGTGTCCACCTTGTCTTCTGCTGTACTCTAGCACTGAGTGGATTGTCTGGTGCAGAGTAAACATGCAAGAGTGTTTCTGGACTAAATGAATAAACGAGAGAAAAGAGGATCCCTCAGGTGGGGGCTAGCGGCTTGGACCCTGTTCCAGGCAGATGCTGAGTCAGTGATGTGAGGGCAGTCGTTTCTAAATAAGCATCCTTATGGTTTTATGTGAACTTATAAAAGGTTCTAATAAAAGGCATGCTGGTGGTTAGATATGTTTGAAAAAGTTGCATACTTAATTCCCATCTAGGAGGGTTGAGGTGCATGTTACTATAGCAAAGGCTCTGCAGGGTCTTTAGTTAAAACTGTTAAATATTGTTTAAATGAGGTCAGTTTCCGATATAGTTTGGCTGTGCCCTCACCCAAATCTCAATCTGAATTGTATCTCCCAGAATTCCCATGTGTTGTGGGAGGGGCCCAGGGGGAGGTAATTGAATCATGGGGACTGGTCTTTCACGTGCTATTCTCATGATAGTGAATAAGTCTCATGAGATCTGATGAGTTCATCAAGGGTTTTCGCTTTTGCTTCTTCCTCATTTTCTCTTGCTGTTGCCATGTAAGAAGTGCCTTTCACTCCTGCTATAATTCTGAGGCCTCCCCAGCCATGTGGAACTGTAAGTCCAATTAAACCTCTTTTTCCCCACCCCCAGTCTTGGGTATGTCTTTCTCAGCAGTGTGAAAACAGACTAATACAGTTTCCAAATGGAGGGGGTTGTCTGGGTTGTGAGTTTTGCTGAATCAGACCACCATTCATGGATCAGTACAGATCTATTAGGCGTTGCATGGGCTCCCTGTACTGGACATGTTGATGCCAGGCACATAGGCTGTATAACCCTTTCCTATGAAGAGATTATATCTTCTTGATGATACACATAGTTACCTATAACTGGCAGCACAAAACAAGAATTTTTCTCCAATCACAGGCTTCAAACATGCTCTGTTGTTTTTCCCTTTCCTACCCCTTGACAACAGTTCAGGCAGATTTTGTAATGTGGTCCCTTCAGCTATAACGATGGTCACTTTTTTGGTCCATGTTTCTTTTATTTATTTATCCTTTATATATATATTTTTATTATACTTTAAGTTCTAGGGTACATGTGCACAACGTGCAGGTTTGTTACATATGTATACATGTGCCATGTTGGTGTGCTGCACCCATTAACTCGTCATTTACATTAGGTATATCTGCTAATGCTATCCCTCCCCGCTCCCCCCACCCCATGACAGGCCCCAGTGTGTGGTGTTCCCCTTCCTGTGTCTAAGTGATCTCATTGTTCAATTCCCACCTATGAGTGAGAACATGTGGTGCTTGTTTTTTTGTCCTTGTGATAGTTTGCTGAGAATGATGGTTTCCAGCTCTATCCATGTCCCTACAAAAGACATGAACTCATCCTTTTTTATGGCTGCATAGTATTCCATGGTGTATATGTGCCACATTTTCTTTATCCAATCTGTCATTGATGCGAATTTGGGTTGGCTCCAAGTCTTTGCTATTGTAAATAGTGCTGCAGTAAACATACGTGTCCATGTGTCTTTATAGCAGCATGATTTATAATCCTTTGGGTATATATCCAGTAATGGGATGGCTGGGTCAAATGGTATTTCTAGTTCTAGATCCTTGAGGAATCGCCACACTGTCTTCCACAATGGTTGAACTAGTTTATAGTCCCACCAACAGTGGGGTTGTGATTCTGAGCAGAGCAGGAACATCTCATTCACCCTTCTGTCTATGCAGAGATGAAGGGAAAGCATTAGAATACACATGGCAATGGACTTGACTTGGGGGTCTCTGCTCTGTCCTTTAGATGTTACAGGATAGGAAGGGACAACAAGCTTGGAGTCTTTAGACAGCAGGAGTCGGGGCATGAGCTGAGCCTTGAGAGATTTTTTTTTTTTTTAACTTGAAAGATTGCATTATAAAAGTTATACATGCTCCTTATATAAAACAGCCACAGATAAAATCAAACTTCCTTCCCTCCAGTCTTGCTTCTGTAAGATAACCTCTCATGACAGTTTGCTCTGTATACTTCCTGATTTTTTAAAAAGTGCACATATAAATGCACATATCCAAACCACAAATAAAGCACACCGATTTTTTTCAAGAGCACCCCATGTGTATTGGCTTGAAGGATTTCGAACAGTCACTTTCAAATATTTCTGTGCTTCCTGTCCCTGACCTGGAGAGACAGGGATGCCAGGTATGACAGTGCAGGCTACACTCTGTCCAGGAGTGCCTGCCTGAAGGATTTAGTGGGCCTGAGAACCAGCCCGTGTTCTGTTGCCCAACCACACACCCTGGCTATGTGCATTTGGGGAAGGGGCACCAGAGGGAGGGAGGCCTTTTCCTTATTACAGCAAAGGCATTGGCTCTTTGAGAAAGTTCCTAGTTAGTGAAATCCAAGAAGGAAACTGACCAGTCGTTAATTCTGGAACAAGGCTATGGTGTCACCTAAGGCCATGTGTGCAAAGAAGCAGGTGGACTCTATACCAAGGACACATGAGCTGTGAGGTCAGGGACCTCTGGGAACTCGGAAGAACACATGCTCCTGCCCTCTGGAAACTGACAATCCAGGAATGGAGGAAGTCACACACCTGAAATATAGGTGAACAAAAGTCAAATGGAGTGCGGGATGTGGCTGGTATCTGTCTGGGGATATGCTCTTCCAGGCTTTCTGATGGTTAGTGTCACTGCCCTGCTAAAAATCCTTCACTAGTGTGTCTTCCATCACCTTCAGGAGAAAGAAAACCCAAATTTCTTTCCAGGACATGTGAGGAGAGACCTTTGAGATCTGACCCGTGCCCCTGGCACCAGCCTGACTTCCTGGCCCCGGGGTGCTTCCAGGATCCTCTCCCTAACATGCACCTGCTCTCACTGCTCTGTAGCCTCTGGCCTTGGCACATGTTGCTCTCTCAGTCTGGATGTCCTCGTGGCCACCTGCTCCGGGTGCTCCTCTCTCTCTCTCTGGCTAGCACTGACTTAGTTCCTAACTGTGGTGATGCCCATGTGGTTTGGGAATTTCCTTCCAAAGACCATCTTTAATCTTCCTTGTAGTTTAAGTGGAGTTGGGAGGAGTGTAGCTGGTGATAGACTCTCATATTCATTCATTCCTAAAACTTCACAGGCAGACAGAAATGAGAAAGGAGGTCCAGACAGCCCCGCCTGGATCTCAGAGAGGGAGGGCTTCAGGAAGACATATTGAGTTTTTGTACAAATTAAACTTTACATGCGGTGACAAACCATTACATGCTCTGTTGAGGTAGAAAATGGCATTTTTTCTCTAAGCCCTGTTATGTTTGAAAGTTATTTGAATAATAGTATACTTGTACATCCAAATCAATTTCTTGTTAGAATAACTCTACTTTTGAAATACAGTCTTTCAGGACACACATATTTAATCTTGATGGAAGATCATTTCATTTTCTGACACCTTTCAGCTTCGGTGTTCAGTTGTAGTTGGAATTAACACGAATAAGCTCCTAATTGTGTTTTGTGAATCAAAACCTAGAAAAAAATCAAATCTTCCTCAAAAAGAAAATATATTTCACATATATGGTGCCTTCTGGGTACCGTGGAAAGCCTGAGGTTGCCCAAGTCACCTGAGCAGGTTAGACCTTTTGTGCCAGTGTTTGCTGCCAGTGATGGATGCATTTTCTTTCCTGAGGAATGTGGATGATGAAAAATAGTGACCTCTTTGCTTTTCACAGGGTCCTTCCCTCTGCCCGTGCTGCCCCCATCTCCTGATTTGTGAAATTCATCAGGTGTGCACCCTTCTAATGGCTGCTCCAATGAAAACAGTAAAAACCCATCAAGCCAGACCAAGGGGAATGACCTGCTTATATCCAATTGTGTTAACTTTCCATGAACGTGAGTTTTCTGCCCTGTTCTCAGCTTCTTTTGATAGATGATGTAGGGAGCTGACAGGTGAAACTCTCTACAGTATTTATCGTAGCTCGTTGGTGAGGATATTAACACTAAATCAGTGGACCCTGTTTGAAGAACCACATGAAAAACTGAAGGCTTGAATACAAGAAAGGCATTGTTTCATCCAAGAAACTACTATGCTTGACTTTCCATGGACAGATTCAAATTCATAATTGATTGTCTTCCTTCGGCTGCCAGGAATCTCAGAGCCATATTTGCAGTCCAGACTTTCACCCTTGTCTGACCCTGTGAACCCCATATTTATGTATGCTATCTCTTGATTCATCTTTCTACTTTATTTACACTTGTTTCTGATGTTTATTGGATCTATATTTATATTCATATCTCTAGCTCTAGCTCCTTTTATCAAACACATAGAATGAGTGGAACCTGACAAGGTGCTAGCAGGAGACAAGTATTTATGTGTATTTATTGTTTTCCACCACTATCCCATCAGACCTGGTCTGTGGACCATTCTTCCTTGCATCCAAAATGAAATTGCTACACAGTACCATAACTTCTCTTGTCAATCTTAGGTAAAGACATTCTTTGTTCACTTTCAATCACAAGAACAGTCTCATCTTCGTAGTTTCAACGTTCACTTCTGAGTAGTAACAAAAATTCAGAATTTCTTTCAAGTTTCAACTTCCCCAGCCGTGAGCCTACTTCTGGATGGGAAACCTGGTTGAGTGGGGGCACTGAGGATGCAGCCAGCATCGACAGTTTTTCTCTGAATTGCTCTTCTAGCCTTCTCTACCCTCTTTCCCACACTGCCTCTTGCTCCCCCTGAGTAGGATGGAAGAAAGGGGTAGGAAAGTTCCCACCTGCTGAGGTTGCCTTGTCCTGAGAGAGAAGGCAGTTTTGGTCTTTTCAAAATGACCCATCTGGCTTCCATAATGCAGCCCTGGGGCTAAAACACAGGATGTACCTCTGTCCAGCTGTGGGTGGCAGGCAGTTTGCTCCCAGGTTGTTTCAGCCAGCTTTTCATGCATTCCTTTACACCTAGGTGGTGCAGCCATCTCTGTGCCTGTCACACACCAAAGATGCAGGTCAAGCTCCACAAATGTTCTTTGTAATACTCTTGCATTTTCCTGACTTCACAATTTGGCCATGGGCCAGTTTATCAGCCAGGAAAGAGAGGAGCACTTAGAGTGCCGCTGAGGAGGGTTCAGTGAAGGGACTGTGAGTAAAGGCGGTGTGGGCAGAGCAAGGACAAAAGATGGTGAGGCTCCTGGACACTAGCAGCATGCCCAGAAAGGGTTGGGAGAGGAAATAGTATATTGGATGTGAAAGACAGGCCACTGGATATGTGTGGTGGCTCAGAGGAGCCATCCAGAGCCAGAGCAGTGGCCAGGCAGGGGTGTGTTATGGGTTGAACTGTATCCTTCCAAAGATATATTGAAGTCCTAACCTCTGGTATCTGTGAATGTGGGTTTTTTTTTTTTTTTTGAAATAGAGTCTTTGTGATGAAATCAGGCCATAATAATTAAGATGAGGTCATACTAGAGTAGGGTGGTCTTTAATCCAATATGACTGGTGTCCTTATAATAGGAGAAGAGACAGAGACAGACTCAGACCCAGAGAGGAGAACACCATGTGAAGATGGAGGCAGAGGTTGGAGTGATGCACCTACAAGTCAAGGAACACCGGGGATGGCAGCAGCTGCCAGAAGCCAGGAGAGAGGCATGAAGCAGGTGCCCCTCGGAGCCACCAGCAGGAACCAATCCTGCCAGCACTTTGACTTCAAACCTCTGTCTTCCAGAACTGTGATAGAATACATTCCTGTTGTTTTAAGCCATCCAAGTCTGTCATAATTTGTTATGGCAGCTCTAGGAACCTAATACCAGTGTGGGATACAAAAATTTTCTCAACTCTGTCCCCCTGTCTTTTCTCATTATGATGCCTATCACTGGCTGGTCCAAACTGGAAGCTGGAAAGCAAGGGAACTGTGATGTCATCCCTGGAGGTCAGCCTCTGGGTACAATGCAGAGCAGAGAATGGATGGAGGGTGACTATAAATGGAGAATAATCCAGGCCTCTATCTTCTTCAAGTTCAGAGTCAGGCGGAAGATGAAATGAACCCCAAAGGCTCTGGAGAAACTGCTGTCTCAACCCCTCTTTTCCACCCCTTGCACCTGTTTCTGTTGTGAGCACAAGCAGGCTGTGAACACAGCTTGTTCCTCAAAACTGCATCTTGGACCAGAAATTGACTTTTCCCGGAGAACAATGTTATAAACAGGCGAGGAGTGGTATGTGCGTGCCGAGGAAAGAGATGAGGTACAAATTAAAAGGCTGGAGAACAATAAACATGAAAAGCAGTTCAACGTCATTTGTAAGCAGGCCAACTCAAGTAAAAATAACACTGAAACGAATTAATTGTCACCCTTCAGGTTGGCACAGAAGGAGGTGATGGCTGGCTCCCAGGGCTGGTGAAAGCAGGGGGAAGAAGACTCGCTCTCTACTGCTGCAGGACTGGCTGTGGATTCGGTGAGGCGTAAAGACCCCAGCACAGTGCTGGCTCCCTTTCTCTTCCTGCTCAGCTCCTTTCCCGACCTCTGCAACTGGCATTGTGAAGCATAAGACAGGGAAAAGTCAAGGTTCAGCATCAGTGTCTCAGTGCTGTGCAGTGTTATTTGCATAAACTTTCCCATTCGCTGATGGAAACCCCTGGCATGTTCAGGCGGAGCATTCTTAGCAGCGTACATACCTGGGGCAGATCAAGTGCTATCATGAGAAAACTGACTGCATTCAATCACACAGGTCTTAAGGGAAGTGGAAGGGCGGGGTAGGGACTGATAGCTAAGAACAACATTTGCTCCTTATGACAATTGCCTCATCATTGTAATTCCACTGGGGAAGCGTACACAACTGTGACTAGTGTAGCTGCAGTGTGCATTCTACCTACAGCTCCTCAGCTATTTTCACCATTTCCACCTGTGCCAGCCTGAGGTCTGGTAGCCAATACTTTCATCTCTGTTGCGGCTTGCCCTCAGAGTGCAGAAAACCCCTTTGTCCCTGTGCACAGCCAGCAGGAAGTGCCTATGAATTAATCACCCCGGTAGGGTCAGCCCTTAACCACTGATGAGTGGTTTATGAGTGTTGGTCAAGAATATTCTAGCTCCCCGGCCAAAAAAATTTCTGAACCATATTTTGTGCTATTTACCAGGGCTTCCCCATAGGATTAAGCTTTAATCTTCCACTGTTGTAGCTGGCTGAATAATGGTTGCCTTCCCCTCCCATACCACTTGCCCTCCTTCCTACTCCTGTTCCTTGTACCTCCCTATAGGTAGCTTGTCCTCAGAGACTTGGCTCAAAGTCTGCTTCTGGGGCAATATAAACTAAGACAAGTGGCAAGCGAGGCCTTCTTAGCCCATGTTTTCCAGATATACATTTTGAGAGTCAGGGATTGGGCTAACCTTCGCCACTTGCTCCTTGTTTTTTTGTGTTACTCCATCACTAACAGTTGCACAGCTCATTCATAACGTCCACATAATGAAATCATGTATCTAGCAAGGGTTGATAGGTGTAAGTTATTAACAGTTATTAAATACTTTTATTATACTCACTTAACTAAGCAGAAAATGGGGAACTAAGATTATGTAACTTGTCAGGATCACACAGTAGGTGAAGGAGCCAGATTTCAAACCCAGCACCTATATTTTGAACCCCCGTTTGTAATGACTGCACCATACCGTACCCTTAATAGAATGATGCCTGCTCTACTGTTTTGTATCAAATGTTATTGCCATTCTGCTTATAAGTCTTTCGTTTCATGTAAGTGAACATAAAAATAAGCATACAGGCCCATGGGGATGTAGATGGCCAACTGAAAGGGAGGCCAAATAGGCAGAGCTCTCTAGAGTTCCCATCCCTTTTCAACCAAGAAATTCCATATTCATATGTTATATGAGCACGTTCTCCATAAGATGTCACAGGTAGTGGAGAAGTGTTTGGCAGCCACCAGTGTGGTAAGACATGACCTATTTTGCACTGTAGCTCTGCGGGGACTCAAGTGTGGAAATAGAGTTTTTGGATGGGGGTGTGGGATCAGTAGGAAGCCACGGGAGGAGCAGGAGATGAAGTCACTTGTACCAGAGACTAAGGGATATTCAGAGCAAGAGAGGTTGGTGAGTTTAAAGAGATATTTGGGATGTAACATTTCAAATACAGCACTTACTTTCAAATTCTAGCTTCCACCTTGTTATCTAATTGTGTCCTCCTGTTTTTAATTTAAGGTCCTCAGGCTTCAGATAATTTTTGATATAGCTTGTTGATCAAAGGGAGAAAGTCCTGTTACAAAAATGCTTCTTTGAACTGGGGGTGGGGAAAGGGTGGGTCCCAGTTCCTCAAAGTAGATCGTCCCAAGAGTTTTCTCCCCCATGCCGAGTCCTGCTGCCATTCTTAGGGATTTCAGCATCCTTGCAGTGGTCACTTGCATGCTCTGGCCCCTCAGAATCCTGATCTCCTCAACTCAGGAAGCCTTCATCTCCTCTCCACTTCAGCTGTCTATTCCCGTGGTCATACCCTTGCGATCTCTTGGGTCTCTTCCACTCTGGGATCTCAAACGACAGTAATACTCTGACCACACCTTGCATTTTTCTGTCACTCTCCCTGGGTTTGTCTCACAGCATCTGCTCTTTGTCTACATTGAGATTTCTAATTCCTTAATTCATCGATTGTCTTTGTATTTGCTCACTTCCCTCTCAATCTTGTCCTGACCTTGGGTCTATCGTCTCAATCTCTCTCTTGCCAACATCTTCACTCCCTTTACCTAATCTGCCCTTCGGTGCTACCCATACTCCCACATGGGGTCAACCTGGCCCTCCACCTTCTCTACTCTTGCCTGGGCTACATGCTAAACACTGCTGGGCACAATTATACAATGTTGCTGTTTAAGTCACCAGAAACTCATGGTCTGATACCTGAATTAGGTGCTCAACTCTGCCTGGAAAGAACATGTGTCCTGGGCAGTGCTCTCCCCCAATCCTCTCAAAAACTCTTACACTGTCTTCAACCTCCTATGCCATCACCTCTCCTTTTACCACTGGAGGTTGACCTGGCCTCCCACTGATGCTCAGAAGAGGATTCTCATCCAGGAAAGGATTTTTGTCCCACCTTCCAAAACCACCTGCAACCCTGCCCAGCTCTGTCTCCTTCCCTCTGGTCTCTCTTCTTGTGTAGGGTCACTCACTGAAGCTGGATGTTTTCCTCTTATTGCAAAATATGCAAACAAATGGTGTTTGCATATTTTGTTCCCTCTACCTGACTAATGCCACTTGTTCTTCTCATCTTGGAATAGTCCTTTGATCACCCTCCACCCCTCCTCTTCTCATTAGCTCAGTAAGTCTCCTTTTCAGTTTCTCTATTTCTAAGGTCCTACCTTATAAGTTTAATACTTTCATGAGCTCAAAGCATTAAACCAGTGGGGGCCAGGGCAGAGGTGAGAATTGGGTCTCCTGAGTCCCCTATTTCACTCGTGCAACAGGTTACGCTCTGTTCCAAATTGCCACCTGATGCGTCTTAAAAACCTTGGCCTCTGAGGAGAAATTGAGTTTTCTCAACTGTCATTAACACTGACCTTTTTAAATACAGCCCAGAAAGAAGCAAAGAGGATTTGTCTCTTGATTTCAACCCTGTGAACCTTAGCTACAGAATTGTGTTTGGGGAGCTTGTTCTTAGTAAGCCTATTACAAAAATAATGCAGCTACATAATTGTAGGGGGAAAATGAAATTTTATTCTCTTTCTGTGATGGCCTTGAGGGAAAATAGAAGCAAACAGAAAATTCTCTACTTAGGAACATAACCAGAACCTCCCCCACGTGCTATGTAATTTAGTTATGAGGTACCTTGAAAAAAAGGAGTCTATTTATCTTAAGCCCCTAAAGAAATGTCTTCACAGAGAGATTATTCTAGTGAAATTTATTTTGAGGAATTATTTAGAGAACATCAGTTTTTACTACCCATTAATCAGATTTCATTTGCTGTTACTTTGGTTTGTCTTTAGTTACGGGCAATTATTTTAAGACTGCTGATTGCCTGCTCTAAAGGATTGGATTTTTATGTTATAAAAACATTCCAAATGATCTATTGGCCCGAACACTAGCCCAAATGCTGTTGGGGAGTACTGGGAGAATTCTGGGAGGCAAATCACTTTAAAGTCGATTGGGCTTGGTCTGGGCTGTGACAAAGAAGGATGAAAATGGTGCTGCACAGGAGGTGTGCTTCAGAGGTGGAATATTTCTCAAATGTGGCAGCAGTTTCAAAGGCAGCGGTGGAGTGGGTTGAATCTCTGGAGAAGGAGCATGATCCAAGCCCGCTTTTGGGGAGGCCAGATCCCATAGCCTGCTGGGAGGGGTGCTATGCACCTACCCCCACCAGCTCCTCTGCGCCTCCCTTCAGCTTCCCTCCCAGGGCTCTGGGAAGAGCCCAGATAAAAGGACACATCCTTACATGTCCCCAGCAATTCTCTCTGGCAGAAATTATGCCCCTCATTCCCCAAAGTCAACATCAAGACAGACCTGAAGGGCAAACAGACACAAAGGCTGGATCCATTCATCCATGGTTTGATCTGATTTGTAATGCTGGGACCTTGAGCAAGTCATTTTAATGCTCCGAGTCTCTGTTTTCTCACCTGTACGATGGAGAAATAAGAATATTTGCACTTCATGGAGCTGTCATGAGGAATCAATGAGACACTGCATATACAGCATACAGCCTGGTGCATGGCCTCTAATAGATACGCAGTGCATGCCATTATCATTTGTATCTGCTAAGTGGGCTAATAATCTCCATCTCAGAGACTGCTGTTGTAATGATTAATGACGTGACTTCGGTGAAGGACTTAACACAGTGTTGGGCACACAACACACTCTCACTATGGGGTAGCCATCAATATAAGTATCGGTAACTGCTCGGGAAGGTTCCTGTCCACCTTCCTGAGCTCACCTCTGCCCACCCTGCTCCTCATTCATGTGTTCCAGCCACCCTGGCCACAGTCTGTCCCCCGACACTCCAGGCTTGCCCATTCTCCCCTTGCCTGTCCCTTGCGTGTGTCTCAGTGCCTCCTCCTTATCACTCAGGTCATTAGTCTAAAGTGTTTTCTGCAGAGACTACCTAGGTTAAAGAGCCTCACTGCCAACCTTTCCCCCATCACTCACCACCCCTGAGCCATGTCCATCCCCTATCCTATGTGATGGAGCATGTACCATCATTGATTTCACTTACTATCTCTTTTCTCCTACTAGACTGGATGTTCCATGACAATAGGGATCTCTCTTATTCACTGCTGCTCCCCAGGGCACAGTACAGCGCCCAGCAGAGATCACATGCTCAAAAGAATACCTTCCCCACCTTCACCCTGTTGAGTCCCTGTTGAGAGCCCCTACCTCCTCCCCTGCCCCCAGAAAATTCATTTTGCAGTCAACATCTTGGAGCCTTCAGAATGCTTAGTGTTCCCTGGAACAGGCCATATAAGAAACTTCACAGCACTAGGCACTGAGAATGTGCAGGAGAAAACCTCCCCAAGGATAAAAGAAGTTGAATCTGCAAGTAGGGCTTGGGGAAATTGGGTTAGATAGAAGAGGGAGTTCCATCTTCCAGGAAGGAGGTAGTGGCAGCCAGATCCTCCTAGGGTACCTTCCTGCCCAGAGAGAGGTGAGAGGAAGACACCCTCACTTCCTGGGCATGAGTGCTGTGAATTGCTGTGAACAGCAGCGTCATTGGATGCTTCTGGCCAGGAGCTGGGCTCCCAGGGCTGGGCTCCTTCAGCAGGGGTGGGAGAGAGAGGTAGAGATGCAGTCTGTGGCTATGGAAAGGCAATGTGTGAGCCCCAATGATGATTCAGTCTAGAAGATGTGGATAGCCTCATGGATAAACCAGAGAGTGTGGGAGAGACAAGAGAGAAGGAAACAGTATTGGGGGTAACCAAAATAGTCAAAATAGAAGGACCACAGGAGAACAAGATGAATTTCTGTGTTTAACAGGTATAGGACACTCATCCATCCATCCATCCATCCATCCATCCATCCATCATCCATCCATCCAAATACTTAAAGATCTTTTCCTCTTTCCCTCCCTCCTTTCTTCCCATCTTTCCTCTTTTCTTTCTTCTCCCCATCACTTAGCCTTAGAGCCAATCACCTGCTGGCTGCTGGGAGCATAAATAAGTGCCTAATCCAAATGCTTAATGAGTGAGTTGAAATGGGGAGGGGGAGATAAGCAGCGTCAAGCCAGAACATGAGGTACCTTTCTGAAAAAATTTAAAAGAGCTTCTTTCACTAGTAAAAAATAAATCAATGTTAGTACATGGTCCCACCTGAACAATGGTGCCCAGAAACCATGACTTACCCTGGGGAAACTTTCCAGAGCCCTGGCAGGCAGCACATGTCCCCTTTGGATGCTGAAGAGCACAGTCCAATATCCCTGCCTGTTCCTCAGCCCTTGGCTCAGGCAGCTGAGTCAGGATCAGAGTCAGAAGCAGGGTGCTGGGAGTGGAATCGCATCTCCTGGAGCAATGGTGGGCAAGAGAAGTGACATTGGGAGAAGGCACAGCTGCACACACAGGTGAGTCAGTGACAGCCTAGAGGCTTTCTCTCCTGAGTGAGCACACTGTGCCCGGGCTGGCTGGGCCCCGTGGGTTTGTTGGTGGCAGCTCATTGCTACTGCCCCAGGACACACCTAGCTGGGAATCCACACACTCTCCAGTGTTCTCTCAGACAAGTGTGTATCTGAGAACCCAGTGGCATTCTTTAGGTGTGGTGACCTTGTACAGTGTGCAGTCTGAACATCCATAAATACCAGCCCTCCAGATAAGTAAAAACATATTAATATAAATGGCATGACATGTCCTTAGACAGAGGTGAGTAGAGGGTTGAAAGGGGGCACAGAAGAAGGCACTGATATTGCTTCCTGAAGCTCCCTCAAATTCTCTTGTATTGCTTATGCCAGGGGCTTCTGAAGAGCTTCTCAAGCCATCAGGATGCCTCCCTCTTCCCTGTCCAGCAGGTCCTTACTTGGCCCCATCTGCCTTTGCATTTTGATCCTGACCTTGCCTAGCTTTGTTGGGGTGCATCCCTGGTTGTGGGCTTTCTATCTTCCTTTCTTTCTCTTTCTTTTTTGTTTTGAGATGGAGTTTCACTCTGTGGCCCAGACTGGAATGCAATGCTGTGGTCCCGGCTCACTGTAACCTCAGCCTCCCGGGTTCAAGCAATTCTCCTGCCTCAGACTCCTGAGTAGCTGGGACAAAGCATTTCTACTAACATGTGCACATATATTAGAAGGTAGAGTGGAGTAGTTGGGAAAGATAAAACAAAACAAAAAGCATGGATTCTGAGGCCAAGACCTGGGGGTTTGAATCTTGGAAGTAGCTGCCGTAGTAGTTGTGTGATCTTGGCCATTATAGTAGACAGAATGATGGCCTTTGGAAGATATCCACATCCTAATTCCTGAAACCTTTGAATGTTATCATGTATGGCAAAAGGGACTCTGCTGATGTGATTAAGAATCTTGAAATGAGATTATCGTGTATATTGCAGGTAGGCTCAATGTAATCACAAAGATCCTTATAAGAGGGAATGGAGTTGAAGAGGAGAGATGTGGTGATAGAAGCAGAGGTGAGAGAGAGAGAGAGATTTGGAAGATGCTACACTACTGGCTTTGAAGAAGGAGGGAGGGGACACAAGCCAAGGGATGCAGGAGGCCTCTAGAAGCTGGAAAAGGCAATAAATGCATTATTTCCTAGAGCCTTTGAAGGAATGTGGCCATGCACTAACACCTTGATATTAGCCCAGTGAACCCATTTAGGCTCTCTGACTTCCAAAACTATAAGATAAGGAATCTGTATAGTTTTAAGCCACTAAGTCTGTGGTACTTTGTTATAGCAGCAATAGGAAACCAATATAGGCAGTTGCTTTACCTTTTAGCTTCAGTTAGCTCACTTCTAATAAGAGGAGAGGAGGTAAACTAGGGATTGATTTCCCTGTAAGGGGGTTGTGTGGATGAAATGAGGTAGTGAACTTGCAGTGGTCAGCTGATAGCGAAGAGGGAGGAGGAAGCAGAGAAAGGCCTTCAGGATGAGGTACTCTGGACAGGGCTTCTCAAACTATCTGTGCTGAAGGCCCCCTTCCTTCATTTTAAAATAAATTTCAATTCTTTGTGGATCAATGCTTTTACAAAATACAATAAAGATGAATCATTAGAAAAAACAGCTACCAAAATTCAAGCCTGCATTTCAAAATTATTAGATTCAATAGTCATAAAATTGTGCTGTGTAATGGCTCTAAATGTTTTTGAACATGTTCACTTTCTGTGCTTACCTCACTTTCTGTGTGTGGGTAACAAATAGTTTGGTGGTCGTCCCTGGTCCTGGCCCATACTCTGAGTCTCCTATTATCTGGAGGTGAGTATAAGTTGCAGTCAAGGCCTGGGGAAGTCAAACTGCTTTATAGATGAGGCCAGGGCCAGATTGAATTTTGAAGTATGAATAGGCATTCACCAGGAAGAAAAGAGCAAAAAACAAAACAGGAGAAGAGCATGTTGAAAGGAACCAAGGGGAGGGGTGTGTCATGTCTCAGATGTGAACTTGCGTGACATTTTTGATGGACAACATACTGAAATTTGACCTGTTTTAGGATCTTGACAAAATAGGAGTAAAATATACTATGGTGTTAATGATGAGAACATTACCTCTCAGTTGAAAACCCCTCAGAAGTTTCCCCCTACCATTAGGATCAAGTGACAACTCTTAGTGGAGCATGGAGCCTGTGGAAACTGGAGAGCCCTGGTCTTTCCTCTTGCTTTAATGTCTCCTTGTCCTGCTCCAGCCCCAGTGCTCCAAGTCCACTGGTCTCCCTTCTCATTCTCACAGGCACGTCCTGCTCTAGGACCCTGTCATGCCGTTTCTCGGGCTGGCATGCACTTCCAGTCTTCTCCTTGCCAGGCCAGCTTCTCTCTGTCCCTCAGGTCTCAGCTTGAATGACAGTTGCTTAGGGGATCTTCTCTTACATCCCAGCTTTTGTCTGGTTATGTGTTCCAATAAGCACCTGAGATAGAGTTTTGCCTGTCTTAGTGCTCGGTAAATACCTAGTGGATGAATGAAGAAGCACATTACATGTCTCACTTTCCAGCAGATACCACAACTGCAGTGAAAGCTCTATGTATTTATCTGTTTAATGTCAATATTCCCACTAAACTATAAGCTGTATAAAGTCAGAGATCGTGTCTATTTTGCCCTTCACAGTGCCTTATACATAGTAGATGCTCAATAAATACACATTGAATGGATATGTGAGTGATTGAAAAGTTCAGTGATGAGCATTGGGTTGGATTGGTGGAGTAAAACCTAGGGGAAGAGATTAATTGTCTCCTTGGAGTTGCATCAACAATATCTGTCATCCAAAGGGCTCCCTCTTATCCAAAGCCTTCTGCTGTGGTTGATGGTGTGATCCAATGATTACAAGAAATGAAGCAACTTTTCAGATCACAAGAAGAGTCAGTGAGGGGAAGATTACATTTTCCAGAGAAACAAAGGCAACCAATCTGTTTATGCTTAATGATTTTATTTTAAGAGTGTCCTGGACATTTTCTTCAGGTAGTCACAGAAAAACCACATTCAGTTAGGCTCTGTTCTCTAATACTAAAACAACAACAAATGAACAAATAAAACCCATAATAAAAATAAACCAATAACAGTTAACAAAAAAACCAACCAACCCAACTGTACAAAACAACCAGAAGACATCAACAACTCTTTTCTTAACAACTTCCCCCGGGACTCATGTAAAATACAGAGAAGTAGATCCTTACATGTATTAAGTGCTCTCTATATATTAACAGATGTGACTTTTGTCCTCTAAGATGCAGATCTCATCCCATGGCCCTGGCATGGCAGGATCTATAGCTTCTTGGAGTGGATTTAACAGCTATAGGGCCTCCTTGGGGAGATGGGACCGAGTTAGGATTATAGTTGTTGAATGTCCCTGACTTGATGTGATGTGCCACTTTTAATGCAAGGACCAAGGAGGACTCTCTGAAGCTGTCTGCCCTGAGCCATCAGATGTAAGGTACATTTCCAGCCATGAGTATACAGTAAAGTGACAATCTTTTCCTTTGTTGGGGGACAATCACGGCTTCATTAAAGTATTAATTCCTCAGGGACAGTAGGCAGGGTTTCTCTTTGGAGACTTTATGATTTCTAAGGTAGGGTCAGCACTTAGTCATGCCGGTTACAGGCTCACTGACAGGCTAGTCCCTGTAAACACTAGTTTATAGTCCTTAAGAAGAAAGATGATCAGTAGAAAGAGGCCAATAGGAAGGAAGTTGGGAGACCTGGAACTTAGTCCTAGATCCACGATCTTTCTGAGCCCCTCTGGTTTCCACCCATTCTGCTGATTGCTGGGGGTTGCTGTGAAAATCAACTGAGTTGATGAACATGGCCATAGAAAGGAAAGTCCCAAGGAGCAATATAAAGGTGATTCACTGGTTGTGTAGGTGGATTTATCTGATAATACACATAACATAAAATTTACCATCTTCACCATTTTAAGCGTACAGTTCAGCAGTTACATTCACATAGTGGTGCAGTCCATCTCCAGAGCTTTTCTCATCTTGCAATACTGAAACTCTATACTCGTTAAACAGCAACTCCCCATTTCTCCCTCTCCCCAGCCCCTAGCAAACACCCTTTTACCTTCTGTCTCTATGACTCTAGATATCTCACGTAAGTGGAATCATGTAGCATTTGTCTTTTTGCAATTGGCTTATTTTACTTAGCATAAGCTCCTCAAAGTTCACCCACACTGTAACATGTAGCAAAACCACATTTTATTTATGTGTTCTTCTGTCAGTAGACGCTCAGGCTGCTTCCACATTGTGATGATTATGGATAATACTTCTATGACTATGGGTATACAAATAGCTCTTCAATACTCTGCTTTCAATTCTCTTGGGTATACACCCAGAACTGAAATCACTGGATCATGTGGTAGTTATGTTTTCAAGCTTTTGAGGAACTGCCATACTGTTTTCCACAATGGCTGCTTCATTTTATATTCCCATCAGCAATACACAAGGTTTCCAGTTTCTTTACATCCTTACCCACACTTATTACGTTTTTTTTTTTTTTTTTTTTTTTTTTTAATAGTAGCCATTCTAATGGGTGTGAGGTGGTATCACATTGTGGATTTGATTTACATTTCCTGAGTGATTAGTTATGTTGAACATCATTTTATATGCTTGTTGGCTATTTGTATATCTTCTTTGGAGAAACATCTGGTCATGTCCTTTGTCCCTTTTTAAAATCAAGTGTTTGTTGTTGTTGTTTAGTTGTATGAGTTCTTTATATGTAACTTCACTTTATGTATCTGATTTTCTTGCAATCCAAGCCAAACTTATCTGATTTGAGAAATAAAGAAGTCTTTATTTCCCCAAGGGTCATGAAACGAACTCATACTTTCTGTTCATGGATTATCTAATTTCATCTTCACAGCAATCTGTGAATACATTATTACTATCACCTTCACTTTAGGGAAGAAGAGACTAAGGCCACAAGGAGTCATTGTCCTTGACCAGGTCACAGGTAGTAACTGACAAAGCCATTAGAGCTGGTACCTAGGTACCTAGCCTGTGCTCTGAAACTGCTCCTGTCTGCTTTGGCCAGTGCAGAGATCCCTGGGTGAGTTCTCACGGTCTGAATGACATATTCTGTACCCTCTGGATAGCCTGGTGGTCTACCTTTAGACATTATCCTGATCTCTTCCCATCCCTTGCCAAGAGGCACTTCAACGTGACCCAAGTTTGTGAGTCTTAACTTAGACCAGACCTGAGACTAGTTCTTGGAATCAGAGATTCATTCATTCGTTCATTCATTCATTCTACAAATATTTGTTGAACACCTACCAAGTTTTAGGTATTAAAGCAGATTATCCGGGATAAATAAGACCCAGTTCTTCCCAAGTTGCTCACACCTAGTGGGGGAGACAGACACAAAAGGCATGTGTATTGTTAATTTTGTGCGTCACTTTTACTGGATCATGGTGTCCAGATATTGGGTCAAACATTATTCTTGGTGTGCCTGTGAGGGTGTTTTTGGGTGAGATTAACATTTACATTTGCAGAATGATTAAAGCAGATTGCTCTCATGAATGTGGTGGGCCCCATCCAATCAGTTGAAGGCTTGAATAGAACAAAAAGGCTGATTAAGAGGGAAGTCCTCCTGCCTGACTGCTGACCTGGGACATTGGTTCCTTCCTTACTTAGGGCAGAAACAATGACTTTCCTGGGTTTCAAGCCTGCTGACTGCAGATCTTGTGACTTGTCAGCCTCCATAATCATGTGAATGAATTCCTTGTAATAAATCTCTCTCTCTCTCCCATCCCCCTCTTTCTTACACACATACACACACACACACACACACACGCACACACATACACACACCCTATTGCTTCTGTTTCTCTGGAGAACCCTGACTAATACAGCACAGTTACGAAGCAGAGCAGCTAGCCAGTGGCGGAGGCATCAGTGCTCTGTCACAAAGGCTCTACCAAGACAGGAAAGTGGGCCTTTGATCCCAGTCTGGGAGACCTCAGGGCACATGCCCTCCCTTCCTTGCATCAGCAGCCTCCATAAGGGCAGCACTTCTCTGGCCTGGTAAATTCCGGGGGCCATGGCTTCTATAACATCTAAAGCTTTCAGGGATATTGGCAGATGCATGGACTTGTGCACTCAATAAATGTGCCTTGAATACCCTTTGTGGGATGGATCCTGTTCTAGGAATATAGTCTTGAGGAATGCAAATTCAGAAGCCCCTCCTCCTATGAGGCCTATGGTATAGCAGAGATGGGAGACTAGGCAATAAGAAAATAATAAGACGTTCCATGAAGACAATCGGTTAGGCATTGTGTTGGCTTCTTGAGTTAGGTGAGAATCACATTCCAGGCAGTGGGAAGAGCCAGGATAAAGAGAGATACAGAAAGGACGATGACGGAGCTGGACCTGCTGAGCATGGACAGGATGGTTTAAGGTGAGACCAGAGAACTGGGCTGGGCCCCTGACCATGAAAAAAAGCTTGTATTTTATTCCAAGTGTGAAAGAAAGTCTTTGGAGAGTTTGGAGTAGAATATTGTGGTCTGATTGATAATGAAATAAAATGTCTCTCTGTTGCAGTTGTCTAGACAAGAGGTGATGGTGACCAGGACTTAGGTGGAGACAAAAAAAGAGGAACATGCATGTGCAGGCTTGGGATATATTTTGGAGGTAAAGTTGATTAGAATTGCGGATGAATACTGGGGAAAGGAAAAAGAAGAATGAACTTGAAGAAGAAGCCCTAATCTAGGAAGTGGTGATCTGGCTGTCTCTGAGGTGAGCAGAGGCCCCAGATTGGAATCAGCAAGGGTACTGACCACAGAGAGGGCAAGGCCAGTAGGTTTTGAGCTGAGGCCTGTCACGCCACTTTCTTTAGTCCATCCGAGCATTGGGTTAACAGTTTCTAGTCTCTTCCTTAGTTGTCCCATTAGCTGGACCAGCGCTGTCTCTGGAAACACTTTAGATCACCAAGGAAACATGGCGCCATCTTCTGCTTCTCTTACATTGTCTTAAGACCTGCATACACCTCTGCTTCCCTGAGAAGGGATGCTGCTCAGTTCCCGGGCCTCTCAGGTGCTGGGCAGAGGTCACTGCATGCCCCTGGGAGAGCTGCCCATAGGACACACTGTTCCCCTAATGTATCAGGCTCCTCATACCTCTGCCCCATCATGCTGCACTCTGTGCCTGGAAGACTTTCCCCTCGTCTGAAGACTGACTCAAACATCATGCAGTGGCCCTTTCTGACAGCTCCTCCCACTCCAGGCCTCTCCTCCTTGTATCCACAGCCTCTTGGTACATGTAATAATTGTACCTTAACTGAAGAGTCGTCCTGCATGAGCTGGTGGATTTCCAGAGGGCGGGGACCATGTCTAACTTATCCAGCCCACAGCCCAGGGGGCTCAATCATTGTTTGGATGAAAACAGCAAAAAGAATTCATTGTTGGGTACAGCAGTAGTGGGCTGGGGAGAGCAACTTGACTTTTCCAGAGATGTCTGGCTTCTCTTCCATAAACCATGCTTCATGTACCAGCAGTACAGATGATAATAGACTCCAACTTTATCTTCATTTCTCTGATTAGGAAGATCTACTTTGAGTTAAGGTTGTAAATGAGGTGCTGTGACTGCTTCTTGAATAAAAGACCAAAATTTGCTTGAACTTAGGTGATAAGTATTTTACTTTTACGACATGTTTGGCATTATGTTCAAAGTAGAATACATTAGACGTTCTTATAATACAGGCTCAGTGTTGGGCTAAAATTCAAATGTGCTTGCACAAATGGGAAAAAGTCTGGAGGCTTTAATCACAGCTTGTGATTCAGCCTGATTGACAGTGTTTCCATTTCAAAAAGTCTCTGTTTTTCATGTGAAATGAATGATTCTTTTTTCATTTTGTTCCTGTAATAGGAAATGTTCTCATTGTGGAATGAAATCTCTACAAGCATCCCATTAAATACTAAAATGTTACTGCTGTGTCTGAGTGAAATTACCATCCAGGGGAGGCATCAGATTGTAGGTGTACAATACTAGAGTATGTTTTCCCAAATTGCTGAGCTTGGAGGCAATTTGTTCATCTGAGGACACATGTAGTCAGCATCCTTGTCCTTCCTCTCCTTCAAGTGAAACCTTGGTTTGCACATTAGCTGGGCCTCTTCTGGATGTCAGCTCTGGCAACTCCATTCCCTCCACTTCAAGTGAAGAAGGACTAGTAGGAAAAATCTCAGAGTGAGTTTCTGAATCCAATCCCAGAGATAAAGCCAGGCAGCAGGACCAGGGGTGGCCTGGAGTGCCACTCCAAGCTAGTGAGCCTTTACTTTCTGTCATTTATCCATGTTTTCTCTCTGCCCTTCTGACTTACAGTAGTCCAACCATCTTTGTTGCACAGTTCTCACAGTGGAACAGGGTCATTGCTACCACTCCCAAATTTGCATGCATGAAACCAGCCATTCAGAGAGAGTCTGACCTCTTTCTCAGTCTTAAATGCAGTGCCCTTCCTTGAACCAGTCTCTAATAGCCATGAGTGGGTCACATTATCCCATAGAGCTTCTGCTACAACCCTGAGATTGGGTGAGGGAAGGTCAATTCCTAGGAAAGCAGTAGGAAGAATGTAATCCAGGCTGCACCCATTACATTGATGACAAGGACCCAGATCCACTCTACAATGGAGAACAGACTTAGTGATGCCTACCATGTTGGAATTCACATTCTGACAATGAAGCCCATAAAGACCTACTGGTGGACAAGGGGTTATGGCAGGACAGAGAACATATATTTCTGATTCTATGTGGAGCTGTGACCAGATGTAAATCCCAGATGCTTGCCATCATATTCTTAGGGCTTGTGCAGTTGATTTGTCTTGGCAGAGGGGCATGGGGAGATGTCGCCACTACTCCCAAGCCCAGTTTCCTTTCTGTCCCTCAGACTGGATCCTCACTAGGGAATATTTGCCGTAGACCAGGAGCCTCCAGCCTCACTGATAAAGTTGTTGACCCTCAAAAACATGGTTTCTATACATCTTCTAGATGTGGTATTGGGATTCAGAAAGGCAATTTGCTAAGGTCACACAGAGGGGAAGAAGGGGACTGGGATTAGCATTCACATATTCTTATATCTAAGGCGTATGTTTATTCCATAATACCACACTGTTCCCAGGGACAATGGATAGAAGATAGGCCTATCGTGAGAAAGGATGTAGAAGTGCATGGATGGACAAGGTATCTCTTGGGTTTTCTAGCTGCTAGGACCTCATGCTGGCTTAGAATCCTGTTCTATGCCTTGTGGAAGCTCACAGACCTCCAGTGGATGTTGTTAATTTCTCAGGGGCTTATGTGTCCACTGTTCTTTCATGGGTCAGGCTCTTGGGCCTGTGGGTGCTTTTTCCATGTGGCGTAGCATCGACCCAGACATGGAGACACTTTCCTTTTATTAGGTAATTCTCTGACCCTAAGGTTTTGTTAATGTCAGTGTAGCAGCCTTCCTGAGGATTTAGAAGTTTCCTTCCAAGGATGTAGACAATCTTCGTTTGAATTAGTAACTCCCACACTTTATCTTATGGTCACTACATTCAGCGACATTTCCACTCACCCTGTATTCCACAGAGTCCTGTTGCTTCTCACCATCTCCAGCATTCACCTCTCTCTATTTCCTACTTTTTCTTGAGTTTCAGGGTAAAACATATTTTCTCATGCCTAAGAGCTGCTAGATCTAAATCCTGTTGCTATTCTCAGCCTCTCTTAGAACTCCTGGGTGGAACAAGAGCTTCTGTTCATGAAAAGCTTCCTTCATCTCTGCCCTGTGAGCTGCTATCTCTCTTTTCTGCAGGTCCAGCCTTGCTTGTCTACCTGAAATTGCTGCTGCAGTTTGCAGCCACTCACATCAGTATCTGCTGTTGGAGATCATTTTTCTCTGATGGCATTGGCTTGGCCCTCCCTGCTCGGGGCCTCCAGAACAGCCATC
Source organism: Papio anubis (assembly GCF_008728515.1). NCBI lineage: Eukaryota > Metazoa > Chordata > Mammalia > Primates > Cercopithecidae > Papio > Papio anubis. The sequence goes on from NC_044977.1 coordinate 151,223,646, forward strand.
CTTGAGGAGACAGAGAAGGCATTTCTTCTAGGAGGAGCAGCCAAGAAAAAGTGTGGTGGCAGGACTGACTGAGGGGTGTGCAAAGAACAGTGGGGACTGGGGCTGAGGGACCTGTTGTGTTGAGGGAAGAGAGATGGTAGATGACACAGGGCCCTGCTAGTCTGGAGAGGGCTCCATAGTCTGCGCAGGGGATAATGGAAGGACTTGTCTTTAGCTTTTGGCCATGCATGGAAAGTAAGGGCTAATTCTTAGACATATTTTTGTCTTCAGCCTTAAGTATAGTATCTGAGTCATAGAGGCAAATGATAAATACGTGCTAAATAAATGAATAAGCACAGAACAGGTTTTGTCAACTGTGAAAGTGATTTAAGGCATTAGAGGATAGGTGGGTCCAGGAGGCCATTTTGTAATCCCTGGAATCACACTCTGTAGACATCTACCTTAAGGTCAGCTCTGGGTTAAAAAAAGGTCTGTCTCTGCTCCCCACTGGGCAATCGCTGGGGACCAGAGCTGAGTGAGCCCACAGGACCTGGACTGGTGAGGCCCCTCAGCCTGCAAGCCCCTGAGGGAGTTACCCTACTTTATTCAGCGTTGTATCTCCAGCCCCAGCACACATGGGGCTTTTGGAGTTCATGAAATGTGCCCCAAAGGAAATTCTTCCAAATAAAGAGTGTTGTGGCCACCGGGTGGTGCCATTGTTCCAGCCAAAGCCCGCAGAGCCTACTGGGAAGACTGCATTGTTTGGAACTTTGAGTTGAATCCAAAGTTCTTTAGCATATCTGTCAGGCTCTAATCTGAATGCAGTATATTCTCATCCCATAACAAGGGGATTAACAACACAACTGTAGTTAATTTGAATTGAGAAAGTCTATTTCAGAAAGCAAAATTCCAAGATCACTCTTTCCCTCAGCCAGCTAAGAAGGGCCCAACTTGTTGATCAGGGCAGGTTCTGCACAAACTGGCAAATCGGCTTGCAGGCTGAACTTCCTACACAGCCCACTACTGTGCTGATTCACAGAACTGCAGAACTCACCAAGCATTCCGGCCCCTGTGCACTATCTTGGTACCCATCATAAAGGCAGCTGGGGACAAATAGAGGAAGGATCCTCAACCTAAATTCCCCTCACTCCTTCCCCAGCACTCTTTGCTTGCAAGCTCTTGGTGTAAGATGCATCTCTACTCTTCTCCATATGTTCATATCCTACCTTTCCTTTAAGGTTAATTTCCCAAAGAGGACTTTTGTGTGCCCCCTGCTCCTAAAACCAGGACCTTCTCTGAATCCTGGAAGCACTCTGACCAAATGGGATCTGAGAAACAGCACTGTGACCCACATTTTTCTGTACCTCTTGTTTCTTGACTCCTGATTAAGGTGGTAATGCCCTTAAGGACAAACTTCATTTCTTGAGTTTGTTTTGTTCCTGCACACAAAAAGCACTCAGTAGATATTTATGGATGTTGAAGAGCAAAGTAAAACATACTGCTTCATATTCAAAGGGCTGGAAGATGCTTAATAGCTAAACATAAAAAGAGAGAGTTCTGTGGGTCTTGTTCTCAGATAGCTATAGATTATGATTTTAGATTAGAATCTATACACTAGCAGTATGACTTTGTATTAATATTATTATTAGAAATAACATTAATAATAAGTACATTTACTGAGTACCTAATAAATAGTAATCACTGTGCTATGCTTTTTACATATCTACCTTATTTAGTTTTCCCAACAACCCTGGGAGGCATTATTTCCATTTTCCACAGGGGGAAGAGTAAGGCTCAGGAAGATTAAGTAATCTGCTCAAGTTTCTAAGTTAGTGCTGGCTGAGCTCTGTGGAGTTGACTGTGGGACTGGAAAACCCAAGCTGCCTTTCAGGATCGTTGTTCATAGGGACCCAGTCCCATAGTGGGTGTTGGGGTCATGCAAAGAAGCTACACTTAATTAGATCCGACTGTTAAAGAACTCAAGGGCACAGAGAACACTATGGCTGGAGGAGCAGCAGCCTAGGATGATGGCCAGAAGCAATGCATCTTGGAACTTTTATAGAAGTGAATCCCTAAATTATCCTTCAGTAGGAACCAGACAAAGCTCAAAGTACAATATTCTTGCCCAGCAGGGCATGTGCAAGGAAAGTGTATCATTGCTTATATGGTATGATTTGGAGGCCACCTGGGAGACTTTCCTATCCCCAAATATCTTCCTTTCTTGCCTGTTATGATGCCCTGAATGTCACCATTAGTTCTTATTTCCTTTGAGTTTTAAGTGTTTTTACGTTTCTCAACATTCTTCATGATCTGTCAAACCTGGTAAGGGATGAGTTGAGAGCCATTTGGAGAAGGATGAGTGCTTGGAAGTGGCAGGGGACTGGGCTTGCTTTGGCTGTTGGCTTCTCCTGCCATGGTTGGTGATGAGGCCAGCATGCAGGCCAAAAATCTGTTAAACAAACATAGCAGGTATTGCTAGCAATAAAGATGGAAGAGAGAACTCTAATCCCAGCACTCTGGGAGGCCGAGGCAGGCAGATCATGAGATCAGGAGACTGAGACAATCCTGGCTAACACAGTGAAACCCTGTCTCTACTAAAAATACAAAAAATTAGCCGGGCGTGGTGGCGGGAGCCTATAGTCCCCGCTACTCAGGCGGCTGAGGCAGGAGAATGGCGTGAACACAGGAGGCGGTGCTTGCAGTGAGTCGATATTGCAACACTGATCTCCAGCCTGGGCGACAGAGCGAGACTCCATCTCAAATAAATAAATAAATAAATAAATAAAAGATGGAGGAGAGAAGACACATCTTCAGAAAAATCTACTCAGGTGAAGATGCCTGCAATAGAAATGCATTTTTAGGGATGGAAATTTCTGGCTGGACACTGAGTGTTTCCTTGGTGAGAAAAAAGCTAAAAGGGCCAAACTGGCTGTCTGCATGAACAGTAGGAAACTCCCAGTCAGTCTCTGATGCTGCCAATCCCTTCTTCAGAGGACAAGGATTTTCATTCTACTATTAAAAATGAAGCGAGGGGTGAAAGCCCTTGTATATTAGTTCATTCTCACACTGTTATAAAGATACTACCTGAGACTGGGTCATTTATAAAGGAAGGAGGTTTAATTGGCTCACAGTTCTGCATGACTGGGGAGGCCTCAGGAAATTTGCAGCCATGGTGGAAGGCAAAGGGGGAGCAAGGCACATCTTATATGGCAGTGAGAGACAGAGAAAGTGCGAAGGGGAAACTGCCAAAAACTTTTAAAACCATCAGCTCTTATGAGAACTCCCTCACTATCATGAGAACAGCCCCCATGATCCAATCACCTCCCACCAGGTCCCTTCCTCGACACATGGGGATTACAATTTGAGATGAGATTGGGTGGGGACACAGAGCCAAACCTTATCACCTTGGAATAATAAATTGCTAATTTTTCTCTCTCTTGGGAATTGATTGATGTGAAGGAAAAGAAGAGGATTAAAACGTGAGGGCATTGAGCACCTGGGGACAGGTGTGGCAAGACAGGCCAGGGCATCAGGGATGCCTTTGGAGTTTGCTGATTTCATAAATGTGTTATGAGTTGGCCTAAAGTGCATGTGACTGAAAAGGCTGTACACTTGAGAATTTAATAGTTTTCTGGGTTGCTTTTCTAGAGTGGCTGTGGTGGGTTGACTAATAGTCTTCAAAGATTTCCAGGCCCTAATCCCTGGAATTTGTTACCTTTACCTTATATAGAAAAAGGGACTTTGTGGATGTGCTTAAATTAAGGATCTTGAGAAGGGAAGATTTTTCTGGATTGTCTAGGTGGCTGCTAAATGTAGTGAGAACAATTACTGATAAGAGGAAGGGAAAGAGAAACTGGGTTACAGACAGAAGAGAAGAAGGCCGTGTGATGAAAGCAGAGGGAATTGGAGTCAGAAGCAGAGAGAAAAGCTGCAGGCTTTGAAGATGGAGGAAGGGGCCATGAGCCAGCCGAGATATGCAAAAATATGCAGCTGCAGGGACTGGAAAAGTCAAGGAAAGAGACTTTCCCCTGGAGTCTCTGAAGGGAGTACAGCCCTGCTAACATCTTGGTTTTGGCTGTTTACCATTTTCGACTTCTGACTTTTAAGACTGTAAGAGAATACATATGTATTGCTGTAAGCCATCAAATTTGTAGCAATTTGTTACAGCAGCCATAGGAAACTAATACATGGATGGTTTGGCTTGAATATTTGTGAGTGTGGTCCATTTTTTTGTCCTGTTCACTTCTTCTGTCATGTGAGGATATAGCAGTTTTCCCCTCCAGAATATGCAGCAACAAGGTGCCATCTTGTAACAGACAGAACAAGCCATCACCAGCCCCTGCATCTGCAGGCACCTTGATCTTGGAATTCCCAGCCTCCAGAATCATGGGAAATTTTTATTGTTTATAAATTACCTGGTCTCAGGTATTTTGTTGTAGCAACCAGAACAGACTAAGTCAATGGGCTAAGATGAAAATTTTCATCCATGGGATCCTACCTTTAAGGAGCTTTCAATTGAGGAGCTGAGATGAGACCAACAGGAATCTTTGAATGCTAACTGTGCACAGTATTATTTCCTTCCATCCTTAGCTAGCAGTGGTGTGAAGCAGTGGGAAGTAAATGGGTTTATGCTCAGAGAGACCTGAGTCCAAGACCTGTTGCTACCATTTATCAACTGATTGACCTTGAGAGTGTTATTTCAACTCTTGAATTTCAGTGGCCACATCATAAAATGGAGCTTAAAATGCAGGCTACTGTGGACATAATGAAATAAGGGCTGTAATAAAGTCATGGCTAGCTCAGTGCCTAGTACAGTAGTATTAAATATCTCCTCTTTCTCCCCATAGATATACAAGGTATCAATGGTTCACAGTAACTGGAGACATAATTGTGAGTTAGTAAAAAAATCTAAATTTGAGGCAGTTTTGGGGAAAATGTCTCCATCTTACAGATGGGGAAATAGACTCAGAGAAATTATATGATTTGCTTAGGGTCATACTACAAATCAGAGCCTGACTGTAGCTCTGGTCCTGCCAGTCAAGTGTTCCTTACTGTTAGTGAGATGTACTGTGATATGAGCTAATACGCTTTTCCTGGATTGTCAGTGACTGCAACCCATGACTAGTTCCTTGGCAGTTGGCTTTCCTCCCTCTCATAGATGGGAAGGGACTGAACTGGGGATTAGGCACAGAGAGAGAAATGAAAAAAAGATTTTTTTCTAAATGGACTTGGCATGGACTTTATTGACATTATGTAAAGGGAGTCTGGATTTTTAGTGATGTTATCCACTGTGGCATAAGGGATGATAGTTTCTAGAAACAGCCCTAATGATGCTGAAAGGGCAAATGCTTCATTTTTCTTGACCATAGCTGAGTTCCTTTATGCAGACCAAAAAGAAGAAGAAAAAGGAGGAGGAGAAGGAGAAGGAGGAAAATATAAAGAAAAACTCAAATCCTGTGGGATCTAAACTGGTGTGTGTAGTCTACATGTATGTACATACATGACTAAGGAGGTGAGTGTGTACATGCCTGTGCCCATGTGAGCGGGCATATGCACCATGCCCTCTGTTAGCTCAGACTAGAAAGCCTCAGAAAGCAGAGCCCAATACAAGGGTTTTTGTGCCAATTATTTGTTTTGGGAAGTGAATCCAGGGAACAGGAATGGGGAACTGAGAGATGGGAAACAGAGAAGGTGGGACCACCAATCCAAGGATGTGTCATCAAGCTGGTCACTGCCGTGGGTGGCTGGGCTCAGCCCCTGTGGAACCCTCTGTGGCACTGTCCAGGATGTGCCTGGGAATGGCCCACTTGAGGATGGGAGAGGCGGTCGTTTTCTGGGGGCGTTCATAACTTTCGCCCTTTTAGGCTTCCTCATGATTCAGAGTGGCTGACCACATTGCTATGGGCATTTCATAGGCAAGGAGTAAAGAAGCCTGGGGACAGCAAGGAGAGAGAGTGGGAGAGCTCCAGCAGGGCTCTCTGGTTACTTTTGCTTATAGTTGGTGTCTTCAGTAAAGGATGTGGTAACAGGGCAGGTAAAAAGGTTGTGAGATGAGGCGCAGGAGGTGTCTGATACATCTTCCTACCAGAGGATTCCTCTTTTGTTGTTGAAACTCCAATCCTGTGGTATTATTAAAAGCATTTTCCACATGTTGAAGATCACAAGTAGAGACCTGATGGATTTTGTTTATGCTTAGGGGAATTATTTAGAATTTTCCTAAACTGAGGGCAAATAAAAGGAGTGACATTGGCCAAGGATCTATGATGCATCCTAGACTGTGCTAGAAGGAGGCATGAGGGGATATATACCATGAATATAACAAGAGTTGCTGTCCTTAAGAAAGTGTCATAACAGAGTAGGGGTGTTGCTGACTTGTGACAATCAAACGAAAGTTAAAATTTCAGCTCTTCATCTTATTAGCTGTGTGGACCTAGGATCACAACACCACTTCTCTGAGCCTCAGTTTCCTCATTGGTGAAATGAGAAAAAAAATTACTTCTTTTGAGATATACTATAATAATTGAATGATACAATGAATGTAAACTGCTTAGCCCAGTCCCTGGCACATTATATGTGTTTAAAATGGTGGTGATAAGAAGCAAGTGGGATGATATCAGCACATAGATGATTTCTGTGTATCCTGTTAAGGTCTATGTTAAAGGGAAGCAGAGTGAGGGGTGAGTGAAGGCTTCCTGAAGAAGCTTACTTCAAGATAAATAGTTGAAATAATAATACAATAAAAGATGAAATGAAATAGGCACTTTTGAGAAACATTAGAACTAGTAGCAAATTGAAAAGTCTGAATGCTTAGGAGTAAGCCTAACAAGAGAGGAACGTGATCCACATGGGAGAAAGTTTAAGGTAACAGACATACCATGTTTCTAGATGGGAAGAGACAACATTTAAAAGATGATAATTCTCAAATTATTTTATAAATCCAGTAATATACATCCTTTTTTGGCATTAGATTCATTGCTACCTCACTGGTTTTTTTGTGTGTGTGTGTGATGGAGTCTTACTGTGTTGCCCAGGCTGGAGTGCAGTGGCACGATCGGATCATCTCAGCTCACCACAACCTCCGTCTCCCAGGTTCAAGTGATTCTCCTGCCTCAGCCTCCCGAGTAGCTGGGATTACAGGCACCTGCCACTGTGCCTGGCTAATTGCTACTTCATTATTGAGAAAGAAATTTGTCGGTATCTGCCACATCACACCATTTGACCTAGCAATTTCATTTCTAGGAATCTTTTCTTCAGCAATACTTTAATGAGCATAAACATGTCCAAGGTTCATTGTAAGAGTCTGTATTAGTAGAATGTTGGAACCTGTCTGTTCTTTAAGGAACGATTGTATTGTATTACAGAATGAAATGTAATGTAATAGCAAGCAAGACTTTTGTCAGCCTATGTGTATTGACAGGGAGATTTTCTAAGGCATTGAGTCACAGAATAATAGATAGAGTATGATTCCAATTATGTAGAAAATGTAGTGTGAGTGTATGTATGTGAATAAAGAAGTAGGCCTGGATGGGCACCAATTTTCCTGGAAATTGAGCGAGATTAAATGGGGGCTTGATTTTGTTTTTCAAATGAAAGAAAATTGTGTTAGTTAATGTTTTAAAAAGGTGAGAAAAAGAACAGATATATTAAACGACACTCCTAAATTCATGAAAATAGCATAGTCATCAAGTAAAAACCTAAATGGGGTTATTCATTTCTATTTTTCTTGACTTATAGCTCAGTATTTAAAATATAGCTTTTACTCATGATCATTAAATATTGATTTTTCCATTTTTTAAAGTACTTTCAGGTTGATTTGCTTATTCATGTAAAAATCAGTGTTTGGGTGACTTACCAAGGTTTTATGTTCTTTTTTTATTCCTTGATCTTCCATCATTGTTTTTCCTTTTTCCATATATTTATTGAATACACACTTGATTTTTACATTTTACTTTATATCCTGCTGTGCTGTTTAGATGTGTTACATGACCTCTTAGTTCTACCTGTGACATCCGCGAGTCTTTTTCTTAGCTGATAGAGCCCACGCTCAAAATTTGGGGGTGTCAACTCAAGATGTTCCCCAACTGTTCTCACAGGGTCACCAGCTAGTCTCACAGATCCATGATGGTTGGAGTCAGGAGCTGCCTCCACACTTAGTCTTTTCCTGTCTTTTTGCCGTCTCCTCTAAGGTCCTGCTTAAGAACCTTGAGTCTTGTGATTCCCAGGGGAAGGTTAGAGTTGTCAGAGCTTGCTCCAAAAGACAAGCAAGTCTTTCTCCTCACGTCCTCGATGGCATTTCCTAGCATCATCTGATGGGCCATCATGCTGTTAGTTTCTCTTTGAGGAAGGGAGTGGATTGGAAGGAAAGCAAGCTGAGAGGGAAAAAGCAAACCTCTTTCTTCTACAGCTTATGAGAATTCAAAATGAAAGATGAGCAGAAGTTTGCCAGATAAAACGTAGGAAGGAGTGGGCCCGGCAGACGAGGCTGCTGGAGAGAAGAACAACCTGGGGAGGGTGTGAGGTATGAGCAGCTCCAAACGATGGAGAATGCCTGGCAGGGGCCACCTGGCCATAGTTTGTAAATACTGACTTCACAGGGTTTCTCTCCTTGCCTCAGTTTCTTCATTTATAAAATGGAAAGAATGCTAGCATACACCTCACACGATCATTGTGAGAATTAAATGAATGAACATTTCTAAAGTGCTTAAAACAGGGCCTGGTGAGTGGGATGGGCAATATAGTGTATGTATTATAATTGTGAACAAGCTGTGGCCTTTAATTTTTTTGACCATTTCTTTACATATGATTTATCTAATTAAAAATTTTTTTTCATATAATTTTTTTCTTCAATTTCTGGAGAGAAAAGCTGTCAACTTTGTACGTTTAAAAAACACAGTGGTTAGATGTAGTCTCGCTCTGTCGCCCAGGCTGGAGTGCAGTGGCGCGATCTCAGCTCACTGCAAGCTCCACCTCCCGGGTTCACGCCATTCTCCTGCCCCAGCCTCCTGGTAGCTGGGACTATGGCGCCCGCCACCATGTGCGGCTAATTGTTGGTATTTTTAGTAGAGACAGGGTTTCACAGTGTTAGCTAGGATAGTCTTGATCTCCTGACTTCGTGGTCCGCCCGCCTCGGCCTCCCAAGTGCTGGGATTACAGGCATGAGCCACCGCGCCCGGCCGGCAGTTATTTTACAGTTGGGTTCATCTGAAGGTTGGCTGGCCTCTGAGCACATGCTCTTTTTGCTGTGTTTTCCTCATGGGAAAATCAATGGCAGTTGGCTGTCAATGGGCCTTTGAGTGGCCCTGAAGAACTTGTTGAAAAAACTCTGTTTACTATAGAGGAAAGCTGTGCTTTGGGTCCAAAGTTCCCCACAGTGTCCATCCTCCTGCCTCTGTGGGCTCTGGGTGGGCCCCATGGGTGAGGACGGTGAAGTGTAGCCTGCCAGCAGGGGTGTGCTGGTAAGCTGGCTCTGCTGGGTGGGAGTTTTGATTCTTAGCATTTGCTGATTACTGTAGTGTAAATCCTTCCACCATGAGGTCGCTGAGTGCAGAGTTGGGAAGAGATGAGCACAATCAGCTCTCATAAGTTGGCATGAGCCAGTTCAGGAAGGACGTGGGCCGGATGGGAGAAACCTTATTCCCACAGCAAAGGAGCTGAGCAGGTGAGGCTTTGGGGGATGTTTTTCTGAGCAGGGAATGTCAGAGGAACCCAAAGGGAATTAACATTACCTGAGCATCTCCTGAGTACATTCTGAGCCAGGTGCTTGGCAGACATTATCTCATTTGATCTTTGTAATGACATTGTGAGTCAGCTAACTTCAGTTCCATTTTCATATGAGAAGAGAGGACCTCCGAGGAGTTAAGTAACTTGCCCAAGGTGACACAGTGGCAGACTGGGGATTGAAACCAATAGCAATGAAAGGATAGTGACTCCTGGGATTGAAAGTAGTAGAGATAACGCTAATAAAAAAGTTATAGGTAATTCTGTATGAGTGAATCCATTTTAACTTCACCCCAACTGCGCTGACATAAAATTCATGGATTTAAGGCCCGGGAGGAGCTTTTATTTAGCTCAAACAGATAAGGAAAGTGAGCTAGAACAGTTTAATTTTGACATGAAGTAAGGCTAATATGAGAATATGTACTTGCTGCAATAGTTAGGAAGGTGCTCTGTGCTTGTGGAAGAAAGAGACTGGGAAAGGGTGATTTCACCCTCCCAGACTCACGCCCTTCAGGGAAAGAAGCAAGGGCATCTGTCTGGGGAAAACAGTGATTCTTGGAACCATGATGCAGATGAACCCACAGGAAGATGTGCATCCTTTCTTCTCAATGGGGAAGGCCTCACGAGTTCTGGGGGCATGAAGCCCAAGGAGAGGGACACTGCTTGAGGATGCTGATGAATTAAAATCTTCAGGCAAACCCTTCAGCCAGGGGTACATGCTTTCTGGTCTCCATCAAGGAAGGCCACCTTCATAAACACAGTTCTCAGCATTGTGGGACCTACTGATTTGGCTGTCACTTCTGTGCAGAGGGGATGGGGGAAAGTTTCTGGCCCTCACCTCATATTTTAGCCTTTGTTTATTAGGGAGGAGTTGAGTGGGGACATTTCAAACACAGTGTCCACCCTGCTTTATTTTCCTCTGTGAATGATTGATTAGCACCTGATTGGAGGAGGCCACATTTACTAAGGGCAGAGTTACTATGTCTTAGGGGACCTACAGGCATGCTTCTTGTCACGTCCTATGTCCACAGGCAGTGCGATTCCTCTCTCTGCAAGTTCACCTGGGCAGAGCCTGCTTCCTCAGCTTTGGGCCACTTCAGTCTTTTCTCCACCCCAGATGTTTAAGTGGGTACGTGAACTTAGGGCTATTTGTTGGGACTTGATCATTTAAAGGGTGAAGACATAAAATAGGTGCTCAGTGGAGATGAATAGAATTAGTGTTTTTCCTACCATACTGCCTTCTGGTGGTATTGCATGTCCTCCTATAGAATGTGCTCTTGTGCTGTTAATATAAGTTTCACTCATGCATTCATTCTTTAATGCATTTATCGACAAATATTTATATGCCAAGACTCTGCTGAACCATTAAAGATCTCGGAGGCAGGGCCCCTTACTCTTCTATTCCATCTCCCACAAGCCCTAACTCACAGCTGGTTACACAGGATATGCAGGAAAGAGTTATGGTACCTCCTGAGCTTCAGATTCTGGAGTCCTGTGGAGTTAATCCAGGCCCCTCAGGGTCCTCAGATGCCCAGTTAACAGGCTCTGAACCTGTGGTGTCAGATCACATGTACTTCAGCCCTCCACCACTTCAGGTGTTAGATTGGATTATGAGTCTCTGGGATTTCAAAATAGTCAGGCTTAATGACCTAGTTCTGACTCATGTCTATAAAATTCAGGGAACCTTAGCTAAGCCAGTTGAAATCCATGGAGAAATGGGGTCTCAGAGCTGCACAGGGGAGGAGAAAAGGACCCAGAACGCAGCTGCCTCTGCTCTGGCAGACCCAGGGGTCTGAGCTAATGCAGCAAGGAGGGAGCCAGGCAACCATACCTTAGTGATGGGTGAGCCACGCTGTCTCCATGGGCAGAGTAAGGAGCATTTACTGGATGGAGCAGGAAGTCATTTTCTTTCCAATGAAAGGGCAACCGTTCAAGTGGAAAGAAGAAGAGAATTATTAGCATGTGAAGTCTTCAGCTTCTTGAGGCAGAACGGCAGGAAATGGTTGCCTGGGGAACCCCTGCAGCTCAGGCTCATCTGAGGTGGGTCAGAGAATTGAGTTCAAACTCTGGGCTGGCCATTTCACGGCTTTATGACATTGAGCAGCCATGTAATCTCTCTGAATTCAGTTGTCTTTTCTCTAAAGTGGGGAGTAAGAACACCTCTTTGTGGGTTATTGTGAGGACTTTAGGGTGATATTTTTGAAGTACCCTGTACAAGATAGGCACTTGGTAAATGCTGATCTTCCTCTTTCCATCTGCAATGAACATCATTTCTGTGGTAGCTGGTCACCAAAGGTGGGCTTCAGTGAGCCAGGCCTCCCAACATTCACACTCTGGAACCTGGGCTAGCTCTAACCAACAGAATGCAGTGCAAATGATACTGTGTAATTTCAAGGCTCTGTTGCTAGGAGCTGAAGCCTTGCAGCTTGTCCTGATCCTCTTGGAAGGCTTGCTCTTGGAATGCCCCTTTCAGAAGCCAGCTGCCATCATCATATGAAGAGGACACGTATAGGCACTATGGTTGAGAGCCCCAGCTGAGTGCCTAGGCACATGCCAGCATCAACTGTCAGTCAGTCTGTGATTGTGATTGTGAATGAGGGCACATCTCCACATCTCTGAGTCTCCATATCCAGTCCAGTCAAGCCTTCAGATGGCTCCAGCCACAGGCACTATCTGACTGTTGCCACATGAGAGACCCCAAGTGACCACCATTCAGTCAGCCCACAGAACCAAGGTGGTATATGTATGTTTCTGTTTTAAGCACTATGTTTTGAATTGGTTTGTTGAGCGGTAACAAGTGGAACCTTCAATAGCCAACAATTATTTTTGTGTGGCAATTCCACCATTACTGATTTATTTCTATGGGTTAGACATTAACCTACTTGGAATTCCCCTTTTAGAATGCAAGGTCCTTTTACCCTAGATTTTGCTGGGATTGTGTTTCAGTATTGTCTGAAGAAAGAAGACAGGTGGAGAAGACAGCTTGGGGATTCTGAAGCTGAGCTCTGTGATGGGTCCAGTACCTGGCCTGAGTGCCCCAGCTCAATTCTCAGGCTCACAGGAGGATGCCACAGGTCCTGAGTTGCCTGTGGTGAACCCAGTGCTCTGAAGTTGTGTTCACTAATCTTACCCAGAACCCTGTGAAGCAGAGAGGATTACACCCATTTTATAGATGAGTAAATGAGACTCAGAGATGTGGAGATGTGTCCTCATTCACAATCACAGAGCCAGTGAGAGCAGGGCCAGGCTATGTCCATTTCTGCCTGATTCTGAAGCTGGGTCTCTTTATGTTGAGACTTTTGGGGTATTTCTGGTAGTAGTTCTTTTCCCTATCCTGAGAGCCACGCTTTGGACCAGAGGCCTGCTACATGTTTAGATGGTGGAGGTGGGGCAGTTTTCCCCAGAGGGCCATAAGCAGAGTGTGTTGTCCATCCCCTCAGAGGCCTGTGGTTTCAGAGCAAGGTCAAGGGTCTTCCCTTTGCTAAACCTCCAATCTCTGAGTATGAGTCGCTATTCTCATTGAAGCCCTGATTTTTTGGGAGATAGGTCAGAAGCCCATGTGTAGCTGGGTCAGGTGACTATTGGGTAGCCGCTGGGAGGGTCTGAGTACTTCTGTCTGACTGCTGTGCAGCTCCATCCACTCCCATCACACATAGCCTGTTGCTGTCTCCAGGATCCCATGCACGTTTCAGGCCTCTTCACCAACAGGGCAAATGAACTTGGAGAGATTAAAGTGGAAAAAGTCTGGGCATCTCCTCTCCTCAAGACAGAAACTCACATTTTCCTGTTAGCAGCCTCTCAACATGCCAGCTTTATCTTAAAGAAACTAATAAGATGTGCTGTAGCCAAAACAGCTTTTTGACATAAACCTGCTATCAGATGGCCTGTCAGTCACTCTCTGACTACCTGCCTAGCTTTCTACACAGATGGCACCTGTCTTAAATTCAGGAACAACACCATTGTCCAAAGTCAGGCCTCAGGGCTGGGCTGGACTCAGGAAAGCCATAGGTCACTGTGGGAGAGGGAAGGGCCTGGTTCACCCAAGGGCAGAGTGGAGGACTGCCCGTGCTGTGAGCTTTCAGGTGAGGAGGGGAATTGGAGAGCTGCTCTAGAACAACCCCTCGTGGGGCAGGCATGTCACCAGGCACTTGTCAAACACCACATCCTTTATTTCTCATGACATCTCTATAGGATGAGCATTACGACTCCTGCTTACAGATTAGAAAACCAAGGCTCAGAGATATTAGGTGACTAAGATTTTCTTTATTCATTCACTCACTCATTCAATAACTCAGTAACTATTTACTATCTTAGTTTGGGTTCCCTCGAAGCAGAGTCTGATGCAAGTATTTGGGTGCATCCGATGTATTGAGGGGGTATTTTCAGAAAATTCTAGTAAGGAAGTGAAGGAAGCAGGATGGGCAGGGGAAAGAGCTGAGCAAGGATGAGATCTTGAGTGTAGTCTGGCCTTGCTGTGAATCACAGGGGCTCCAGAGCATAAATGGCACCACAGAGCTGCCCCACCTTGAGATAACGGGGCTGTGCTCTCATACCCCTGTATTAGTTGGCCAGTGGTCCCCTGAGGTGGTGCTGTACCTCCCTCTGTGTCTCTGGGTGAAGCAGCTCCTGTGAGTGAAAGATGATTCTCTGGAGAAGGCCACATGTGTAAACCTGTAGCACCAACTCTCACGCAGGAGCTGGGGCCTGGGTGTAACCTGATACTGTAAGCATGACCAGCCATCTTAATTTGCTCAGGACCAAGGGATTCCTGGGATGTGTGGGCACCAACAGTATCTACTACATTGACCGAAGGTCTTGATAAAAGTTTTCTCAAGAAAACTCTTCTTGGTCATGGAGATACAGAGGTTAGTGGTGGGAAGATATGGTCCCTGTCCTCAAGGGCCCACAGTCTAGCTGAGGAGACCCACAACAATGATGATGGCTGCACTGCGTGGAAAGAGGCACTTATGGCCCTAAGAATTCAGAGAAGGACCCTCACCCAGTGTGGCGGGGTGGAACATGGGGAGTGAGGCGAGATTTTCCAGAGAAGGTAATGCCCAATAAGAATGCGAAAAAGAAGAGGGACTTAGCTGGGTGAAGAAGTTGGGAGAGGAAGGGAAGGGTGACATTCGAATTATGGAAATTACAGATTTAAAAGATCAAAACTTAACTACAGAAATATGATGAGATGTACAAGGGTGTACCTGACATGTGTTAGTTATCTGATGTTGAGGAACACATTACCCTAATGCTTGGTGACTTAAAATAACAAACATTCTTTTTTTTTTTTTTTTTATTATACTTTAAGTTCTAGGGTACATGTGCATAATGTGCAGGTTTGTTACATATGTATACTTGTGCCATATTGGTGTGCTGCACCCATCAACTCGTCAGCACCCTTCAACTCATCATTTACATCAGGTATAACTCCCAATGCAATCCCTCCCCACTCCCCCCTCCCCGTAATAGGCCCTGGTGTGTGACGTTCCCCTTCCCGAGTCCAAGTGATCTCATTGTTCAGTTCCCACCTATGAGTGAGAACATGCGGTATTTGGTTTTCTGTTCTTGTGATAGTTTGCTAAGAATGATGGTTTCCAGCTGCATCCATGTCCCTACAAAGGACACAAACTCATCCTTTTTTATGGCTGCATAGTATTCCATGGTGTATATGTGCCACATTTTCTTAATCCAGTCTGTCACTGATGGACATTTGGGTTGATTCCAAGTCTTTGCTATTGTGAATAGTGCCGCAATAAACATACATGTGCATGTGTCTTTATAGCGGCATGATTTATAATCCTTTGGGTATATACCCAGTAATGGGATGGCTGGGTCATATGGTACTTCTAGTTCTAGATCCTTGTGGAATCGCCATACTGTTGAACTAGTTTACAATCCCACCAACAGTGTAAAAGTGTTCCTATTTCTCCACATCCTCTCCAGCACCTGTTGTTTCCTGGCTTTTTAATGATTGCCATTCTAACTGGTGTGAGATGGTATCTCATTGTGGTTTTGATTTGCATTTCTCTGATGGCCAGTGATGATGAGCATTTTTTCATGTGTCTGTTGGCTGTATGAATGTCTTCTTTTGAGAAATGTCTGTTCATATCCTTTGCCCACATTTTGATGGGGTTGACAAACATTCTTTATCTCACAATCTCTGAGGGTTGGGATTTAAGGAGCAGCTTAGTGAGGTGATTCTGGCTCAAGGTCTCTCATGAGGTTGTAGACAAGGTGCTGGCTGAGGCATCTGAAGGCTTGGCTGAGGCTGGAAGATCCACTTCCAAGATGATTCACTCACGTGGCTATAGCCAAGGGGTCTCAGTTCCTCTATGGCTGTTGACAGGAGGCCTCAGTTCTTCCCCATGTATGCATTTCAATAGGGCTGTTTGAATGTCCTCTGACATGGCAGCTAGCTTCTCCCAGAGCAAGTGACCCCAGAGAGAGCAAGATGGAAGCCACAATGCCTTTAAGACCTACCCTCAAAAGTCATGCTCAGTCATTTCCACCACATTTTATTCATTAGAAGCAAGTCACTAGGTTCAGCCCACATGTAAGGGGAGGGGAGTTAGGCTTCATCTGCTGAAAAGTTGAAGAGTCGAGTGTCAAATAATTCGTGGACATATGTTACGTTTACCAAGCCTCAGACTTCACTGGATCCAGGGTCAAAAATGAGGTCCATCATTATCTCTCAATCTCTCTCTCTCTCACTCACTCTTGCTTCTTTTTCTGCTTTAGCTCCTACAGCTGGCAGATCTTTCCCCACTGGCAGCAAGAGCAGAGAATGGCATCTGGCAGACCCTGTTACATTATTCCAGCTCCCTGACCTAAAAGATAAAACCTACTCCTCCTCATTTAATAAAATCAGAAGGAAAATTCAACCAGAGAATAAAAAAAAAAATCACAAGGAAAGACGTTGGTTCACCTTATTTGGATCTTATGGTCAATCTTGTTTCCCAAGGGAAAGTGGCTCTCTGGTTGGCTGATCCTGGATCATATGCCCATTCTTATGTCTGGAAAGAATAAGAATTGTGATCATTCGTGCCTCAGGAGTCACATGCCAATGCTGAAGGAGGAAAAACTTTCCTCAGACCACTATTTCTATTGCATGTGATAGAGGCAGAAGACAACTCCTGTGAAGGTGACAGGCAAAGAATGTGATGTTTCCTGGCTACATTGTGTGTGTGTGTGTGTGTGTGTGTGTGTGTGTGTGTTGGGGGTGGGTTAGAATGTTGGTTGGTGATGAGGGAGCTGGAGAGAGAAGACAAGGCCAAGGCTAAAGAGGGGACAAGCGTGTGATGATGGAAGGTATCCCGTGCCACACAGAAGAACTAATACCCATCTTGAAGCAAATGGCATTAGAACAAGGGTATGCCATGATCATATCTATTTGCAGAAAGATTACCCTACAATAATTTAGAGGCTAAATTAGAGGAGACTGATTGAAGACAAGAATGCTGGTTCAGAAAACGTTTTGGTGATATCGTTGAAAAAAGTCACTTTGGTAAGAATTTTAAATTTCATCACATGCGGTGAAATTTTGGTTACTCCTGTTGGGTGACTAGGAGAATATTATAGGCAGGACAACATTCTGGCCCTTTTCATTAAGCTGTATGTTAAAAATGCTTTGGCTGGGGCCGGGCATGGTGGCTCATGCCTGTAATCCCAGCACTTTGGGAGGCCAAGGGGGTGCAGATCATGAGGTGAGGAGTTCGAGACCAGCCTGGCCAACATAGTGAAACCCTCTCTCTACTAAAAATACAAAAATTAGCTGAGCATGGTGGCACACACCTGTAGTCCCAGCTACTCGGGAGGCTGCGGCAGGAGAATCTCTTGAACCCGGGAGACGGAGGTTGTGGTGAGCTGAGATCGCGCCACTGCCCTCCAGCCTGGGCAACAAAGCGAGACACCACCTCAGAAAAAAAAAAAGCTTTAGCTGTTCCTATTAAGCCTTTTTCCTGTGTTTCTCATTTACTCAATAAATATTTGTGAGGCACTTACGCAGGGCAATGGCTAAGCCAAAGGAATGAATTTCTGATAATAAAATATCAAGGCTTCTTGGCAGGTTGGTAGGGGAGATATTTTTGAGCAGAAGGGATAACTACCTCCTGGTTCTATGCACAAAACTTTCTCATTCTGTGATAGTTAAATATAAAATACCTCTGCTTTTCACGTATTCTTAAATTTCATCCTCACAGCACTTACTGGGTATGCAGTCTAATGAGCTGTCTGAGTGCAACCATCAATCCTCCCACAGAGTTCAACACCAGTCATGGGCTTGCAGAGATGGGCCAAGTAACACCACTACCACCAGCAACAACAATGGCAATTTAAAAAGTTCTAGGCACTGCTCTAAGTGTTCTATGCGTATTATCTCATTTGATTTTCCTAACACCTCCAAAAAGTAAGTACTATTACTATTCTCATCTCACAGCTGAGAAAACTGAGGCTTAAAATAAGTTGTTGAAAGTCACGTGCTAGAATGTAGTGGTTTTGAATCCAGGCAGTGTGATTCCTACTGAACTGCTCTATGGACTCTCCTGTGCTGACTCTTGCTAACATGCCACAATGTAAGGCAGAACATGAACCTTGGGTGGAGACTCTCTAATGTGGGTCACATGGGCCATCTCCATGTGTTCTCTGGAGCTGGCAGATGGATGCTATTGTAAAACTCCCCCCTGGGAACATTTTGTTCTCAGTGAATCTCCAGGCAGGGTCAGGATTTCAAACGCTGTTACTCCCCTGGGAAATATCTTACAAGAAACAGCTAAGAAAAGCTTGGCAAAAATTACAGCATATTACAGCAGGAAAATATAGTATCACTGCATGCATTTTCTTTCTGAAACTTTATACAGGTGCTTCTTTTGCATTCAGAAAGGGCTCTGAAAACACCCTTGAGGAAAGCTCTGAAAATGTCCAATCCAAGCGTTGTTGTCTGGAATGCAATTCTCCAATATTTCCAGTTCTCCTCTTTCTGGTTATTAGCAAGTGGCATGCACCTGCTTCTTTGAGGTCAGATGTGGCCATGTGACTTGTGTTGGCCAGTGGAATGTGAGTGAAGGCGAGGTGTCTCACTGCTGGGTGAGTATACAACTCGCTGTGCTCCCTCTCTTTGCTGTGGTGCCCAGCAAGTCATGCTGTGTGAGCCTGGCTCTTAAGGCTGCAGAGGCCCAGCCGACCTGTGATAGACACTGAGTAAGGGAGTGTTACACTTTTCTTATCTTAAGCCATTGATTTTGGGGTTGTTAGTTACTTGATTGTTATCTAGTATGTCTCTTTAGCCAAAAGAGCCCTATGTTCCCCTGTTGAAGGAATTACCCTGTGTCCCTGATTGGAGTTGATTTAAATGATGGATCATGCTTTGGAGACCATTGTATCTGGATTTTGACCCACTGGTTACCTCAAAGTCACAATAACCAAAGTAGATAAAAAAACAAAATATTGAAATGAAGATCATAATGGCACTTGATTGATGTATGACTTGACTTTTCAGAGCATCTGCATCTACCATAATTTTTGCCTCCAGTAATAACAAAAACAATATGTGACAGATTCTATTTTCCAAAGATGGCTTAATATCTGCCATCTAATATATGCTCTTCTGCAATGTGACCTTGGCACTCCTCCATCAAGAGGTGGAGTTGAGTTCTCCATCCTTGAACCTGGGTGGGGATGGTGACTACTTTGGCCTATAGAATAAATACAGCAGAAGTTACACTGTACCAGCTCTAGGAGTTGCCCCTCATTGACTGGGAGCTTCTGATTCCTGCCTACCATTGGGAGGCAGCCTCCATATAAGAAGTCTGACTGCACTGAGATTTCCATGTTGAGAGAAAGCAAGAGATGTCTTTAGAGCCTGGGATGTGACACACTGTGCAGAGGGAGAAGAAGAGAAGAGAAGAGAAGGGAGGTAGAGGTACAGAGATAGCGATAGAGAGATATCGAGGGAGAGATTGAGAGAGGGAGAAGAGAGAGACGGAAATTGATCAAGAAATGCCTTTGTGCTAGATATGAGAGTAAAGACACACCATAGAATGGAATCGTCCAGCTCCAGTGGCCCCAGCTGATACCACATAGAGCTAAGATTAAACAACCAGCTGAGTCCTTCCTCAAATTCTTGAACCACATAATCATGAACAAAGTAAAGGATTATTTAGCACTATGTTTTGTGATAGTATGTTATGTAGCACTAGACAACAAAAATACAAAAAACAGCAAAACCTGGGAGGTAGAAAGTCATGACTTATTTTCTTATTTTAAAGATAAGGAGGCTGGGTACAGTGGCTCATGCCTGTAATCCCAGCACTTTGGGAGGCCAAGGCAGGCAGATCACGAGGTCAAGATATCGAGACCATCCTGGCCAACATGGTGAAACCCCATCTTTACTAAAAATACAAAAATTAGCCTGGAGTGGTGGTGCACACCTGTAGTCCCAGCTACTCGGGAGGCTGAGGTAGGAGAATCGCTTGAACCCGGGAGGCGGAGGTTGCAATGAGCTGAGATTGCACCATTGCACTCCGGCCTGGCAACAGAGCAACACCGCCTCAGAAAAAAGAAAGAAAGAAAGGAAGGAAGGAAGGAAGGAAGGAAGGAAGGAGGAGGGGAGGGAGGAGTGAGTGGAGGGGAAAGTGGTGTGAGGGAGGAAAGCAGAAAGAAAAGAAAGAAAGAAAGAAAGAAAGAAAGAGAAAAAGAAAGAGAAAGAAAGAAAGAAGATAAGGAAACTGATGCTCAAAGACATTAAATCACTTGTTTGAGGTCATAGTGCTCCTTGGTGGAATAGGAAAGACTGGAACACAGATTATCAACCTAGCTGAGGGTCTTTCCACAACAAAAGCTATCCTGGTACATAGGATGCTTGGGGTATAACTCACAGATGATCTATATGAGAAAGAAAATGAAGCCCAGAGAGGTTGAGGGCCTTGTTAAAGCCACACAGTGAGTCTGGGCCACTGGCCAGATAAGAATTCCATCTTCTGACTCCTGGGTCTAGTTCTCTGGCCTCCAGGGTTTTGATTTCTCCATTATCTGAAAGAAGAAGAGCCAAATTGCTTGAACAATTACAATGTGTTTTTGTTGCCTCTGTTTCTTGGTAATACCTTGTAAAATCAAATGATCATTCTCAGGAGGGTATTCAATAGAAAGCTATAAAAATATCTCATTGCCACAGGCTGAACATTTGAAGGAAAATTTGCTGAGGAATGAGCCCCATTGTTGGTGCCAAGAGACTCAAGGAAAGGAGAAGCCAAGGGGTCTGCCTCCACCACAGGAGCCCCTGCTGAACCCAGAGCCCTGGCTCAGACCTACCCCTGGCCATTCAATTTCTGCAAATAGAAATCAAAATACAAGTATCTCTATTGGTGTGTTTATATATAAAAATTATATATATATGTACATCTATAAAAATATATCAGTGTATATACATATATACACATATAATTTATATAATGGTGTAATAATTTTGTTGACCAGTTTAAATTTCCATCCTTGTCTTCCAATATGTACTGTTAGATCTTTCTGTCCCCTTAATGTTACCTCCAGAAGATTCATAGCTTTCTGGTCACTTCTCGATTATAACAGTCCCATTTTCAGGTATTAAAAGGTCTAGTCAAATATAAGTCAAAACTTTAATCTCACATCTGACTTCTCTTCTCCTCCCAGTTTAGATGACCCAAACTTTGGGCCTTTCGGTGAGAAAGAAGGTCTGTGACTTTTTGCTCTTTCTCCCTGTCCCCCCACCTCCCTGCTACTGGCTCCTGTACCCTCTGCTTTTTCCCCCAAAGGAATACCTGTGTCCTCTTGCTGCCCTGGCAGATACTACTTTTGAGCCAGATTCCATTAGGATAACTCAAACCCACTAACTTCTGTGGTGTTCACTTGACACATGGGAATCCCATACATCCTTGCCCAACCAAATAGTAGCAGTGCAGCCTGCCCAACTTCGTCTCATCTCCTCTTGTACCAACATCATAGGTATCTTCTGCCAGCCTCTGTCCTTATAGTTTTCCAGGCAGGAATCAAACACAGTCTCTAGGCTCATTATATCACAAACTCTCAAAGGACATTATTAAGGTGTATGAAGAACTCTCGCCATTGTATGGGCTAGCTATTTCTGTAATATTATTTAAGAAACCACTCCCAACTTCAGTGATGTGTAACTAGAAACATTTATTCTCACAGTCATGGGCTGCAGTTCAATTAATGCAAGTTGGCCTTGCCTGGGCAGTTTGGCTTCAAGTGGTGGTTCTTCCTGGTCTTGGGCCCTCGCTGCTGGTTGGGCTCAGGTTTGCTCCACATATGTTCCTTCCTGCCAAAGCTAAAGGGGAAGCAGTTACCCAGAGGAAGCTATGCCCAGGAGACGATAGAAGTGCAGAACAAACCAAACCACACGTGTGCACTTCAAACCTCCGCTTACATCAGGTCTGCTAGTTTCTCACTGGCCAGAGCAAGTCCCATGACCGAGTTCAAAATCCAGGTGTCAGGAGGTAGGTATGCTCTGCTCACAGTAGGGCGAAAACAAGTCACATGTCATGCCCAACATCAGTGGGGTGGGAAAGAATGTGGAGGCGGCTGATTGAAGGGAATATTAACTCAACAGAAATCTAGTTTACCACAATCACTGAGATGGGATCCCATTTCTGCAACTCAACTTCCAAACGTTACCAATTTCTTCAAGCAATTCTCCTCTTCCTGTCTTAAGGGGGCCACCCCTTCCTCTCCATTATAAAGGAAAGGAGGAGACTGATTCTTTAATCCTACTTTACAGTCAATGAACTCTGTTTGAATGACTCATCTTTTCATTTATAACCAGAATGAAGAAGTGGTCACTGGGCTGGTTTTGCTGTCTTTTAGCAAGTCCTGCATGGATATGTCTAGGGATTCTCTTTAGAATGGATATATATGTGTCACCTTTTTATCTCAGCTTTGGAGCTTCAGCCAATCAAAGGAAAAAGTCCCAATCAAAGGAAAAGTCTCTTTCCATAGTGAAGCAGCTACATTATCTGGGGTATATACCCTGGGGTTTGTCATGGGCCAGGGAAATTTAGGACATGGACACACACAAGGAGTTTAGGAGCAGAGGTTTAGTAGGCAGAGGAGAAGAGAAAGAGAAATAGCTCTCTCTATGGAGAAGGGGGTCTCCACGCGGAAAAGGCTGGTGGATGGCAGACGTGCTGGATTTTATAGTCAGGTTTGAGGAGGTGGTGTCTGATTTACATAGGGCTCACAGATTGGTTCGATCAGGTATGATGTTTACATAGCTCAGGAAGGCTGGTCACCCCAGCCTAATCTTATTATGCAGATGGGCTTCCCAGCTGATCTGTGGCCTCTTGTCTGCTCCTTATTGCACATGTGGCTGACAAAGAGAAGGGAAGATGGAGTCATCATCTTGAACATGATTGTCACAACTGCCAGTATCTATGTCTGCAGCTCAATTTTACAGGCTGCTCTTCATTTGAAAGGGAACAACTTGTTTGTAACAACTTGCTTTCATGACAACTAATCTGGTCCCATGCAAGTGATAATCTGGGCTGCTTTTCATTAAAAGAAGAACCTTACCGAGGACTTCCGTACCCTCACTATCTACCTAAATAATTTCTTCTTAACTCCCGTATCAATCGGGTATGCTATAATTCTTCTTATATTATCTGCTTAATTTTCCGCCCTTAATATCAATCAGTAGACATCTTTTCATGCCAAGACATAAACACTTCGCTCACACTTCTCTCATTCCTTTCTGCTTTTTCTTTTTTTTTTCCAGACAAGGTCTCACTCTGTCACCCAGGTTGGAGTGTAGTGGTGCAATTTTGACTCACTGCAACCTCTGCCTCCTGGCCTTAAGCGATCCTCCAACCTCATCCTCCTAAGTAGCTGGGACTACAGGCGCATGCCACCACACCCAGCTAATTTTTGTATTTTTTTGTACAGACAGGGTTTTGCCATGCTGCCTAGGCTGGTCTTGAACTCCTGGACTCAAGCTATCTACCCACCTTGGCCTCCCTAAATGCTGAGATTACAGGAGTGAGCCACTGTTCCTGGCCTCAATCCTTTAAATGTATGAAGATGTCATTATTTAAATAACAAAGCTCTTAAATAGGAGAGATCTAGGCTGTTTTTATTTTATTTTTGTTACTTTGAATAACTTTGCAATAAGCATTCCTGATGTGTATCTTTATACACTTTATTTCCATGGAATTTATTACTAAAAGTGGGATTGCTGAATTAGCAATAAACTCTAATAAATAAAGATCGTACCAATTTTTACTGTACCATTTTTTGTGGAGAAATTCAAACCCAACATATTTTTATATAACATTTCTTTAAAACCACTATTGCAGGAGGCATTATTACTCTCTTTAATCTTTGTAGACTGGCAATTCTGATGTAAAAATGGAAGGCCTCAGTGGTGAATCTGATTTAGAGTTGAGAAGATAAAGGCCAAAAAAAAAAAAAAAAAGAAAACCCATAAAAAACCGCACTTGCCTTCTTTCCTCTTTTGTCATGTGTACACTGACTGACGGTGAAAGATTGAAAGGGTGTCTTTTTTTTAAACTTTTATTTTAGGTTTGGGGTACATGTGAAGGTTAGTTACATAGGTAAACATGTGTCTTAAAGCCAAAGGAGAGATGAGACATCGGAATCCATGGGATTCAGATTCTTTGCAGCAGCAGCAGCAGCAGCAGTTGGCACCTACCTCCTTGAGCCCAACTAACATGCAGACTACAGGGGAAGCAAAAATGACTAAGCAGTAAACAGCCTCTTTTTTTTTTTTTTTTTTTTTTTTGAGACAGAGTCTCACTCTGTTGCCCAGGCTGGAGGTCAGCAGCATGATCTTGGCTCACTGCAACCTCTGCCTCCCAGATTCAAGAGATTCTCCTGCTTCAGCTTCCGAGTAGCTAGGACTACAGGCATGTGCCACTATGCCCAGCTAATTTTTGTATTTTTAGTAGAGGCAGGGTTTTGCCACGTTGGCCAGGCTAGTCTCAAACTCCTGACCTTAAGCGATCTGCCCACTTTGGCCTTCCAAAGTGCTTGGGTTACAGGTGTAAACCACCACACTCAGTCAATAAACAGCCCATCAATGGTATGGGCAAGCAATCGATTGTGATTGTATCCACAGTTCATGGATTTATCATGCACACCATGGAACATATGCTCCTATATTTAATAGTAAAAAAAGGTTATATCCTGGCATCAATTTTGCTGTCTTTGTTATTTAAGAACTTTAAAATATTTTCAACTTATTTATTTTCTGATTATCAAATAGATAACGTTATCTTGAAAGTAGAAGAAAAATATAAAGATGCAGAAAAAGATTTGCTTATAATCCTGCTACCTAGAAACATATAGAACATGTTGGTGTTTGATTCCGAAGTCATACAAATATTATTTCCAGGTCTGCAATAATGAAGTACCACCCCCGGTGGAAATTTCCTAAATTACAGGTAATTAAGGTGATCAGTCATTTGCAAAGAAAGAAATGGAAAAAAGGAAGTGGCAAGCTTGTTCATCTTTATTTCAAGGCAAATGCCCCTAGAAATTTATGTGGAGAGAAGGGAGAGTCTGGAAGGAGCACAGGCTTGGAACCAGAGGAGGAATGCATAGAAGTGAAGGGGAGTGCTTCAAAAAACGATTCATTTATTCAGTTCTCTTGTTATAAGGTATCTCTGCTTATTACTATTAAATTTCTTGCTGTACAGGATTTCCGCTTGTTACTATTGTTAAATTTCTTGATGTTTTGACAGTACATTTAAAACAGTTTAAGCCTAACATTTTGATTGAGTAATGGTTTGGGAGAAAACTAAACCATAGATTCCCCAAATTTGAAAATTAGACAAAACTGTTTTTGTTAAATTTAACTGTCTTAGCCCATTTTTTTGTGGCTACAACAGAATACCTGAATCTGAGTAATTTATAAAGAAAAGAGATTTATTTGACTGATGATCCTGGAGGCTGGAAAGTTCAAGATGGGCAGTTGCATCTGGTGAGGGTCTTGTGCTGTGTCACAACATGGCAGGGAGCAGAAGACGTGGGCATATGCAAAAAAGACCAAACACGAGGAGCAGCCTAGCTTTGTAACAACTCGCTTTCATGGCAGCTAATCTGCTCCCATGAGAGCAAGAACTTATTCCCACCAGATAGGATTAATCTATTCATGAGGAATCTGCCCCTATAACCCACACACCGCCCTCTCCCTGGTCCCTAGTCCAGTGTAGGCATTGGTGATGGAGGGTTGCCTAGGCAATAACCCAAACACCTCCCAATAGGAGCCACCTCCCTGCATTGTTACATTGGCAATTAAATTTCAACCTGAGTTTTGGTGACGACAAACCACATCCAAACCATAGCATTAACTTTAGTTTCTGTGATTTTAAGATAGCATGATTTTGGAAAAAGAAACAAAGAAATAAACTCCACCAAAACCTTTCTCTTGGTGTATGAGAATCTAGGTATGGAGAGCTGGCAAAGTGGCTATAAGCAGAGACTGCAACCCAGGGACTCTGAAAATGGGGTTTATTTGCAGAAGCTAAACAAAGGAGCCCTTGGATGTGGTATGATTCTCTTCTGTTTAAACCGTGCTCTTAAAGGTTTCCACTTTAATTATATTAGTTGTTCCTGGTGGCATATTGCTCAGGCATTGCCTAGGCAACCCTCCATCACCAATGCCTACACTGGATTAGTGGCCAGGGAGAGGGCAGTTGGACCACAGCAGGGATTTCTGACGTTGTCAAGTTTGAGGGTCTCCTTAAATGTCAAAATATTCCTCGTACCTCCACCGGCTGATGCATGTGCTTTTAGCAGCTCTTTGTATTTTGTATTTGTTCATTGCCCCAGCAGCTTCCTGCATTTGAAAGACACAAGCTGATGTGTGGGATAAGTGCTGCTCTTTTCTCAGTCTGCACACAGTGCTTGGTGTACATGATGATTCCTAGAGCTCGTGGGTGGCTCTGTGCCCCAAATGTTGGGCCTCCCTGGTCCAGGAGATCCCTCTAAGCTGTTCATAGTGGAGGTGATGATAGCCTTCCCGAGGCTGCCCTGGGACAAAGTGCAAGGAGGTCACCTCACTCTGATCTCGGTGCAAAATAAACAAACTCAGAGATAGTCAAGTTGTCTCGAATGCAGGGCCTTTGAACCTGGCATCTCTGGAATCCTGTGGAGGCAAAACACTGAGATTAGGGGCTTCTTGACTTCACTGAAATCCTTTGCAAAATCTTGTATGTATCTGCTTTTCATGGGGGTCTGCCATTTTTCCAGAGTCTCGGAGTCCAGTATCCCTGGAAATTGTTCAGAACGCCTCTGCCTTGAAAGATGCAGACCACCTCAAGGCTTGTCTAGCTGGAATGATGACAGTCACATGGCTTGTCACTGGAATTGTAGCAATGACTCTCAATATTGGGCACCTGCAACAACAGGCCAGGCACCGTGCTTGAGACTATGGGGATGTATTCTCATTCCAAAGCCCTGTAGTCTTCACGACCATCCTTCCCAAGGGGTGTTACTATCCCCTTTTACAGAGTAAAGCCCTGAGATAAAGAGAGTGTAAACACCTTGACAAGGTCCTACGGAAAATGGCAGAAACAGGCATATAGACCCAGTCTGGGTACCTTGATGTTGGGGCTCTCCAAGCACCACCCCAGAAAGGCAACACTTGTTCAAGTGAGTCATTTACCCTGGAAATTGCTGCAGATGGGTTAGGGACTTCACTTCCCCATCCACTGTTCCTGAGAGCTGAGAAGGAAGACTTTGTTTCTATAGTTGGGAACCAATCCTTTGAGAAAATCTGCTGCTCACAGGAGACGTCTCAGGTGGAGTTTCCTCCACCCCAGTAGGAAGATTCTCATCTTTAAACTCACAGAGCCAATGGGCTTGTTTCAAGAACTCATCTCTTCCATTTCTGTAAACCATAACTGTTCACTTTTACTTGCACAAGACCTGTGACTTTCTTTTAAACTGGGAAACAAACACTTTAGTTAGGGACAGTGAATGCCTGACTTTTGGACAATCGTGGTCATTACTGTTTTTTTTCTTTTTCTTTTTTTTTTTTTTGTGGGGAAAAGCCACCACTGAGGTGAGACCACAATGCAGGGGAAGGGGAAGGATCTGTCTGAGAAAGCCAGAAGTTGTGCAACAAGGCCACAGCCTGCAGGGCAAGGCAGGATCATGGTGGGAGAAGGACAGCTGTAGTTTCCCTCCTGATGGTGGGTGGGGGTTGTGTCTCCCTCATCTCAGTGGCTCCAGCATTAGCAGAGTGCCTGGCGTTTAGTAAGCACTTGCTAAAGTGCTGCTGAGGAAGGCACAGTTTTCCAGCTGAGAAGTCCCAATCCGATAATAGTAAAGGGTGAAGGGAAAGCATTTCGTATATGGCAGAACCCCTACTCTAGCCAGCTTAAGTCATGAAGGAGGATTTGAGAGGCCAGGGTGGATACTGATACAGAACCAGGAACATAGCCAGGTCCCTTCTACCTCTCACCTGAGTTTCTCCTGCCTTTCAGCATCATTCTTCAAGACCAGTTCTCTGTGAGACAGGGCATAGTGTGAAAGCAGGATGGAACCCTCATCCATCACAGCCTCCAGAGCAAGAGCTGGGATCCATCTCAACCTCTCTGTGCCACTTACAACCTGTGTGACCTTGGGAAAGTTACTTAACATCTCTGTGCCTCAGTTTACAAGTCAGTAAAATGGAGATGATGATAATAGTGTTTTTAATAATAATAGGGTTGTTGTGAGAACTAAATGAGCCAATATATGTAAAATACTTGGTATAGTTACTAGAATATAATTACAAGTGTTTGCTATTACTTTTATACTTATTATTATTATTATTATTATTATTAATTTTCAACTCAACCACCTGTATATGCTTCTCATTAGCCACAGGATAAACTCGCATTCTGTTTTTCAATGGCCTCTACAATCTGGCCACAGATCCCTCTTGTCATTCATCCATCTAACATACTAGTCCAGCCCCTTTACCTTTCTTCAGGGTGTTCCCCTACCTGGCATGCCTACATCTCTTTCTCTGCTGCTCTAATTCTCTTACATTTTCATGATGTCTGGGATGTTCCACTCCTTCCACAAAACTTGGCCTGGACACTGAAGCCACCATGGGGTGAGACTGGATTTTTTTCCTGCTGTTTCATGTGTGTAAGCCCATGGAACTTTATTTGCTCCTCATGCCTGGGGTCAGGCCGATGTAGCATTCAGTCAGTTTGTATTGAGTGAATTTGCTGTCTGCTTTGGTGCTCAGAGAGAAACTTCCCATGTCTGGCTTTAAGATGAAAGACTTTTTTTTTTTTTTTAAATGGTTTTCTTGGAAGAAAAACAATCAAAGAAATAATCCCTGAAACAGCCACTGTTTTTATATAGAAAGCATTATTTCTGAAATAAATGATTTTTTCCTGAAAGAAAATTTAGAAATTAGATAGCTCCTGGTGGAATTGAAGGAATGGAAATGAAGTCATGCACAAATTCACAGCATCTGAAGAACTAGTTTTTGAACCCTATTTTGCTAACTTCTACAACTTGGTATAAACAATTCAGGCTTCTGGGCCCTGTTCATGTTTGCAATAACATGTGCCCCGTGGGCTTTTCTCCAAATTGCATGTTTTCCTAGATTTAGTCAATTATCTGCCTTGGAATGTATTAGCTTTTCTGGGAACTTCTACACAACCTAATTTTTCTGGTCATTTTCTGGCAGAGAGGCTCCTTGATTTCAAATGAAAATGGCCTCACAGATCATTTGAAAACCAGGGTAACAGGAAAGTGCCTCACTCCAGTCTCTTCATTATGCCAGCCCTTCCTTCCTCCTCATCCTCTCTCTTGCTACAGATATCAAAGTGTTCTCTTAGAACCACATCTCCTCCTTCTTCTAGTCCTTTAAGTCTCAAGGTAGGTCTGCATTGTTTCATAAGTTCTCACTGACCTCAGAATGGATGATGTGGTTCAGAAGCAGTGACTGCAGATGTGTGTGTGTTTGTGTGTATATGAGTGTGTGTCTGTGTATGTTCGTGCATGCATGCATATGTGCTTGTGTGAGCCTGAACATATGTGTTCACCACTGGGGAAGGGGGGTTGTGTGCTGGTAATACTTTTCCCAGGAAGACATGGCTATGGACAGAAGTGGGGAGACTCAGAGGCAGCAGTGTTCCCACCACCTTGGGACTCAGGTTATCTTTTTGTTCCCTGTGGATATTCCCTGCCTTGTCACTGAAGCTCTTCGTGCTTTTTTCCTAATGCTCCCATATTAAATTCAGGCACTTATTATATTATTAATTAGACATACATTGAGTGGAATCTGGGATTTATTTATTTGTTTTAGAGTTGGGCAATGTGGAAATGATATCTACAGTTTAAATGACATCAACGTTTCCCCACAAGCCATGTTTCTCATTACCTTTCTGTCTTAATCCCTTTTGTGCTGCTTTAACAGAATGCCACAGACTAAGTAATTTATAATGAACAGAAATTTATTGATTCACATTTCTAGAGGCTAGGAAGTCCAAGATCCAGGGGCTGGCGTCTGTTGAGGGCTTTCTTGCTACATCATAACATGACGGAAGACATCACATGGCAGAAGGGCAAAGAGAGGGTGAGAGAGTGAGAGAGAGAGAGAGAGCAAGGGGTAGGGGGCGGGGGACACCTAAACTTGTCCTTTTGTAAGGAACCCATTCCCATAGTAACAACATCAGTTCACTCATGAGGGCAGAGTCCTCGTGGCATAATCACCTCCAAAAGATCCCACTTCTCAATACTGTTGCACTGAGGATTAAGTTTCCAACATATGCTGTTTGGGGGACACATTCAAACCATGGCATTCTCAAAACAAGAAAAGGGAGACGTGGCACATAGTAAACTCTGAGAGTTTAATATTGGAAATAAACGAGCATTTTCTGGGTGCTCATTTTCCCTTTCATTGCTTCTTCTCTGCTCTTTTGCATGATATCCTCTCTTCATTGTAGTCTTTCTTCTGGCTCTCACCTCATCCAATTTCTGCCCAGTCTTTAAAACCTAACTCTGGCCCTACAGCTAAAAACCATTTTCCAACAATTCAGGTCACCAGCTAGTGTTTCCCAATGCTTGTTGGGTTGGGAAAGGGCTGTTAACCAGAATTGCCCAGAGACTTTTGGAAAATACAGATATCCTGTGCCCTACCCTGTAGAATTTGATCATGGGGTCTGGTGTGGGACCCGGGAATCCACATTTTTAAAAGCTCTGCAGGTGATTCTGATGCTCATCTGGGTTTGAGACACATTGCTCCAGAGGCAAAACCACATATGCAACTGCCTAATTGCTTTCTAGTTGTCCTTGGGGTTTTCTTGTGGTTAGAAAGTGATGTAGTTTGGATGTTGGTCCCCTCTAAATCGCATGTTGAAATGTAATCTCCAGTATTGGAGATGAGGCCTGGTGGGAGGTGTTTAGATCATGGGAACAGATTCCTCACGAATAGCTTGGTGCCTGCCACCCCCAGCACCCACCCCTCCCCCGACCCCATCCCCAGCCCACCACCATGGTAATTAGTTCACATGAGATCTGGTTATTTAAAAAAGCCTGGAACCTCTGCCTTTCTTGCTCCTTCTCTTGCCATGTGACATGCTGGTTCCTCTTTACTTTCTGCCGTGATTGGAAGATTCCTGAAATCCTCACTAGTGCAGACACCAGCACTATGCTTCATGTACAACCTGCTGAACCATGAGCCAAATAAACTTCTTTTTTTAATCAATTACCCAGCTTCACATATTTCTTTATAGCAATGCAAAATAGACTAATACAGAACATTAGTACTGAGAAGTGGGGCATTGCTACAAAGATAACTGAGGATGTGAAAGTGGCTTTGGATCTGGGTAATGGACAGAGGTTGGAAGAGTTTAGAGGGCTCAGAAGAAGGCAAGAGGACAAGGGAAAGTTTGGAATTTCTTAGAGACTCGTTAAGTTGTTGTGACTAAAATGCTGATAGAAATATGCACAGTGAAGGCCAGTCTGATGAGGTTTCAGATGGAAATGAAGAATTTGTTGGGAAGTAAAGCAAAGGCCACTCTTGTTATGCCTTAGCAAAGAACTTGGCTGCATTGTGTCCATGCCCTAGGGATTTGTTGGAAGTTGGAATGTAAGAATGATGACCTAGGATACATCATGGAAGAAATTTCTAAGCATTCAAGAGTTGGAGTTGACATGGCTGCCTCTGACAACCTATGATCAGATATGGGGGCAAAGGAATGGCTTAAAAATGAAACTTATAATAAAAAGGAAGCTGAGTATAACAGTTTGGAAAATTTGCAGCCTGGACATATAATAGAGAAGGAAATAGTGTTTTCAGGAGGGGAATACAAGCAGGCTGTGGAGTAACCACTTGCTAGCTCAATTAGCATGAATAAAAGGGAGCCAAGTGCTAATATCCAAGATAATGGAAAAAAGGCCTCAAAGGCATTTCAGAAATCTTCCAGGCCCCCCCTCCCATCAAAGGCCCAGGGGCCTAGGAGGAAAAAATGGTTGCAGGGGCCAGGCACAAGGCGCTGCTGGCCTACTCAGACTCAGGACACTGCTCCCCACATTCTGGCTGCTCCAGCTCCAGCTGTGGCTCAAAAGGCCCTAGGTACAGTTCAGACTGCTGCTTTGGAAGGTGCAGGCTGTAAGCCTTGGGGGCTTCCACATGGTGCTAACCCTGCAGGCATGCAGAATGCAAGAGTGAAGGAAACTTGGCAGTTTCTACCTGGATTTCAGAGGATATATTGAAAACAAGGATGTGGCAGAAGCCAGCCACAGGGGTGGAGCCCTCACAGAGAGACTCTACTAGGTCAGTGCAAAGGAGAAATGTGGGGTTGGAGTCCTCACACAGAATCCTTACTGGGGCGTTGCTTAGTGGAGCTGTGTAAATAGGGCCAACACCCCTGACACCTGAGAATGGTAGAGCCTCTGGCAGCTTGCACCCTCAGCTGGAAAAAAATCACAGGCACTCAACTATAACTTATGAGAGCAGCCAGGGGTTTTGCAACCTGCAAAGCCACAAGGGCAGGGATGCCCCAGGCCTTGGAGACCCACTCCTTGCACCACTGTGCCCTGGATATGAAACATGGTGTCAAAGGGGATTATTTTGAAGCTTCAAGGTATATTGTCTGCCTTGCTGGGTTTTGGACTTGTATAGAGCCTGTGGCCCCTTTCTTTTGGCTTATTTCTCTTTTTTGGAACAGGAATATTTACCAAATGCCTATACCACTATTATATCTTGGAAGTAAATAAACTTATTTTTGATTTTACAGTCTCATTGATAGAAGGAGCTTACCTAGAGTCTCAAATGAGACTGGACTTTTGAATTAATGCTGGAATGAGTTAAGACTTCAAGGGACTATTATGAAGGGATGGTTTTATTTTGCAATGTGAGAAGGAAATGAGATTTGCAGCAGGGGGAGGGGGCAAAAGGCAGAATGATATATAGTTTGGATGTTTGTCCCCTCCAAATCTCGTGTTGAAATGTAATCACCACTGTTGAAAGTGGGGCCTGGTGGAAGATGTTTGAGTTATGGGGGTGGATCCTACATGAATGGCTTGGTGCCCCCACTGCAGTTCATGTGAGTTCCAGCTGTTTAAAAGAGCCTGGCACCTTTGCCTCTCTCTCTCTCTCTCTTGCTCCCTCTCTTGCTGTGGCCTTCTGCCATGACTGGAAAATTCCTGAGGCCCTCTCCTGTGCAGATGCCAGCACTCTACTTCATGTTCAACCTACAGAACTGTAAGCCAAATAGACTTCTTTTCTTTATAAATTATCCAGCCTCAGGTACTTCTTTACAGCAAGGCAAACTGGACTAATATGGAAAGCCACCTGAAGACAAGAACTAGTTTTGTGCCTTTTTGGTTTACCCTGCAGACCCTAGCTGAGGTCAGGACATTCAATGTCATGAGAACTCTAGAAAATCAGAGTACATCCACTGATATTTTCTGAGTTTGTATCCCCATCCCAGGCTTATCCTTTGGGCTCTAGCCTTGCATAATTGTGCTAATTATGAAGCTGCTTCCTCTTAACCCTGAAACTTTTTTTGGACTTAGTCTGCAATGCTGGAGCTGGGGCTCTTGCAGATGACATTTTTTCCTTGGCCAACTAGCTCCACTAGGCTCTGCAATGAGGGGACACAAGAAGAATACAGGAAGACTGCAAGCCTGGAAGGAGGGAGAAGGAAAGAGCTTCTTTCTGTTTGTTCACTATTCTGGACACCGTCACTGCAATTGTCTCTCTTGGGCATTGGCAGTATGGCAGTTGCTGTCAGTTTCCAACTTTTTCCCACACTCCTAGAACCAGCCTCTTGAAAGCCTCTCAGATATACTTGCAACAGCCAGGCAGTGACCCCTCCTCAGAGATGTGGATCCCATCTAAGAGGCTGTTTCTTTCATTCCACCAGCCCAAGGGGTGATAGCAGCTCCCTGCAGCTGCCATCTCTGTGTTATCCCAGTGTCCCTTTTCTATTCAAAGTCCTATAATACCTGTTTAACCAAGTCCCCATCTTCAGTTCTCTCTGTTTAAAATAACTGGTGTGGTCTCTGTTTTCCTGACTCAGTTGAACTGTTACAATACCCAGCTGCTGCTATTTGATTCTGCTTGGCTGTTCCTCAAGCAGCTCACACTTCACTCACCCAAGGCAGAACTCTGATATTTTCCAGAAACTTGTCATCCTATCCTGTCTGGATCTACCATCACCCAGTGCTTAATCCAGAATCACAGGCCTCATCTTTCATAGGCATTGCTCTCTCCCACTCACTCACATGTACCCTACTGGTCAGAGAGGGCTGCTGACTCCTTCTGGAGCCCACCTCCCAGCCTAAGTGACCGTCGATTTATTAACAGTCTTCCTGCCTTTTCCTTTGGCCCTCCACAACTCATTTTCACATGGAACTGAAAGTAATGCTACTAAGCTGGAAATACAAGTGTGATGTTATTTTGCTTCACATCCTTCACAAGCTTCCTGAGACGCTTACTCTCTGTGATGGCTCAAAGTTCTGCCAGGGCCATTTACCTGCTTTTTTCCCCTCCTTGTTCCCTGAACTCCAGCCTCTAGCTGTGTTCGTTACCTGAACATGCCAAGCCTTTTCCTGCCCCAGGGCTGTGGTACCTACTGCCCCTCTGTCCAGAAATGCTTTTCTCCTCTGCTTGTACATGGCTGGCTCCTGCTTATTCTTGAGGAAGCATCTTGTAATTCATCTCTTTGAGTAGACTTTCACTGGCATCCTCTTAAGAGTTGGTACCTCTTAGCTCCATGCCTCTTTCCTCGCTAGTACTTCTCATTTCCAGTCATCTACATGCTTATATCTTCGTTTATTTTATCTTACTCATTAGACTATAACATCCATGGCGTGGGGACTGTTTCTCTCTAATTCACCACTGTCCCCACAGTCCCCTGGTCTCATTACAGATGTGCTAACAGGAAGAATGAATCTAGAATGGTTATCAAAAAAAAAGGGGGGGGCAAGGAAAACTTCTACAAATTTAGCTAGCAACTGTTCTAACAGGCTGCAAGATGTTCTCAAGTAGACACTGCCACTAATTATCTCTAATTAGGGCCATAGACACTTCTCTAAAGAAAGGCTGTTAGGGATGTTACAATGTGTAGCTGTATACAGAAAGAATATGCTCAACTAGTGAAATTTTTAATAAACATATACTTACAAATCTCTTGATTATATTTGAGACACACACACACACACGTATATATGTTTGCACCTCAGACATGGGCCTGGGAGGAGGGAAGCGATGTAAACCATAACCTCAGGGACCAAACAATGTGCAGTTTCTGTGCCATTAAGAAACCCACATTGCATTTGGTAGAATGGGTCAGCTACTGGTTAAGTGGGCTTCTTAAAGAATCTAGCTAGCTGTCTTTGTCACTGAATGCAAGTTTCGATGTTTTCTAGAGACACAAGATCAGGGTGCTGTGGTTTATTTAATTCTAGCCTAGTTCTTGTTGGCACCATGAGTAGGTGTGATCACTGCAATGTAATATTCATAGAGTTCTATTTTTTTTTTTAGTTTAATTTCATTTTAGTTCGTTAGTAGTAAAATCCCTGCTGGCGTGTCATTTAATTCGTTCTCTGTGCTAATAATGATTTTGAAGCCTTTTATAGAAATGATTATATGGTAATATCAAATCTGATGGTGGATTCCAGCCATCATTTACAGTAATAGGATCATAATGAAGCTCCCTGGGGTATGCCTTGTTGTAATACTGCTGGGGGGTAGAGCAGGAATCTGCTTGGCTTCATTTTCTCACATTATCAGAAGATCCTCACTATGGATCTCTTTGTGGAATAGCCCTTTTCTGGCAGTGATGAAAAATAAAGGGTTGCAGAGCTGAAGTCTTACTGGTGAAGCTAGATGGGCTGACCACATCTGCCCGTTGCACAGCTCCTGAAAAGGATGGCGTTAGAGGAAATGGAGACCAGTTACTGCCTGGTCCTTTTCATGGGCAGTCCCAGTTCTGTGTGTAAACCTTCATGTGCAAACTGGCACCTGGGGATGTTCAGAGGAGAGTCATTCTATGAGTCAGCCTTTCAGCTGTGGTGTGTCCCTCCTGGTACTAACATGTAATGTGCGCCTCACTGTCCCAAGCACTGAGGATAGAAGATGAATGAGACACCATCTCTGCTCTAAGACTCAGGGCAAATAAGGGTTCCTAAGTATCATAGGGCTGGAATGGGTGTCTCTATGGGGAATAGGGGTGAGACAGGAGGGCCCTGTGCTTAGTGGGGACCCAGGGGAGAAAGGTGTCATCCTCATTTGGAGGATCACTGGGGAAAGTGGTGGAGCTGAGTCTTGAAAGACAGGTGGTCCTTTCTGGGAAGAAATGGCGTGGGGTTCAGTAGAGGGTCATTTCTGGCAGATAGGGCCTTGTATGACAAGAAATTCTAGGGACTTCTTATTGTCTGAAAGGCCAAGTTCAGTTCAGCGAGGTTGGAGCTGATACATGATTTTGTCATTCTTCCATGCCTTGTTTCAAATGACCATAGCGGATCCTCTAACCGGGCATTCTACCGTTCTTCCTTTGCTATGTCCAGAAGGAGAAGAGGGAGGGCTCTCATTCCTTATGACTTAGAGTAGACCTCAGACCATGGGCTGAAAGTTGTGAAAAGGCAAATTCAAGTTCAACAATTAAGAAAAATATTTTAATGTTGGCTACTTAAAATAGACTACCTGGTGAGGTAATGAATTCCGCGGCAATCAGCGACTTGCCCAAACACTCAAAGCTAGTTAGGCCTGCATTAGAATGCACACGGAGGGGGTCCTGACTGCAAAATACAGTGCTCTTTTTACCATCCAGAAGCTGGGTGGTGCTCCTACAAAACACCACAGAATTCTGAGCCTAGGACTAGACCTGAGCAGATGGAAACATACAGACTTACTGACTGTCTTGCTTATTACTGCCATCATAACGAATAGCTGTCACTGAACAAACAGCAAGCCATGTCAGGTATTTCCTTTTATTAGCTCTTACAAGATTACTGTTGGAAAGCTGAGAGGTCACGGAAACATTTTTCTACAACCTCCTTGAAGAATGTGGTGAGAAAAATATACATACATATGTGTGTGTATATATGTCTACTTTGTGATGAGTCTGAGGTTGCTTCCTGCTCTGAAGGGGCTCAGAAGTGCTTCTGGAGGGCAGACTGGATATTCTTCAGCAGGCCCCACTTAGCTCGGTTCCTCCCATGTCCATCTGGTGTTACCACCTGCAATCAGAAGCAAAGAGTCATGGCACCCAATAAACAACAGCTCCCAGTAGCCTGGGCCCTTCTGCATGCCAGACACTACACACATAATTTCATTAACTCCTCATGACAACCACATGAGGCCAGTGCTGTTGGCACCACTTTATAGACGAAGAAGCTGAGGCTCAGAAGGACCAGGCAGCTTTCCCAAAGCCCCACAGCTACAGTGTGCTGGGATTGTGATTCCACAGGTCAGATCCTACTTCCTTTTTGGGTAGCTCATGTGACTGAGTGCTGATGACAGTGAGGGGGCTGGACCGCAGGTGAGCTTCACCATAGAGGATCCCCTGTATCCTTCCTCAGTCATTAGAACTTGGTTCTGTCACAGCTCTTATCTGTTGTTAAGTTTCAGCTAATGTGTCTGATTTTCTTACCAGACCATGAGCACCTTGATTGGGGTGTGGGGGAAATGACAGTATTTCATCTCTGTAGTCCCAACACTAGTTATGGAAAAGAGAAGATTCTTAGAGAAGTAGATGACCAGTGAATAGAACTATAATTTGTAAATCTGCGAATTGTTTTCCTTTGATGCTAGCAGAAACATTTCATACTATCTTTAATCACAGTGAATGGTCAGTGCTACCTGAAAAAGAAAGACTGTACTGGGCACGAGGGGTAAGAAGAACCCTCCTAGAAATCTCACCAAGTTAGCTTAGATGTTGCCCTCCATGTCGTACCTTGAAGATACTGGGTTTCTTCACTAGTCTGGTCTGGCAGCATTCCCATTCCTTCCCCCCAAACATTTATGGAGTGAGGTCGAGACCCAGGGATGAGACAGTCCACTGGATCAATGGGTTCTACTGAGGTGAATGAGGACTTGAGATAGAATGGGGGTGAGGTTTGGATAGTGAAGAGGAATGTTTATACAGGGCACAAGTCTCTATGTACAAAGCTTTTAACCTTCTATATTTGTATATAAAGGGAAAGGGCAAAAACAAAGAAGCCAGACCCTTATTAGCATTATGCTGTCTACTTTTACAAAATTTTTGGTTTTAGAGAAAACAGGGCTGCATGCAAGGCAAAGGTCATATTATATACATGATATTAGATTATCCATTGCTGAATAGAAATGGAAATAATGCATAGAGATAATCCTGATAAAAGTAGTATAAATAATGTCTAAGATACACACAGAATTATCAGAGGGCATGAGGAAGATGGAATGGTGTTATGAGGGGCTAGGAATTAACTCGTAAATAGGAGATTGAGGTTTTGCTTTAAAGTATAGTCAGAATCTTCAAAGATAAAGACTGTATGTGATGTGAATGGAGCAGTGAGAATTGAGGTGTGTCTATGAACAAGGGAATCAGGTAGAAAGGAGGACAGAAGAAACAGAAAAACAAAACTTGGAATATTAAAGAAATTGAAATGATAGTTGACATCTCTTCCCTGCCCCAAATGTCCCAGGCTCATATTGCTTTTCAGATGAATTCTACCAAACTCTTAAGAAAGAGTTATTCTAGAAAATAGAAGAGCAAAAGTTTCCCAGCTCTTTTTATGAAGCTTGTGATATATTGATTCCAGAACCAGATAAAAACAATATAAGCAAAAATTGAGTCTAATTCCCTTATAATTATAGATGCAATAATCCGAAATAAAATATGAGCTAACCGAAGTCAACTGTATTAAAAAGTAATACATCATGCACACACAGGATTTATTCCATGAATGGAAGTGGAATTTAGTATCAGAAAAATCAATCAATGTAATTCACTTCATGAATAATGGCCTGAAGGAGAAAAATCATGTAATTATCTCAAATAATGCAAAAAACTTAATAAGTACCTATTTCTCAGAAACTTAGAAGTAGAAGTAATTTTCCTTAACTTAATAAGGATTATATACCATACAAACTAAATAAAAATAACTCAATGGAGAAACGTTAATATCAGGAATAAGACAAGGATATCTACTAACACTGCCACAATTTTATGTATGACTCAAGGTTCTGGCCAAAGTCATAAGGAAAGAAAAAGAAATAGAGTTGCAAGAATTGTAAGTAAACAGATAAAACCATCATTCTTTATAGGAGATAGGATCATATGCCTGGAAAAAAAAGCAGAAATAGCAGATTGGCTCTCAGAATAGTAAGAGAGTTTTTGAGACTGCTGGAATCAAGATTACCCTACAAACAGAAATAGTCTTTATTCTAAACTGGTAATCTATTAGAAAATATAATAAAATAATATTCATAATATCAACAGTCTGTAAACTATTTGGTTTATTTATTTATGGTATACAACATGATGTTTTGACATATGTATACAAAGTAAAATAATTACTACAGGCAAGCAAATTAGCATGCCCATCATCTCACATAGTTACCTTTTTGTGTGTGTGTGAAAAGAGTACCTAAAATCTTAACAAATTTTCTATCAATACAATATTACTAATTGTAGTCCTCATGCTGCATGTTAGATCTCTAAACAATCTAGTTTAACCAGGAATACATGTACGTATGTAGGAAAACTTAAACACCCCAGTAAAGAACATAGACTATGGTTTGAGTAAATGTTTAAACATATTATAAAAATACCATTTGTTTCCAAATTAATTTAGAAACACAATGCCTTCTGAATAAATTCTATCTGAATGTTTTCTAAGAATTCAAGTTACTCCAAAATGTATATGAAGAAATATATTTCTATGACTAGCTAAATAATTTCTAAAAAAGAAAGAAGGAGGCCGGGCGCGGTGGCTCAAGCCTGTAATCCCAGCACTTTGGGAGGCCCAGGCGGGCGGATCACGAGGTCAGGAGATCGAGACCATCCTGGCTAACATGGTGAAACCCCGTCTCTACTAAAAATACAAAAAACTAGCCGGGCGAGGTGGTGGGCACCTGTAGTCCCAGCTACTTGGGAGGCTGAGGCAGGAGAATGGCGTAAACCCAGGAGGCGGAGCTTGCAGTGAGCCGAGATTGCGCCACTGCACTCCAGCCTGGGTGACAGAGCGAGACTCCGTCTCAAAACAAACAAACAAACAAACAAACAAACAAACAAACGAAAGAAGGGTAATGTGCATACTTACCTTAGCAGTTCATATAGACATGGCAGAAAGCTGAGGTTCAAAAATAATAAAGCAAGTATGGTATTGATATAAGAGCAGGAATATAGACCCGTGGCATGTAATAGAGTGCTCAGAGACATATCCCTAAATATATTGAAACTGAATATAAAAGTGGCATTGCCATTGTATAAATATGAAGAATAGACATTGCTTGGTAGATGGTATCGGGAAAACTGGTTCACTACTTGGTGGAAAAGAACATCCCTACCTAAGACTACATAGGCAGAGTACATACATACATTTGATACATACAAAGGCAGAGTCTGAACAGATTAAATAGCTAAATTTGAAAGGTGAAACTGTAAATTTAATAAAAGAATATATAGAAGGTTATCTTTGTGATCTAATCCTAAGAAAGGACTTTTTAAATAAAACTTCAAAAGGTTAAGCCATAAGGAAAAAATAATTGATGATTTTGATTATACCAAAATTAAATATTTCTGCTATTTTATGAAGTACACTATGAACAAAGCTGATAGGCAAATGTCAGAAGAGAAGATAATAGCAATGTCTAAAACCACTACCTAGAATATATAAGGACATCCTATAAATCACTTAGAAAAAGAAAAATGCAATAGAAAATTGGGCGAAGGATATCAACAGGTCCTTTACAGAAAAGAAAATCCTGAAAACTAACAAAAATATAAAATTAAATTTAAAATAATAAGGACATATCATTTTATACCTATTGGGCTAGCAAAATAATAGAAAGTTGGATCTTGCTAAATGTAGGTGGGGCCTAGGGTATAGTAGCTCTAATCTACTCCTTATGGAAGTGTACATGGATGTGGTCAAATTAAGTATCCACATGTCAGTGGCCTAGAAATTTCACTCATAATATGTATCTAATATGGGGTGAATTGCACCTGACCCCAAATTTATATGTTGAAGCCCTAACCCCCAGTACTTAGAGTGTGACTGTATTTGGAGATAGGGCCTTTAAAGAGGTGATTTAATTAAAATGAGGCCATTAAAGTGGACCCTAATCCAACCTAACTTTTGTCTTTATAAGAAAAGGAAATTTGAACACAGAGAGATATCACAATGCATGTGCACAGAGGAAGGACTATGTGAGAACACAGTGAGAAGGTGACCATCTGTGAACCAAGGAGAGAGGTCTCAGGAGAAACCAACCCTGCCAACATTTTGATCTTGGACTTCCAGCCTCGAGAACTGTGCAAAAACTAATTTTTGTTTAAGCCACCTAGTCTGTGGCATTTTCTTATGGAAGCCTTAGCAAACTGATCAATAACTCAGAGAACCCTTACACCCCTATCGTGTCCATAAGGTGTCATATATAAGGCTGTTCACCACAGCATTATTGGAGGTCACCTGGGTGTCCATCCTGCCTGAAATAGAGAGGTAACATGCAGTGAACAAATGCACATTCTGAAAGATCATGTATTATAAGGAATAAAAGACAAAATGCCCATAACAACATGGATGGAACATAAAAACACAACATTTAAGAAGAACAGGTAAGAGACAAAGTAAGATATGTAACACAATGCTAATTGTGTAAATTAATGACACATTGAAAACAACAATGCAAATCATGGAAGAACACATAAAACAGAATGAATGTCACAAAAGGGAATATATAAATAAGAATAGATCTTTGTATAGATCAGTGCTAACGATGGACCATAACTGAGGTGTATAATTAATTCAGACCTCTGTACATGAGGTTAAAAAGAAATCAGGTCCAGCATGATCCTAAATTATACTTGTTCCAGGATTCAAGCCTATCTGCAGGGCAAGTAAAGGAAGGACCAACAGGGTTCTACTTACATGAAAGGTCAGGAGCTCTTTGGAAAAGAATAAATTCTAAGAAGATAAAGAATGCAAACCATCTTGGTTTCCTTTTAGGGCACAGAGCCACTATGAGTGTGTGGGTGGCTGTGCGGGTAGGCTTGGGGTAGTTATTCTGAGTGTGAAATATTGGTGGTCATTCAGATTGAATGACCTCCAACCCTAATCTTTGAAGGTGTGTGGCTCACCCTGAGAGTCTGCAGCAGGAAGAGGAAAAATCAGGAAGGGAATTTCACGATGGACAGGCAGTCCTGCTGTGTGGCTGGGGTTTCAGCAGGAGCACAGGCTGAGTAGGAAGACAGCAGCACTGCAGAGATTCAGGGCAGCTGGCAGGACTACTTCCTGAGCTACATCAGACACCAAGGACATCCACATTACGCACTGTGGTAGACAGAATAATGGACCCCAGAGATGTCCATGTCCCAATCCCAGAATCTTTAAATATGTTATGTTACACACAGAGCAAAGAGGAATTAAGGTTGCTAGTCAACTGGTCTTTTTTACTTTTTTACTTGGAGTCTCACTCTGTCACCCAGGCTGGAGTGCAGTGGCATGATCTTCGCCCACTGCAACCTCTGCCTCCCAGACTTAAGCAAGTCTCGTGCCTCAACCTCCCGAGTAGCTGGGATGACAGGCACACACCACCACACCCGGCTGACTTTTTTTTTTTTATTTTTAGTAGAGACAGGATTTTGCCATGTTGCCCAGTCTGGTCTCAAACTCCTGGCTTCAAGAGATTCTCCTCCCTCGGCCTCCCAAAGTGCTAGGATTACAAGTGTGAGCCACTGCACCTGGCCCAGCTGGTCTTCAGGTAGGGAGACTAGCCTGAATTATCAGGTGGGCTCAATGCAATCACAAGGGACCTTCAAGGTAGAAGATGGAGGTGGAAGAAAACCAGAGAGATGCTAGTGTGAGGACTCAGCCCAATATTGCTGGCTTTGAAGATTCAGGAAGGGGCATGAAAGGAATGCGGGTGGCTTCTAGAAACTGGAAAAAAGCAAGGAAATGTATTCTCCCTCAGGTCCTCCAGAAGGAACACAATACGGCGG
The DNA here is from genome assembly GCF_008728515.1 of Papio anubis. NCBI lineage: Eukaryota > Metazoa > Chordata > Mammalia > Primates > Cercopithecidae > Papio > Papio anubis. The sequence continues at coordinate 151,267,007 of NC_044977.1, forward strand.
ACACAGATTTTACCCAGTGAAACGCATTTGGACTTCTTCAGAATTGTAAGGAAATAAAAAATTTGTATTATTTAAACTACTAATTTGTTACAACAACAATAGGAAACTAAAACACAGATGGGCAGTTAGATTTGTTGTGGGAAGCTTTCATGGAAGTCAGCTGAGATATAAAGTCAGAGGAGGACAGTGAGTCAAACTAAGGAGACTGTTTTCAGAAATGGGAATGATGGTCAACAGATATATTGAGGACCAGAGGAAGAGCAGGAGAAGAAACTGAGGTCAACACGTACATGACTTACCTAAAAACACATTTCTCTACCCTTCAAAAATACTAGTTAGGCTCTTTGACGTTAGAAGCTTTCAGTTAGGGACAATGGGCACAAAAGGGTGTGTAAGACCAACACCTATCCTCATGGACTTGCAGCTAGTGGAGTTGGGACTTGAATCCAGGCACACAAGACCAAATACAATGCTCTTTTCAATGCATAATGTTGACTTTCAAAAAATAAAAGTTCAGCCCTCCCTGCTGTTGGCTTTGACATCATTCTCCCAGAGTAAAGTACTATGTCCCCAAGGCTGAGCCTACCCTGTTCCAGACTTAGTTCCATCTGATTGTGGTATGGGGGAAGAAAGGGCTGTGGGCTTGGATGCGGACCAAGGTGTCCACTCACCTCGTCCTTCCATGAGGCCTGACACTTTGCTTCCTTCCATGAGGCCACTTTGCTTCTTACAGCCTCATTTTTCTTATCTGTAAAATGGAAGCAATCACTCCCTCCTTTCCCAGTGGTTGGGATGATTAGTGATAGTGAATATACCCCATCTGACATAAAGATGACTTTCAAAAGGGATCTTTCAAAATGATTAAAGTTAATTTTCTTGCTGCATGTATTATACACCAAATACATCTCTTAAAAACCAAGTCCTAGGTTATGCAAATAAAACATAAAAGGTGTTATTTCACTTTTTAAAACAAAAATACATGTGATAGGAATATTACATTTTGAATAAGAAATGATTCTGCTGCCTCATTGCAACATTTTAAGTGAAACCTTTCAGGAATACCTGCATAGAACTGATGCCAAGGAAAAAAATTTGATTTTATAGGAAAGAAATGAAGTCATTACTTTTATGAAACTTTATAAATGTCATTCAAACACACATCTTATTTTCATTTGGTATTGAAGGCTTTACTTATGCAAATCATGACAAATGTTAAGGAAACCAGTCTTTCCTCTGGAATGCTAATATAATCACAAAGAAGAGAGGAAGAATTGCTTCTGAAGGAAAAATCTATATTGCAGCTCCTCAAGTCAGATAAAAATGAAGCTTTCAGAAAACCTCATTAATTAGGGCTCTGCTCATTTAGATATTGTGTAAAAAAGAAAGGGACTGGAATGCATTTCCTTCTGTTACAGGGAGGGCAAATTAATCACATAAACACAGTTTCAAGGGGAATGTCATTTCTTGACTGATTGTATAAAACACTTAACAGCTTTCAGGCATCTTATGGTACTTTGTAATTATTAATTTTATTTATCAATTTATTTCTTAGCTTTTTAATTTAGACATTCTTTATATGTTCATTTATTTGGTCACATTTTCACTCATATACTCATTCAATAACCATTAAGAACCTGCTATATGCAAAGTGCTGTGGTAAGCACTGTGGGAGAAAGAACCATGAATTAGATGTGAATTTTGTTCTCAAGGAGTCCATAGTTTCAGAGGGCAACAAAAACCTCTACCTAAGAAAAGCCAAGAGGGACTGAGGTGGTGACTGATGACATACTTTGGTATCTCCACCTGTTCCTTCCCTGGCATCTGAAAATTATATATATATGTATTTAGCAACAGCACTGAGTGCCCTTCATGGGCAAGATAATTTTGAGGAATTCCTAAAAACTGAGAAGGCAGATGGGATTAGAAGAAAGGAAAAATCCATAGTCAAGAAGACATGCGGATGTGGGGCAGCCATGGGCATTCCCATTCCATGCTCTGAAGAGAAGGGTATCAAGAATGAGAAGGACTTTGGGGCAACTGAGCAGCAGTGTAATTGGCTGGAGGCTGGCAGGAGGAGTGACTAGCAGAATTCCCCATCCCACGCCCTTCCTGTGCCAGGTTTGACCTGTCTCTCTCTCTCTCTCTCTCTGTGTGTGTGTGTGTGTCTATGGGTGCTGGACTCTGTGAGGTAGAGCATGCCCCCCCCGGGGGCTGGCAACCAGGATGAGTAGTCCCACCCTAGGAGATTTGATATTGGTATACTGACCACCCTTACTCCTGCTTTGCCTTTATTACTAGAGGTAGCAACCAGTTGGATTCTTTTCCTCGAACATTTGACTAAGGAAACAAAGACAGTATGGTTGGTCAGATGCTGTTGGGCATTGGAGCTTTAAGGTCACACAGAGGTTGGGCCATGACAATTCAAAACCATATACAAGCTGAATTTTAGGGAGCAGAAACTAAGGGCTAGCCAAAAATGGTGCAGATCCAGAGAGAAGCAAAGAGAATGAGAGAGTGAGAGAGAGAAGGAAGCACGGAGAGACAAAGAGAAGAGAAAGAGAGAGAGGGAGAGAAACTGACAACTCTCTAGTTCCCTTGGGTATCAGATCAGATGCATATCCTAGGAGTGGTCTCTATCTTTGTCATAAATTTATCTTTTCAAAAGCTGAAATGAATGGATTTTTTGTTTGTTTGTTTGTTTGCTTCTAAAGAATTCCTGATTAAGACATAATCGACCCTGATTCCAAAGAACATCCTTATGGTTATATGGTAAGAGAGCAGCTCTGGGCAGTCTTGGTATTTTTATTCTCTTTCTCCTTTTAATATCAGTAAAATTATACTCATGAATGTGTATTCCCTGGAGATATAAAGAAGAATCAGTCTTGGATCACAAAGAAGATAGGAATAATTTTGTCCTTTCTTTTTTGGAACCCACACTGACCTGCTTAGTGGCAGTTTCTCAACTTTCAGATGAACAATTGTTTTTAGTATAAATAGGTCCTAAATATTGCACTGGACATATTTTATAAAAATTATTGTGTGCCAGAAATTCAAATTTAATTGAGCATCCTATATTTTTATTTGTTAAATCTGGCACCCATCCTTGCCTGAGAATAGCACCTCATTTTTATCTTTCTCATACCACAATCATTTCATATCCTTCTCACATAACACTTATTTTTTTATGGACCCTGAGCACCTTGAAGGCAGGGATTATGTTTATTTTCCTCTGAATCTCTACATCTCTACACAATGCCTAGAACAAATGTTTTTGAATCAAATAGAACAATTCTCAGGCTTCATCTGCGAAGTCTGGTTGAGGCCAGCAGCCCTCTCTTTGGCCTCAAGTTAACAAATGTTCTGTGCTTAGAGGAAGAGTCCCATGGTGAGTTCTATAATCTCATGATCATCTTAACAGGGTCTCATCCAGAACCTATCATAGAAAAAAAAATCTGAGAAATAATGTACACAGTACCTTGCAGATATCACTCCATTGCCCAGGACCATTATCATTGATGGCTCTAACTTTAAACACGTATTCTGTGTTGGGGGTCAGGTTGTGCAGCTCCAGATTCTGCTGCATTATGTCCCGAATTTGTCCGCAGAGCTCCATTTGTACGTTGTTAGGAGGGGAAGTAATGACTTCATAGAATTCCATCTCAAAAGAGTCCACGTCTTCTGTTGGACATGTCCAGTAAACCTATGGAAGAAATGAACATACTGGTGTGGTACTAGTATACATCATTCAGTTTTCTTTCCATTAAAGATTTGTGATGTTGACTATCTGTGGGGTGAGTTTAAGCTGACCCTATCCCCTGTAGCTGCCGAAGACTTTTAATTAGACCATGCACAAGTCTTGAAAGGCTGTGTGATGAGGCCTGGCATCATGCTTGTAATGAGTTTCACAAACAGAAGGTTTGTGACTGTTACTGTCAGCCAACGTGGAGGTGACAATTGTCCTCCTGCTTGAAAAATACTGAAAAATAGAGGGGAAGAAAATAAACATCACTCGTAATCTCACAATTCAGTTAATTCATTATTATTTCTTTGCAATTTCAGAACACACACACACACAAACACATATATATATAACTTGGATTATGTTGCTTTGATTTCTATTTTCTTTTACTTATGTTGTATGTTTTCCTAAATCATTAAAAATTCAGTAAACTACCATCTTTAAAATTTCTCCCGAAATAATTTAATCCTTCTATGGTTGAACATTTAGGTTGTTTCTAATTTTATACTCTAATAAATAAATGCTGTAATAAATACTGTTGGGCATAAATATTTGTCTGAATTTTTAAGAATTTTCTTGGAAGAGATTCCTAGAACTAAAATTGAGTTTAAAAAATCTCTAGGATATTAACAGTACATATTGAAAAGTTACAACATTAAGTTTTAGAATATTTTCCATGCTAAAATCCTAAAGATTTGAGAGTGATGTTAACATAGACTTAATCTTCTGCATTGCTAAACACTATGATTCCTGTATGAAGTCCATTCCATTATCCTAAAATATGAATCAATGATATTTTAAAATCAAATATCACTGTCTGGAAATAGGTTTAGGTGTTCTCTTTTGACAGCAAATGACTTGACTGAGTTGTTTTGCATAGGTCCCTTTTTTGAGCTCATCAGGGGTGACTAATAGGTGGCATGGGGTGACTGTTTTCCATGCCCAGGTATAGAGCAGATATTACCAATCCTCTGGCTCCATAGCAAGAGCCTGCCAACTTCTCAAGAGGTCTGAGTTGGTCAGGAGATGAGACCCAGTGCTATCCCTGAGGTAATAAGCATACACTATAGGCCTTGCTGATCTAGTATCATTTGGAAATGTAGTTCAGCTGCTCAGTTATGGGCATTGCTTATGTGAAGGGCAGAAACACTTCATTATGTCAATAGCCCATGGAATGTTCTATCTTGCAAAGTATAGGTTGTTCTTTGTGTCAGTTATAGACAACAAAACATAGATTATGATGTGTCAGGAGAATGGAAAAGTAGAGCTTGGTCTGTGTCTGGCCTTCATTTTTTAGATCCTTAATAATAAAGTGTGGGCTGTAGACAGCAGCATTGGCAGCACCTGGAAGTTTGTGAGAACCTGAATCTCAGGCCCCATTGAAACCTATTAAAATAGAATCTGCATTTTAACAAGATCCCCAGGTGCACATCGATGTTTGAGAACTGCTAGTTTAGAACTCAAGGATCTAAAAGTCTTTGGGAGTGTTCTCAGATTATGAGAGACAAAAGATGAACTCTGCCACATGGGAGCAGGACATGGGCTGACTCTAGAAAAAAATCCAAGAGGAGGAAAGAGGTACTCAAATAGAATATTTCATTGCACGTTAATTTTTTTCCTCCATAAACCTTAATAAAGTGTTCTACAAACAATTCAATGTGGGTTCAACTAGATTTGAAAGGTATGTTAAAGAAAAGGTCATTTGTTCATGTTGTTCATGTTAGGTCAAGAGGGTCAAAGGGAAGTCATGTCCCTTGAAGCCAGGCAATGGCGCTTATAGAGATCTGTGAGAGACCCCACTCTTCACTCTCTGCCTTCAAGGCGGGTTGAATCTCAGAAGAGTTGAAATTTCATCGGGGATGATCCTCCCAATTTTTCCAAATCATAGAGAGTCTGGATATTTGCTTTAGGAAAGGTAGCAATTTAGAGGAAACAGCTGGTAGGTAATGGAGCCTGCATTTGTAACTCCAATTTCTGTGCTGTCTCTATTACAGGGTTTCCTTTGGGAAACATTACACTGCCAAGTAGTGTCTTCAAATTACTTAGGTTCCCAAATTGGGTTCTCTTTCAGTTGAGAAGTTGCCTTTGCAGTGGAGGTAGGGCTTTCAGATATATTTACGACTATAAGTTAAATATATTGACTGTTTGGTTTAAGCTAATCTTGGGTTACTTAAGATTCCCGGAACTTATCCCTTTTGAATGGGATGACCACAAAGAGTCTAGAGGAGCAGATTTGAGTGACCAGATCCTAGAGGTCAAAGAGATAAGTGCAACTTTTCCTGACTACTCACTTCTACTCTGTACCCCAAACCCTCCCACCTTCCCCACTGGGCCCAGAACTTTTCTTACCTTGGCAGCTCTTGGGTACACCAGAGTCTGGTAGATAACAATTGGGCCCGGGGTCTTCACAGAGCCATCGTTGAATGAGTACCAGTTGTGGAAGCTGCTGCTGTTCTGTACAGACTGGCTGTCTGCTCCAGCACACCAGTAGGTGTAGAGGCCATCTGTGGGTTTGGCGGGGGTGGCTGACTGGGCTCTCCCACAGGCCTCCAGACCCACCTTGGCCTTCTCCTCAGTGTTGCTGAAGGATAAGATGGAGGAGCTTCCCTGGTATATCTGCTGGTTGCCGAGGCTGTGGGTGCTGAAAGTGACCTTCCTGGCAATCATTGTTTCTGAGTGCACGGGGTAGCGGGAGGGCAGTGAGTCCCTTGAGGAGCATACCTTCTTGGGCCCTGTGGGGAAGAGCTCATGGATGGCACTGGAAAGCTCAACAAAGTCCAAGGGCATGCAGTTTATTGAGTGTAGCCGGAGCTGTGGGTCAGGCCTGTAGGTGGTCTGGATGCCATCCTCAATCTGGTCCACCAGGATCTTGGCCGACTGCAGGAATGCCACCTGGCCAGTCTCCTTCAGGGCTTCCTTGGAGTAGGCGATCAGACCATCCATCTCGTTCACTTTCATGGTTGTAACATACACATATTTTTCAATTTCCTTCTGCCTGGACACTTCTAGATTCTCTATCTGCTCCATGATGATCTTCTCTTTCTCCTGAAGAATGCTGCGCAACTTGAGAAAGCCATTTCTGATCTCTTTTCGCTTCGCCTCCTTGTCAGCTTTAAAGCTGTTTTTTAAGATGTTGAATTCCATTAGGTCATTATCAATTTCATATCGGACTGCAAAAATGCCAAGTTAGTTACTTTTAAAATTTTCATCTCCCCAGGTGTCAAAGCCAGTAGCAAGCTAGAACAAATTACCCTAGGCTCCAAGGAGGTGAATGAAGAGGGAGGGAAGGCACTTGTAGTTGGGCTGAAACAGGCTAGAATAGGTTTATGAAATGAATTTGGCCTCCTTAGTACACCTTCCCCTTCTTCTCCCTCTGATCCTTCCCTGGGATATTTCTATCTTGTAACAGTAATCCCTATGGCCTTGGGTCTGAGACTGGAAGTTCAAGCCCACCCTTGATATTGGTTTTTACCAGATTTCAATTGTCTGCAAGTTGGACTTGAGAAGAGGTGAAGTCACAAAGTGACTGGTGCCTGCTTTTCCCTGTCGGAAACCTAAGCTTTTGCAATGGTGAGAGGAAGAACTAAGTTTCTGCTGACTACTTCTAAAGGTTGTCTTGCATCATTCGCTAAGCCTCCAGCCCTATACAACAGTGGGAAATTAGCAAAGCTTCCCTTCATTGAGGTGGCACTCTTACATGCCCTTTCCCCCCTTTGTTTGTCTTGTGGTTCAGCTATGTCACTTCTCTTTGCCTTTCCCCCACTGCTTTCAAAAAAGAGTCTGCTGTCACACTTCAAGGAAAACCAATTTATCTTGTGCCCCTCATATGGTATTTGGACTTTAAGTTCACTCAGTCATTCAACAAACATTTACTGGAGTCCTGTTACACGCCATGTATCTTTTAGGCACTAAGGATATGGATGTGATTATGAGAGGGCATCTGTGCTCAAGTTATGAATAAATCCAAAGATACTATAATTGAAGGATGCTATAGCAGGGTGAGCATGTGGCACATCTCTATCTGTGAAATGGGCTTTATGTGAAAGGTGAAATGAATACCTTTGTTAGCTTTAGAGGATTTGAGGCATTAAGGAGCAATTTGAAGAATATCAACCTTCTGTGGCCGTTAGAAGAATGTCAATCTTCTACAGATAAGATTCTTCTCATGAAGGTAAACTCTTCAGTGAATTGATGGGCCATAATCCTCATCAAATTTTACTCAGAAGTAGGGATGACTAGCTATTTTTGGACTTGGTTCATAACACTATCCTGGTTCATAGGAAGCTGGACTTCTGTGAGTGGTGGTCATTATAACAAGGGTGTGCACTTGAGTATGGGAAACCCTAGAGTTCTGTCAGATCATGCGAACAGGGACCACATTACCACTATGACTATGGTGTGTAGAGGTGAGCAAATGTATTTGTTGAGTAAAAGCCATTCTTTCCTGTCTTCTAACATCTCATTGGTGAATGCCAGCAGTGTCACTCTCTGGCTAACTCCCTGAAGCCCCACTGTTTTCTTGCCATCTCCTTTCTCACAGTGGCTCAGAAAAGATGAGGTGATGCAGGTGAGACTGAAAGGGAAACTACTAGGGTGCGATTTCAGTGCTGAGAAGTGCGTCTTGCCCTCCCCAATGCACTGTGACTATGGCAGCCAGAATTCTACTTTGTGCATTATTTTCTTTGACTATTCAATAGTTACCTACTGTTAAAGATACTTGGATAGGAAATTTCTTGCTGTATGAGGGATTAATTAGGCTTATGTAGGGCAAAGTCCTGAGAAGCAGGATAAAAATTTCTTAGATGAGGGGAAAAAGGCATCTCCAGGAGGAGAAAAAAGACAGAGGAAGCCAGAAATGTCCCATCCCAAACTTCTACAAATATGAAAGCTCTGCAAGAGCTGATTTTAAATGAAGTCAAATCAAGCTCTCTTTTTAGGTAATACACTTAAAACTAGTTGTTATTTATTAAACACTTTTTATGGACCAGATCCATATGTTATTATATATCACATATATCTTCTTACAAGGAAGATATTGTTTCCACTTATAGATGAAAAAGCTTGAGGCCCAGGGAAGTGAAGTGACTGCACAGTGTTACACATCAGGTAAATGGGAGAAACTTGGCTTTGTCCCTAATTCTATTTGTCTAGCTCCAAACTAGGTTCTTAATTGCTTCAGCTGTGGCTCTCAGCACTCTGTGACTACCAGATTAACCTGAGAGAGTGTTAAAAAAAAAACCTCTTCCCTTGGACTCACCTGCTAAGATTCTGAATGAACGGGCCTGTAGTGGGGCTCAGGAAGCCAGGCGAGGCAGTGTGCAGTGAGGTTTAGAAGCTAACCCAGAGAATCTCCTGGGATCATGTTAAAGATGCAGATTCTAGTGCACTAGGCCTGGGGTGGGTCCTGAGATTCTGCATTTCTAACGAGCTCTCAGGTGATGCCGATGCTACTGGTCCTCGAACCACACTTTGAGTGGCAGGGACCTAAACTTTTGAGCTCCCTTTATTCCAGTGGTTCTCAACCTTGCCTGCACCATAGAATCACATGAGGAGTTTTTTAAAAGTCCGTCTTGCTGAGCCTGCACCTCTGTGTGGATGGGAGAGGGGCATCAGTTTTTAGTAAAGCTTCTAAAATGGATCTTCTCTCTACGTCCCCAAGTTTCTCAATGTGTATTCCCAGATCACTTGCTTTTGAATAACACGGAGATCTGTTTAGAATGCCAATTTATGGTACCTCCCAGAAAAGTGAATCAAGTGCTCACGAACAAGTTTGAACCCTGGTTAAAAAAATGTTGTGTGTCTGTTTCTGTCTTCGTCAAGGATGAAAGGTTAAATTATTTACTTATAGCTAATATCTAATTTACCTATTATCCCTTTTTCCCTTTCCAACTGCTGGGTTCCTTGGAATTTGGACAGGCATTTCCCCCCCACCTAGAATTGAGCTTTGTTGTCTGACTTTTAGGTGCCCTGGACTCAGAAAACTATCTTAAGTTTCACATGTATTAAGGACAAGGTTCCCTACAGAGGGATGGAAGGCACAATAGGCTGTAGAGAGCAGCACCCTTGCCATGCTTGGCCAAAGAATTCAGACAAGCCCTGGCCTAGGGAAGCAGTGAGTCCCACCTTCAGAAAACCCTTTTGGAACCAACAGTTCTACCATTTTCTTGATAATATGTGGTTCCTGCAGGGTTCCTTTAATATGAAGTCTTCCCTGGTGGTGGTTCCAGAATTAAATAAATGTCAATTGACAAGCAATGTTTCCAGGTATGTGGCAATTGCGAAAACTCGAGGTATTCCTGAAGCTGCTGAGAAGTCAGGGGTGATGTGGTCATTAGCAAAGCCTGTTTTGGACCCACCTTTATATCCAGTGGGACCTTTCTGTGCAGCTCAGGGAAAAGCTGCCTCCCTCCCAATGTATAGGCCTATCTGAATGTTGGAGACTAACAGATCTGACAATGGGAAAGGCCTGGGTTGATCTGGTGCACTTTGGTAACTGACTGCAGGCCACTCCTTAATGAAACAGACCATGGGTGGTGGCAGTGGTTCCCCCTTCCTCCCCTTCAATCTCTTCATCTTCAGATTCTGGTCGCTGCTTAGCACAGAGTAGATTGTCAAATAAATGTTGTGGAATTAATGGTGGACACTGGAGTCAAATAGACTGCATCTGCCACTTATTAGCTGCCTGTCCTAATTATTTTTTTGAACCGCAGTTGGCTTATCCATGGAGGACATTTTAATGCCTGTACTGTAGCACTATTGAGATTAGACAAAATGTGCTCCACAGGCCTGAGTAAAGTTGGCCCTTATACAAGGAACTATTCCTGAGGGTAAAGGGCACTAAAGGAATCTTTTGGATTCTAATGTCTGACCAGGTAGAGACATACCCAGAAATTATGCAGCTCTTTGTTGAATCCTGTGAAATATGATTATACTTGGTTTTGTCACTGAAACAAGAAATTATGGGCTCTTTGCTGAATCCTGTGAAATATTATTACGCTTGGTTCCATCACTGAAATATTATTTCACTTAAAGCAATATTATATGTAACAATATAAAACAACCAAATCACCACGAATAAGAATGCAGAGGAAAAACAAGCTGTTGACTAGAATACCATTGGCTAGTTATGAGTTGTCCCTGTTGTTATATGTTTGCTGCCAGTTTATTTACTTTGGCATCTGCAAGTTTTGGAAAAAATTCATGGAGGGAAATTTAACATTGAGATAATCCTCAGCACTGACTTCATTCTTTCCCCCTGCACATTTAGGAAAACCAAAGCGATCCAACAGTGACAGAACACCTTAGAACGTCACAGAACGTCAGTATACTATAGGATCAAAGTCTTCATTTTCCAAAGGAGAAAATGAGACCTGAGGACATGCAGATTATAATCAAGATTATAGAATCTTCATGCACTTGTCATATGACTTTTTGCATTCTTTACATAGAGTAACTCACTTAATCCTCACGGCAATCCAGTGAGGGGGTCACTACTATTCCCCTATTTCATAGGTGAGAAAAGCAAGGCACGGAGAAGTTAAGTGACTGGTAGTGGTTACCAGGAGCGGACACCAGGATAGTGACTTGCGGGATAGCACAGTGTTTCCTGGTGCCTTGATTGCTCCACTAGGTGGAATCTGTTAAGGCACTCACTTAACAGATTGCCCCGCGCCATCTTCCCCATGTGTTCCTGAACTAGAAGTTAGGCTGAAGGAGTGGAGAAGGGGAGGACCTGCTTTGAACTTGGCGATGGCGCTGAAGAGTGAGGCGGCCCTTTCGGAGCAGGCGTCGATGAGGCTGATGGTGTCGTGGCCATTGTGGAAAGAGAACTTGCAGAAGGTGCAGAGCAATTCGTTGTCATTGCGGCAGTACTCGATGATGCGACTGGATGGGTGGTGGATGCAGATCTTCTCGTCCTGTTCCTCGGCGCTGGTGTCCACAAAGACGTGGTCTTGCATGGCCACATCCGAGTGGAAGGCCTTGAGGCAGTCGTTGCACAGGTTGAGGCGGCAGGTGATGCAGCGCTTGTATGCTATGCGCCTGTTGCGGCAGACCTGGCAGAGGATGGGCCCGGAGGAACGGTCAAAGCGCCACTTGAGGTAGCCGTGCTGCTGCATGTAGCGCTTGGTGAGGCGCCCGCGCAGGTAGTTCTCCGGCAGCTGCATCTTGTTGCTGTAGGGCATGCAGTGCGAGCGGTCGCACACTGGGCAGATGAGGATGAAGAAATTCTCGGTGACCTCGGCGTGCTTCTGCAGCTGCCGCAGGCACTTCTCACACAGGCTGTGATGGCAGGGCAGCATGAATGAGTGCAGGCGCAGCCGGCTGCACATGGGGCAATTGAGGTGGTTCACCAGGTGGCTCTTGGCTGGTACTGATTTCACTTCATCCAGCTGGGTATCGCTGCTCCCAATGCGCAGGGCAGTCTTGGAGCTGAAAGGAGAAGCAAAGGCAGGGTTTCAGGAGGCAGGCTCAAGAGCTTGCTCTGCCTCTCTACCTCTGAAAGAACTCTTGGTTCCTGAGGGGCAGTCTAGGGTGGTGGTGAGGAGCCTGAGCTGAGTGCCAAGGTGCCTGCGTTCTCAACCTGTCTCCACCATTTTTCAGCGGGGTGACCTCAGGTAAGCCAGTTAACCTCTCGGCCTGTTTCCTTGTTATAAAATTAGTACCCATGTCAGAGTTTCTTGAGAAGATTAAAATTGAGTTTAACGCTTGTATGGACTAAGAGCAGTCCATGGTACACAGCCAGTGTGCTGCAACTGCTTGCTGTTATTAAGCAAGGGAAAAGCCGCAGAGACTGGTCAGGCGTTGTCAGCTAGGCCTTGGTGTTCCGTTGGACATCGGTAATATCAAAGAACACAGTATCAGAGAAGGCCACTCTGTAACTTTGGATCAAAGCAGAAAGAAGACCACTTTATAATGTTTGGACTCAGACAAGAACGTTGTCTAAATCACAAAAATGACCCAACATCCCCCTATCCTGGTTGATTTTTTTTTTTTTTAAACCAAAAAATGGTGTTTTTTTCTTTTTTCTTTTTTTTCTAGCAGCTTTCGGGTCACTCTGTTCTTCCCACCTTCTAGATGAGATTTATTAAAATATTCAATAGATTTACTTCCGTGTCCTCACCTAACATGAGCTCAAATCCTGTAATAACTTTTCAAGGTACTTTACACTTTCCCATGCTTTATATTCTCACTTGTTGCAATGAGTCAATAAATACAATCTTGTCCAACTACAGGTGTGTTCTTAGGGCTTTTTTTTTTTTTTTCCTGGAGGATATTGACATTATTTATTGTACATAGATGGAACACAGAGCAAGTCTGTACCTGAGCCAAGCCTAGAACCTGTGTGGTCTGCCAACCAGACCAATAGGTAATGGTAATGGATCTGGGCTTGAGAGGCAGAGCGTGTGTGATAAAAATGCACAACTTTACAGTTGTACCTTCTGAGATGTTTTTTTAAACCTCTCTCATGTTCAGTTTTCTTAACTATAAATCAAAGCTCACAGTACTACTTGCTTTGTGAGGTTTTTATAAAGTCTAAATGAGATAATCCATGTAAGTGCTTAACTGCTGGTACATAGTAAGCATTCAGTAAATGTGGCCACTATAATTACATCCCTTTGCTACTAGCCAGCTAATGTCTGCAGTAGAGAGAAATCACAGTAAAGGAAAATAGTGGCCAAGTCTGTGAAAAGTATGTGTTTCTACTGTTTCATTTGTGTGTGTTAAAGCTCTCCATTTGTCTAATGCCTGAGGCTGATTTCATATATTTAATCGTAAGAACTATGGAGTAAAAGCATACTTGTAAAATTCAAGTGCCTGTTCTAAGAACTTAAAATCAGCAAATGCAATGTATAAAAATAAATGAATTAGCTGTGGGAATGGAGGTGTAAATAGGCACACAATTTGCCGCTATTGCTATCTCCTCTGTTTGCATAATAGTATTTGGATACTAATCTTGACATTGTGGCTGTGTTTCTTTCTACTTTTGTCTTCTTGCATTCCTTATGTGTCCCTGTCTTCCCCACTCCCTATGTCTGAGTCCAGACAGTCACAGGTGCTTCCCAAGTATATTGGAATGGAGTGGCCCTGTGGTGACAGAGAATGCTTCCTGTGTGGATTAAGGCAACTGGAAAATTTGTCCCTTAGGGATCTGGGAACTCCAGGCATGCTGGCCTCGATGTTCTCAGCTCTGTTTCCTCTCTGCTTTCCCAGATTCCTGCATGGGTCCTTAAGGGATCACCTGGAGGTACAGGTCAATTGTCCATGTAGTGCCCAGATGGACTTTAGTTTCCTAAAAAAGTAAGGACTGGAGGTATAATATAAAGAGAGACTGTTATGAGGCCTTCATAGCAGGTATCTCTACTAGGAAGCTCATGAGCTAGCATTTTCACAAAAAAGAAAGAAGAAGGGGGGAGGGAGGTGTTGGAGGATGAGAAAGAGGTCTCAGGGCTAAGAGACAGGTATTAATGGCCTAGGTAGCTGTGTTAGAGGTGAAAAAGGAAGTGAGAAAAAGACTAAGATGGAGAGGGATGAATGAGACCAGAGTGAGGCAGGACAAGCAAGGTGCTGAACAGAAAGTGGTGATGAGAAACAGGGGAGGCAGAGGGTCAGAAGCCAGGAGAGAGGTTAGATTGAAGAAAAGCACCCGCAGCTGACCTCCTAACACTTGTGGTAGCATCCCTGCCCATCCTCCAAAAGCCTTAGGCTCGGATGGGGCATTCAGTGGCCATGGTTCCATTTCAAAACAGTCATCAAGCCCAGCGCTTTTATCTTCTTGCTGAGATATCCTGTCTCTGCTCCTCTGCACAGCCCCCTCTCTCCCAAAATCAGGCCTGTTCTTGCACCTGGATTCTTGCTGTATCACCTGTCAAATCTCCTGGCTTCCCTCCTAGCCCCCTGCAGGCCATTCTACACATTAGAATCACCTGAAGGCGGGGGTTGATTCTAATTAATTCAGATGCTCAGGTGGTACACTAGACCAATAAAATCAATGTTTTGGGGGTGGGGATCAGGCATCAGTAATTTTAAAAGATCCCCAGGTGACTTCAATGCACAATAATGTTGGGGAGCTACTGAGCCTAAGGCATTTTCCTAAAGCACCAATTTTATCCCTTTCCTGTTGAAATGGGCTCAGGGGTTCAGCTGCTGCTGCACAGAAAATGAGGTAGTTAAGAGAGGAGTGTGGACACTATTTTCCATGCTTTAGGATTTCTAGACTTGCATCGAGAATCCCTGGATTTCCTATTTATGCAAACACTATGAGAGGGTCATGGGTGGAGAGTTATGTTTGTTAAACATCTACTAAATGTTTAATTGCAAGATGGATAATATCTTTCCCCTGAATTCACTGAACCCTTGCTTACAGAATTGCTTTTCCAGGCTTGAAAGCCTTCAAACTGCCTTCTATTTTTCTGCCTCTTCTAATCCTGTCGTCTTATGGTGATGTCATCTTTCCCCTTCTAAGAAGTGTGCTCTTACTACTTCAGACTCCCCTCATCTGTGACCTAAAAAGACTGGTTTGGTAGAGCAGGTGAGGATAATGTAGGACCTAATATGGAGGGTTAGTACTCCAAATGCGTAATTGAGACCCTGAGTACTATGACTTCTGGATGGGAAAAACAAGGTAGTAGGAGTTCATGGATGTATGGGGTATTTATATGATCCTCAGGGTCAAAAGTGCCCTGTAGAAATTCTTACTTTTCCATTAAATGTTGCAGGTATTAAGAGTTCATAGGAAGAGAAAGAGCAGTTTATATTTTTATGTCACATACAGATTACAAAGCACGTACATTAATCCTTATATCTACAATATCATGGGAAGGAGGTATTGTCTCCATTTTGCAATATAGCATTTTAAAGTTAAGATCCCAAATTTTAGGTTCCAATCCTGACTGCATCTTTCTAGCTGTGTGATCCTGGGGCAACTTTACTTCTCAAAGGCTCAGTTTCCTCATGGAAACAGTGGACTTAGGGTGAGGGGTTAGCTGGGGTCATGCATGAAGTTCCTGGCAAGTTGCTTAAGCACTAACTATTAGCTATTACTATTTTGTACAGATGAGAGAGTTGGGGTTCAGAGGAGTGAAGTGCTCAGTTTCATAGTTAATGGCGCTTAGATTTGGAACTCATGGTCTACATACATAGTGACCATTTAGGATACAGTTAATTGCTACAAAATTCTTAGCTCCTTCTTTTAGATAAAGAAATGAACTCAGAGGCACACTGGCCTGCCCTGTGGACTTCACAGCTGGCAAGTGGTCCCTAGTTTTCATGAGCCAATGTGGCCCCACATCCAGTGTCTGACACTTACGAGATATGGACGCTCCTGAGGCGGCCCTTGTGGAAAGTGACGATGGTATTGCGGCAGCAGCGACTCTCATAGTAGTAGCACCTAACATTGCTGCTGGCTGTGCAGCAGCACTTACAGTTGGGATCATTGGCCCAAGAGCAGCAACACCAATGGCAGTTGGGGCTCTCAGAACAGGTGCAGTGGCAGAACTGGCAGTTCCGCTCATCTTTGTAAGGGCAGGGGAAGCAGGTGCAGTTCCGCTCTGAGGTGAAGATGAACTTGCAGCACAGACAGGAGCATAACTGAGGACAACATCTCTGCCATGTACAACATGGACAGCAAACGCACATAGCAGTTTCCATAGCGCCTACATGATTACCGCTGGCCTCCTAGGGCTCTTGATGCCTCCTCTACCAGAATACTGCTATCAGTTCTCCAGTGGAGGAGTCCTTCCTCCCCTTCGTGAGGCCGTCAGCTTGAGAGTTGCAAGAAGTTGGCTGTTATGAGGCCTTCACAGCTGGTGTCCCTACCAGGAAGCTCCTAGGCTGGCATTTACATATATCAGTCTGAGGGTATTTGCTTATGTCACAATCCCTGTGTCTCTACCATGCTGGGTGGGTAGGAGGATGCGGCCTTGTGGGTGGTAGCAGGTATGTTGGTGGACACTCCATGCTTCCATGGAACCAGCTGTAGAGGAGTGGTGATGCAATGAGCATCCTGGAAGTTTAGTTGTCATTTGTCACCTTTTGGATAATGGAGTAGATTTCTGAAGCTATTTCTCCTTGTTTGGTGTTCTGCCTGCGATTTGGGCAAGTGGACTTCAGATTATGTCTTCATAGACTGAAAGACTTGGGTATGGTTAATTAGAAAAGTAGATTCACATGTTTTTCCACATGTTAGAGGAATTGATAGAATTCTATTTGAACGAAGGACAGTATTTACAAATAATAGCAGTGTCATATTTAAAGAGATATTACCATTCAGAGAGAGAGTTAAAGAAAAAATATATACAGGTTCACTTAGGAACTTCTTTCAGTAGTACTTGATTTTATCAATGCATAGACACTGCTCATTTTCATGAAGCTTTATACATAAGTCACTCTGAATATTTCTTTGCTTTTTTGTAGCTTCATGGTGATTGGGTGAGGTTCAGGCTTTCTGTCTTTTCCCATCCTACTCCCACTCCAAAAAGAGGCTGGAACTCTACGTGAAATCTTTAACTGTTCTGCTAGTATACGCTCAGTATCCCTAGAAAAAAGACCCTATATTTTAGGGAAGAATTTCGCTTTCCCATTTATGCAACTTGCAAAGATTAAACGAACAGAAATTTCATGGTCATGGTACATTAGAGTATGAATACTGTCTTATTTTTATAAAAAGAAGCAGAAGTGAGAGCTGAGTTTGGCTGCAGGAATTTACTGCATAATTTATTATCTCTCCCTATGGTTATCACCTTTATAATAGGAGAGAAAATCACTGAGTGCCAACTATGCCAGCCACACATCGATATTAGATTTCTACAAGTGAAAATCCTGGATCATAGGATATGTGCTTTATCTGTCTTTTTTTAATGCAAAATGCTCAGTTTCTTACTCAAATGTGCCAGTTAATACCAGCAAGGAATATAAGACATTCAAAAAAGTGAAACACCTTTTCCCCACATGTTTGCCAAAACTCAGTTTTATCAATATCTCTCTCTGTTCTCCAGGCACACAGGTTAGAGTTTCATTCCCAGATTTATGATACATTTTCACGATTGCCTTCTATAAGGTCTTATTAAAAACTTATTAATATGTAATTCGCTCACCATTAAATTCACCATTTTAGAGTAAACACATAAATGGTTTTCAGTATATTCATAAAATTGTGCAACTCTCACCATTATCTAATTCCAAAATCTTTTCATCACCCCCGTAAAACACTCATTAGCAGTCTCTCCCTGTTTCTCCTTTCCCCCAGCCCTTAGCAAATACTCTACTTTTCCGTATTTATGGATTTGTCTATTCTGGAAATTTCATATAAATGCTATCATATAACATGTGGCTTTTGTGTCTGGCTTTAATTTAGCATAATGTTTTCAAGGTTTATCCATGTTATAGCATGTATCAGTATTTAGTTTTTTGTGGCTGAATAATTTCGTGTGGATATACCACATTGTATTCATTGTCGGTTAATAGACATTTAGATTGTTTTCACCGTTTAGCTGTTAAATGTTTGAATGTTTCTGTGAGCATTTCTGTATACATTTTTGTAGAAATATATGTTTCCAGTTCTTTTGGGTAGGTTCCTAGGTGTGGAATCATATGGTAACCCTATGTTTAACTTTTTGAGGAAATGCCAAGCTGTTTTCAAAGTGACTGCACAATTTTACATTCCCACCAGTAATGTATGAGAATTACCATTTCTCCACATCTTTTCCCAAACTTCTTGTCTTTTTTTTTTCTTCTGATTATAGCTATTATAGTAGTTATAAAGTGGGATCTCATTGTGATTTACATTTGGATTTCCCTGATGGCTAGTGATGTTGAGAATCTTTTCATGTCCTTATAGGCCATTTGTATGCCTTCTTTAGAGAAAGGTCTCTTTAAATCTTTTGCCCATTCTAAAATGGAGTTAATATCCTTTTATTGTTGAGTTGTCAGAGCTCTTTGTATTAGCTAGATACTAGACCCTAACCAGGTATTATTTGCATCTATTTTCTCCATTCTGTGGTTGTCTTTACATTTTTAAATGGTGTCCTTTGAAGCACAAAAGGTTTTAATTTCGATGAAGTCAAATTTATCTCTATATTTTTTTGTAGCTTGCCCATTTGGTGTCATTTAAGAAACCACTGCCTAATCCAAGGCCATGAAGATTTACACCTACGTAATCCTATAATAGCTTTATAGTTTGAGGTCTTACACTGAGGTATTTGAATTATTTTGAATTGCTTTTGTATTTGGTGGGAGTTAGGGGCCCAGTTTCATTCTGTTGCATGTGAATATCCAATTGCCATAGCAACATTTGTTGAAAAGACTATTGTTTCCCATTGAGTAGTCTTAAAACCCTTGTTGAAAATCAACTCACCATACATATATGATTTATTACTGGACTCTGAATTCTATTCCTTTGATCTATATGTCTATCCTTGTGCTAGTCACACCGTCTTGATTATTGCAGCTCTGTAGTATGTTTTGAAATTGGAAAGCTTCTCTTTTGTTTCTCTTTTAACATTACCTTATATTTTCATATAAATTTTAGGATCAGCACTACTATTTTTTGTGCAAAAGTCCACTAGAATTTTGATAGCTATTGCATTAAGTCTGTGGATAAATTTGGGGAGAATTGCCATATTAAGTTTCCTGATCCATGAACATAGAATATTTTATTATTTATTTAGGTCATCTTTAATTTCTTTTAACAATATTTTGTAGTTTCCATTGTACAGGTCTTGCTCTTATATGGTTAAATTTATTCCTAAGTATTCTTTTGATGCTACTGTAAATAAAATTGATTTTCTTTATATTTGGATTGTTCATTGTTAGTGTAGAAATACAGCTGATTTTTAATAGGGCCATTTATATTGACTTCTATGTGTATCTTGCAACCTTGCTGAAATTACTATTAGCTCTATTTTTAAAATTTATTTTAAAGGGTTTATATATATAACTTTGTGTTATCTGTGCATAAAGATATTTTCAGTTTTTCCTTTCTAATTTAGATGGCCCTTTTTTATTTTCCTTGCCTGATTTCCCTGATTAGATCTTCAAGTAAAATGTTGAACAGAATTGGCAAGAGTGGACATCCTTGTGTTGTTCCTAATCTTAAGGGAAAATTTTAGTTTTTCAACACTAACTATGGCATTTGCTGTCGGTTATTTATAGATGTCCTTTTATCAGATTCAGGTATATTATTTGATTTTAATATGTTGAGTCAATTTAATAATCAAATTAATTATTTGATTTTCATATGTTGGGTAAATTTTCTGTTCCTGACATAAATCCCATTTCATAATGATGTAATTTTATATTTTGTTGGATTTGGATTGCTAGTATTCTGTTGAGAAATTTTTTAACAGACTAATACAATATGATTTATTATTCTAAAGTAAATATACAGTTTATAAATATACAGGAACCTCTGATTCCCATCAAGCTCCTGGTAGGAACAAAATGGCACTCAAATTAATTTGTAGAAAAATTGGTTTCTCTTTTTTTAAAAAAAATTTTACTTTAAGTTCTGGGATACATGTGCTGAATGTGCAGGTTTGTTACATAGGTATACATGTGCCATGGTGGTTTGCTGCACCTATCAACCTATCATCTAGGTTTTAAGCCCTGTATGCATTAGGTATTTGTCCTAATGCTCTCCTTCCCCTTTCCCCTCACCCCACTATAGGCTCTGGTGTGTGATGTTCTCTTCCCTGTGTTCAACTCCCACTTATGAGTGAGAACATGCAGTATTTGGTTTTCTGTTCCTGTGTTAGTTTACTGAGGATGGTGGCTTCCAGGTTCATCCATGTCCCTGCAAAGCACATGAACTCCTTCTTTTTAATGGCTGCATAGCATTTCATGTTGTATATGTGCCACATTTTCTTTATGCAGTCTGTCATTGATGGGCATTTGGGTTGGCTCCAAGTCTTTGCTATTGTAAATAGTGCTGCAATAAACATGTGTGCATGTGATTTTATAGTAGAATGATTTATAATCCTTTGGGTATATACCTAATAATGGGATTGCTGGGTCAAATGCAATTTCTGATTCTAGATCCTTGAGGAATTGCCACACCGTCTTCCACAATGGTTGAAGTAATTTACACTCCTACCAACAGTGTAAAAGCACTCCTATTTCTCTATATCCTCACCAGGATCTGTTGTTTCCAGACTTTTTAAGGATCACCATTCTAACTGGTATGAGATGGTATCTCATTATGGTCTTGATTTACATTTCTCTAATGACCAGTGATAATGACCTTTTTTTCATATGTTTGTTGGCCACATAAAAGTCTCCTTTTGGGAAGTGTCTGTTCATATCCTTTGCCCCCTTTTTGATGGGGTTGTTTTCTTCTTGTAAATTTATTTAAGTTCCTTGTAGATTCTGGATATTAGACCTTTGTCAGATGGATAGATTGCAAAAAATTTCTCCCATTCTGTAGATTGCCTTTTCACTCTGATGATAGTTTCTTTTGCTGAGCAGAAACTCTTTAATTAGATCCCATTTGTCAATTTTGGCTTCTCTTGCAAATGCTTTTGGTGGTTTAGTCATGAGTCTTTGCCTATGCCTATGTCCTGAATGGTACTACCTAGGTTTTCTTCTAGGGTTTTTATGGTTTTAGGTTTTTTGTTTAAGTCTTTAGTCCATCTCATGTTAATTTTTGTATAAGGTGTACGGAAAGGGTCCAGTTTCTGTTTTCTACATATGGCAAGCCAATTTTCCCAGCATCATTTGTTAAATAGGGAATCTTTTCCCCATTGCTTGTTTTTGTCAGATTTGTTGAAGATCAGGTGGTTGTAGATGTGTGGTGTTATTTCTGAGGTCTCTGTTCTGTTCCTTTGGTCTATATATCTGTTTTACTACCAGTACCATGCTGTTTTGGTTTCTGTAGCCTTGTAGTATAGTTTGAAGTCAGGTAGTGTGATGCCTCCAGATTTGTTATTTTTGCTAAGGATTGTCTTTGCTATATGGGCTCTTGTTTTGGTTCCACATGAAATTTAAAGTAGTTCATTTTTTTCTAGTTGTGTGAAGAAAGTCAATGGTAGCTTGATGGGGATAGCATTGAATCTATAAATTACTTCGGGGATATGGCCATTTTCACAATATTCTTCCTATCCATGAGCATGGAATGTTTTTTCATTTGTTTTTGTCCTCTCTTATTTCCTTGAGCAGTGGTTTGTAGTTCTCTTGAAGAGGTCCTTCACGTCCCTTGTAAGTTGTATTCCTAGGTGTTTTATTTTCTTTGTAGCAATAGTGATTGGGAGATAACTCATGAGTTAACTCTCTGCTTTTCTATTATTGGTATATAGGAATGCTTGTGATTTTTGCCCATTGATTTTGTATCCTGAGACTTTGCTGAAGTTATCAGCTTAAGGAATTTTTTGGACTGAGTCTGTTGAGAAATTTTATATTTATATTCATAAAGGTTATTGGTCTGCAGTTTTATTTTCTTGTGATGTCTTTGGTATCAAGATAATGCTGACCTCATAAATGAGTTATCAAATGTTTCTCTTTTATTTTTTTGAAGGGTTTGTGAAGGATTGGTGTTAATTTTTCTTTAAATATTTGGATTTAAGTTACTGTTTGGTATCCTTTATTATTAGCCTGAAGAATTCCCTTTAGTATTTTTTTATGGTTGATCTGCTTACAGTAAATTCAGGTTTTGCTTATTTTGGAATGTCTTAATTTTTCCTTCATTTTTGAAGGAAAGTTTTGATGGACATGAAATTCTTGGTTGACAGTTGTTTTTTTTCCCAGCACTCTGCATATGTCATTTCATTGCCCCCTGGCTTCCATTATTTCTTTTTATTTATTTTTTGTCTTTAATTTTTGTGGGTACATAATAGATGTATATATTCATGGGGTACATGAGATATTTTGATAGAGGCTTACAGTGCATAGTAATAATAGGATAAGTGGAGTATCCATCACCTCAAGCATTTATCCTTTCTTTGTGTTACAAGCAAGGAATCCAATCATACTTTTAAAATTATTTTTAAATGTACAATAAATTATGGACTGTGGTCACCCTATTATGCTATCAAAGAGTAGATATTATTCATTCTACCTATCTATATTTTTGTGTCCATAATCATCCGCATTTCTCCCCACTCCACTACCCCTCCCAGACCCTGGCAACCATCTTTCTACTCTCTCTCTCCATGAGTCAATTATTTTTAATTTTTAGCTCCTTTGAATAAGTGAGAAAATGAGAAATTTGTCTTTCTGTGCTTGGCAAATTTCACTTAACATATTGGCCTCCAGTACCATCCATATTGTAGCAAAAGATGGGATCTCATTATTTTTATGGCTGAATAGTACTCCATTTTGTATATGTACCTCATTTTCTATATCCCTTCATCTGTTGATGGACACTTAGTTTGCTTCTAAATCTTAGCTATTGTGAATAGTGCTGCAACAAACATGAGAGTGAGATATCTCTTAAATATACTGATTTCCTTCCTTTGGGGTATGTATATACCTAGCAGTGGGATTGCTGGATTATATGGTAGCTCTATTTTTAGTTTTTTGAGGAATCTCTCAACTGTTCTTCATAGTGGTTGTATTAATTTACATTTCTGCCAACAATGTATAAGGGTTCCCTTTTCTCCACATCCTCGTCAGCATTTGTTATTGTCTGTCTCTTGAATAAAAGCATTTTTACCTGAGGTGAGATGATATATCATTGTGCTTTTCATTTGCATTTCTCTTATGATCAGCGATGTTGAGCACCTTTCCATATACTGTTTGCCATTTGTATGTCATTTGAGAAATGTCTATTCAGATCTTTTGCCCATTTTATTTATTTTTTTATATTTTGTTAATTTTATTTAATTTTCATAGGTTATTGGGGAACAGGTGGTGTTTGGTTACATGAGTATGTTCTTTAGTGGTAATTTGTGAGATTTTGGTTCACCCATCACCCAAAAAGAATACACTGCATGCAATTTGTAATCTTTTATCCCTCGTCCCCTTCCCACCTTTTTCCTCTGAGTCCCCAAAGTCCATTGTGTCATTTTTATGCCTTTGCATCCTCATAGTTTAGCTCCCATTTATCAGTGAGAACATACAATGTTTGGTTTTCCATTTCTGAGTCACTTCACTTAGAATAATATTCTCCAATCTCATCAGGTTGCTGTGAATGCCATTAATTCATTCCTTTTATGACTGAGTGGTGTTTCATCATACACACACACACACACACACACACACCATAGTTTCTTTATCCACTCATTGATTGATGGGCGTTTTGGTTGGTTTCACATTTTTGCAATTGTGAATTGTGCTGCTGTAAACATGCATATGCAAGTATCTTTTTTGTATAATGACTTATTTTCCTCTGAGTAGATACCCAGTAGTGGGATTGCTAGATCAAATGGTAGTTCTACTTGTAGTTCTTTAAGGAATCTCCACACTGTTTTCCATAGTGATTGTACTAGTTTACATTCCCACCAGCAATGTAGAAGTGTTTCCCGTTGACTGCATCCAAGCCAACATCTATTATTTTTTTATTATAGCCATTCGTGCAAGACTAAGGTGGTATCGCACTGTGGTTTTGATTTGCATTTCCCTGATCATTAGTGATATTGAGCGTTTTATCATATGTTTGTTTGTCATTTGTAAATCTTCTTTTGAGAATTGTCTATTCATGTCCTTAGCCCACTTTTTGATGATATTGTTTTTTTTCTTGCTGATTCGAGTTCATTGTAGATTGTGGATATTAGTCCTTTGTTGGATGTATAGATTGTGAAGATTTTCTGCCAATCTGTGAGTTGTCTGTTACTCTGCTGATGGTTCCTTTTGCCATGCAAAAGTTCTTTAGTTTAATTAAGTCCCAGGTATTTATGTTTGTTTTTATTGTGTTTGCTTTTGGGATCTTGGTCATGAAATCCTTGCCTAAGCCAATGTCTAGAAGGGTTTTTCTGATGTTATCTTCTAAAATTTTTATAGTTTTATGTCTTAGATTTAAGTCTGTGATCCATCTTGAGTTGATTTTTGCAGAAGGTGAGAGATGATCCAGTTTCATTCTTCTACATGTGGCTTGACAATTATCCCAGCACCATTTGTAGAATAAGGTGTTCTTTCCCCACTTTGTTTTTGTTTGCGTTGTCAAATATCAGTTGGCTGTAAGTGTTTGACTTTGTTTCTGCATTCTCCATTCTGTTCCATTGGTCTATGTGCCTATTTTTATACCAGTACCATTCTGTTTTGGTGACTTTGGCCTTATAGTATAGTTTGAAGTTGGGTAATGTGATGCCTCCAGATTTGTTCTTTTTGCTTAGTCTTGCTTTGACGATGCAGGCTCTTTTTTGGTTCTACATGAATTTTGGGATTTTTTTTCTAGTTCTGTGAAGAATGATGGTGGTATTTTGGTGGGAATTGTGTTGAATTTGTGGATTGCTTTTGGCAGTATAGTCATTTTCACAATACTGATTCTACCCATCCATGAGAATGGAATGTGTTTACATTTGTTTGTGTCATCTATGATTTCTTTGAGCAGTGTTGTGTAGTTTTCCTTGTAGAGGTCTTTCACCCCCTAGTTTATATATATTCCTAAGTATTTTGTTTTATTTTTTGCAACCATTATAAAAGGCGTTGAGTTCTTGATTTCATTCTCCACCTGATCGCCATTTGTGTATAGGAGAGCTACTAATTTGTGCATACTAATTTTGTAGCCAAAAACTTTGCTGAATTTAATCAGCTCTAGGAGCTTTTTGGAGGAGTCTTTGGGGTTTCTAGGTATACAATCATATCATCAGCAAACAGTGACAGTTTGACTTCCTCTTTATCAATTTGGATGCCCTTTCTCTTGTCTGATGGCTCTGGCTAGGACTTCCAATACTATGTTGAATAGAAGTGGTGAGAGTGGGCATCCTTGTCCTATTCCAGTTCCCAGAGGGAATGCTTTCAACTTTTTCCCATTCAGTATTATGTTAGCTGTGGGTTTGTCATAGATGGCTTTTATTACATGAGATATGTCCCTTATATGCTGATTTTGCTGAGTTTTAATCATAAAAGGGTGGTGGATTTTGTTGAATGCTTTTTCTGCACTTACTGTGATGTTCATGTGATTTTTGTTTTTAATTCTGCTTATGTAGTATATTACATTTATTAGCTTGCATATGTTAAACCATCTCTGCATCCCTGGTATGGAACCCATTTGATCATGGTGGATTATCTTTTTGATATGTTGTTGGATTCCATTAGCTAGTATTTTGTTAAGGATCTTTGCATCTATGTTCATCAGGGATATTGGCCTATAGTTTTCTTTTTTTGGGTTAAGTCCTTTCCTGATTTTGGTATTGGCATAATACTGGCTTCATAGAATGATTTAGGCAGGATTCCCTCTTTATCTTATGGAATAGTGTCAATAGGATTTGTGCTAATTCTTCTTTGAATGTCTGATAGAATTCAGCTGTGCGTCTGTCTGGTTCTGGGCTTTTTTTGTTGGTACTTTTAAAATTACCATTTCAATCTCCCTGCTTGTTATTGGTCTGTTCAGAGTATCTAATTCTTCCTGATTTAAGCTAAGAGGGTTGTATCTTTCTAGGAATTTATCCATCTCCTTTAGGTTTTCTAGTTTATGTCTGTAAAGGTGTTCATAGTAACCTTGAATGATCTTTTGTACTTCAGTTGTGTCAGTTGTAATATCTCCTGTTTCATTTCTTATTGAGCTTATTTGGAGTTTCTCTCTTCTTTTCTTGGTTAATCTTGCTAATGGCCCATCAATTTTATTTATCTTTTCCAAGCACCGGCTTTTTGTTTTATTTATCTTTTGTAATTTTTTTGTTTCAATTTCATTTAGTTTGCTCTGATCTGTGTTATTTCCTTTCTTCTGCTGGGTTTGGGTTTGATTTGTTCTTGTTTCTCTAGTTCCTTGAGGTGTAACCTTAGATTGTCTATTTGTGCTCTTTCAGAGTTTTTGAGTCTCTTGAAGGCGTTTAGAGCTACGAACTTTCCTCTTAGCACCGCCTTTGCTATATCCCAGAGGTTTTGATAGGTTGTGTTACTATTGTCATTCAGTCAGATAGAAGAATTTTTAAATTTCCATCTTGATTTCATTTTTGATCCAATGATCATTCAGGAGCAGTTTATTTAATTTCAATGTATTTGCATGGTTTTGAAGGTTCCTTTTGGAGTTGATTTGCGGTTTTCTTCCACTGTAATCTGAGAGAGTGCTGGATATAATTTTAATTTTCTTAAATTTATTGAGGCTCATTTTGTGGCCTATCATATGGTCTATCTTGGAGAAAGTTCCATGCATTGATGAATAGAATGTATATTCTGTGGTTTTTGGTTAGAATGTTGTGTAAATATCTGTTAAGTCCATTTGTTCTAGGGTATAGTTTAAGTCCATTGTTTCTTTTCTGACTTTCTGTCTTGATGACCTGTCTAGTGCTGTCAGTGGAGTATTGAAGTCCCCCACTATTATTGTGTTGCTGTCTATCTCATTTCTTAGGTCTAGTAGTAATGGTTTTATAAATTTTGGAACTCCAGTGTTAGGTGCATATATATTTAGGATTGTGATATTTTCCTGTTGAACAAGGCCTTTTACCATTACATAATGTCCCTCTTTGTCTTTAACTGCTGTTGCTTTAAAGTTTGTTTTGTCTGATATAAGAATAACTACTCCTATTCATTTTTTATGTCCATTTGCATGGAATATCTTTTTCCATCCCTTCACCTTAAGTTCATGTGAGTCCTTTTGTGTTAGGTGAGTCTCTTGAAGGCAATAGATATTTGGTTGGTGAATTCTTATCCATTCTGCAATTCTGTATTTTTTAAGTGGAGCATTTAGGCCATTTACATTCAACGTTAGTATTGAGATGTAAGGTACTGTTCCATTCCTTGGAATACATTTATTGTATTTTTTAATGGTTTCTGTGAGATTTATGCTTTAAAGAGGTTCTATTTTGATGTGTTTCCAGGATTTGTTTCAAGATTTAGAGCTCCTTTTAGCAGTTCTTGTAGTGCTGGCTTGGTAGTGGTGAATTCTTTCAGCATTTGTCTGAAAAACACTATATCTTTTCTTCATTAATGAAGCTTAGTGTTGCTGGATACAAAATTCTTGGCTGATAGTTGCTTAAGAAGGCTGATGAAAGTGTCCCATTCCTTTCTGGCTTGTAGGATTTCTGCTGAGAAATCTGCTTTTAATCTGATAGGTTTTCCAAAGCTGTGTGCTTTTGCCTCACAGCTCTTAAGATTCTTTCCTTTGTCTTAACTTTAGATAACCCAGTGACAATGTGCCCAGGCGATGATCTTTTTGTGATGAATTTTCCAGGTGTTCTTTGAGCTTCTTGTAGTTGGATGTCTAGATCTCTAGCAAGGCCAGGGAAGTTTTTCTTCATTATTTCCCCAAATATGCTTTCCAAACTTTTAGATTTCTCTTCTTCCTCAGGAAGAACAATGATTATTCTTAGGTTTGGTCATTTAACATAACGTTAGATTTCTTGGAGGCTTTGTTGGTATTTTCTTATTTTTTTCCTTTGTCTTTGTTGGATTGGGTTAATTTGAAAACTTTATTTTTGAGTTCTGAAGTTCTTTCTTCTGCTTGTTTGATTCTATTGCTGAGGCTTTCCAGAGCATTTTGCATTCAATAAGTGCATCCATTTTTTTCCTGAAGTTTTGATTTTTTTTTTTTTTTTGAGATGGAGTCTCGCTCTGTTGCCCAGGGTGGAGTGCAGTGGCCGGATCTCAGCTTACTGTAAGCTCTGCCTCCCGGGTTTACACCATTCTCCTGCCTCAGCCTCCCGAGTAACTGGGATTACAGGCGCCCGCCAACTCACCCGGCTAGTTTTTTGTATTTTTTTTAGTAGAGATGGGTTTTCACCATGTTCGCCAGGATGTGTCCTGACCTCGTGATCCACCCGTCTCGGCCTTCCAAAGTGCTGGGATTACAGGCTTAGCCACCGCGCCCGGCCTGATTGTTTTTTATCTATGTTATTTATTTCATTGAAGATTTCTACCTTAATTTCTTGTATCATTTTTTTCTACTTCCTTAAATTGGGCTTTGTCTTTCTCTGGTGCCTCCTTGATTAGCTTAATAATTGCCCTTCCCAATTCTTTTTCAGGTAAATCAGGGATTTTTTTTCTTGGTTTGGATCCATTGCCAATGAGCTAGTGTGATTTTTTTTGGGACGTGTTAATGAACCTTGTTTTGTCACATTACCAGAGTTGGTTTTCTGGTTCCTTCTTATTTGGGTGGGCTCTGTCAGAGGGAATGTTTAGGGTTCAAGGCTGTTGTTCAAATTCTTTTGTCCCACACGGTGTTCCCTTGATGTAGTACTCTGCCCATTTTCCTAGGGATGTGGCTTCCTGAGAGCCAAGCTGTAGTGATTGTTATCTCTCTTCTAAATCTAGCCACCCAGCAGGTTTAACAGGCTCCAGGTTGGTACTGGGGGTTGTCTGCACAGAGTCCTGTGATGTAGACCATCTGTGGGTCTCTCAGCTATGGATACCAGCATAGCGTTTGGTGTGTCTCCTGGGTCCTGCAGGATCAATCTGCTTCCTTCAGTGGATATGTGGGTTCTCTCAGCTTTCCTGATTTACTCGTGCAGTAGTTCTGGAGTAAGAGTTCACAATGTGAGACTCCACATGCTGCTCTGTTCATCTGAGTGGAGCTACAATTTAGTTTTGCTTCCCATTTGCCATGATCCACTTTTGCCCATTTTTAAATTGCCGTATTAGATGTTTTCCTACAGATGTTGTATGAGCTCCTTATATATTCTGGTTATTAATCCCTTATAAGATAAATAATTTGCAAATATTTTCTCTTATTCTGTGGGTTATCTCTTCACTTTCTAAATTGTTTCCTTTGGTGTGCAGAAGCTTTATAACTTGATGTGATCCCATTTGTTCATTTTTCCCTTGGTTTCCTGTGCTTGTGGGGTATTCCTTAAGAAATTTTTGCCCAGAACAGTGTCCTGGAGAACTTCCCCAATGTTGTCTTGTAGGAGTTTCATAGTTTGATGTCGTAGATTTAAGTCTCTAATTGATTTTAATTTGATTTTTGTATATGGTGAGAGATAGCGGTCTAGTTTCATTTTTCTGCATAAAGACATTCAGGTTTCCTGCACCATTTATTGAAAAGACTGTCTTTTCTCCAGTGTACATTCTTGGCACCTTTTTTGAAAGTGAGTTCACTGTAAGTATGTGGATTATTTTCTGTTTCATTCGTCTCTGTGTCTGTTTTATGTCAGTACCATGCTGTTTTGGTTACTATAGCTCTGTGTTACAATTTCAAATCAGGCAATGTGATTTTTCTAGTTCTGTTCATTTTGCTCAGGACAGTTTTGGCTATTCTGGGTTTTTTTTTGTTTCATATAAATTTTTGGATGATTCTTTTTCTATTTCTGTGAAAAATGTTATTGGTATCTGGATAAGGGTTACATTAGATCTGTACATTGCTTTGGGGAGTATGGACATTTTAACAATATATTGACTCAGTTCATTAGTATGGAATACCTTTCCATTTTTTGTCTCCTCTTCACTTTCTTCAATAAACGTTTTGTAGTTTTCATTATCGAGATCTTCTACTTCTTTGGTTAAGTTACTTTCTAGATATTTAATTTCGTTTATAGCTATTGTAAATGGAATTACTTTCTTGATTTCTTTTTCAGATTGTTCGCTGTTGGCATATAGAAATGTTGCAGATTTTTATGTATTGATTTTATATCCTAAAATTTTACTAAATTTGTATATAAAATCTAACAGTTTTCTTGTGGAGTCTTTAGGTTTTTTCAAATATAAGATTATATCATCTACAAACAAGGATAATTTTACTTCTTCCTTTTCAATTTGGATGCTCTTTTTTTCTTTCTCTTGTCTGATTGCTCCAGCTAAGACTTTTAGTCTGTGTTGAATAACAGAGGTGAAGGTGGGCATCGTTGTCTTGCTCTAGATCTTAGAAGAAAGTCTTTCGGTTTTTCCTCATTCAGTATGATACTAGTTATAGGTCTGTTGTATATGACTTTTATTGTGTTGAGGTATATTCCTTCTATACCCAGTTTTTAAAAGGATTTTTATCATGACAAGAGGATGTTGAATTTTATCAAGTGCGCATATGGTCTTTGTGCTTCATTCTGTTGATGTGATGTATCACATTGATTGACTTGTCTATGTTGAACTGTCCTTGCATCTCTGGGATAAATTCTAGTTGGTCATGTTGAATTAACTTTTAATGTATTGTTTTTTGGTTTGCTGGTATTTTGTTGAAGATGTTTGCATCAAACTTCATTAGGGATATTGGCCTGTAGTTTTCTCTTTTTGGTGTGTCTTACTTTGGTTTTGGTATCAGGATAATACTGGTTTTGTAGAATGAGTTTGAAAGTATTCTCTCCTCTATTTTTTCAGAATCGTATGAGTAGAATTGGTATTAGTTGTTTTTTAAACTTTAGCAAAATTCAACAGTGAAGCCATCAATTCCTGAGCTTTTCTTTGCTGGGGAACATTTTATTATGGCTTTGATCTCATTACTTGTTATTGGTCTGTTCACGTTTTGAATTTCTTCCTGGTTCAATCTTGGTAGGTTGTATGTGTCTAGGAATTTATCCATTTATTCTAGGTTTTCCAATATATTGCACTATAATAATTGTAATATATTATGAACATTAGAGGCTGCTTATAGTAATCTCTAATGAGCCTTTGAATTTTTGCAGTATTGGTTGTAATGTCTCCTTTTTCATCTCTGATTTTATTTGATTGAGTCTTTTTATATTAGTCTGAATAACGGTTTGTCAATTTTGTTTATCTTTTTAAAAAAACAGTTTTTTTGTTTCTTTGATCTGTTGTATTTTCTAAAGATTCCAGTTTCATTTATTTTTGCTCTGATATTTATTTCTTTTTTTCCTACTAATTTTAAGTTAGGTTTGCTTACGTTTTTAGTCTTTGTTATGATTTATAGTTGTTTATTGGAGTTTTTTCTACTTTTTTGATACAGGCACTTATTGCTATAAACTGTTCTCTTAGTACTGCTTTCACTGTATCTCATAGGTTTTGCTATGTTGTGCTTCCATTTTCATTTGTTTCAAGAAAATTTTTAAATTTTATTTTCAATTTCTTCATTAACCACTGGTCATCCAGGAGCATATTAATATGCAGTATATAGCTTCCAAAATTCCTTGTTATTGATTTTTAGTTTCATTCCATTGTGGTTAAAGAAGGTATTTGATACCAAAACAGCATGGTACTGGTACCAAAACAGAGATATAGACCAATGGAACTGAACAGAGTCCTCAGAAATAATACCACACATCTACAGCCATCTGATCTTTGACAAACCTGAGAGAAACAAGAAATGGGGAAAGGATTCCCTATTTAATAAATGGTGCTGGGAAAATTGGCTAGCCATAAGTAGAAAGCTGAAACTGGATCCTTTCCTTACTCCTTATACGAAAATTAACTCAAGATGGACTAGAGACTTAAATGTTAGACCTAAAACCATAAAAACCCTAGAAGAAAACCTAGGTAGTACCATTCAGGACATAGGCATGGGCAAAGACTTCATGTCTAGAACACCAAAAGCAACGGCAGCAAAAGCCAAAATTGACAAATGGGATCTAATTAAACTAAAGAGCTTCTGCACAGCAAAAGAAACTACCATCAGAGTGAACAGGCAACCTACAGAATGGGAGAAAATTTTTGCAGTCTACTCATCTGACAAAGGGCTAATATCTAGAACCTACAAAGAACCCAAACAAATTTACAAGAAAAAAACAAACAACCCCATCAAAAAGTGGGCAAAGGATATGAACAGACATTTCTCAAAAGAAGACATTCATACAGCCAACAGACACATGAAAAAATGCTCATCATCACTGGCCATCAGAGAAATGCAAATCAAAACCACAATGAGATACCATCTCACAGCAGTTAGAATGGCAATCATTAAAAAGTCAGGAAACAATAGGTGCTGGAGAGGATGTGGAGAAATAGGAACAGTTTTACACTGTTGGTGGGATTGTAAACTAGTTCAACCATTATGGAAAACAGTATGGCAATTCCTCAAGGATCTAGAACTAGATGTACCATATGACCCAGCCATCCCATTACTGGGTATATACCCAAAGGATTATAAATCATGCTGCTATAAAGACACATGCACATGTATGTTTATTGCGGTACTATTCACAATAGCAAAGACTTGGAATCAACCCAAATGTCCATCAGTGACAGACTGGATTAAGAAAATGTGGCACATATACACCATGGAATACTATGCAGCCATAAAAAAGGATGAGTTTGTGTCCTTTGTAGGGACATGGATGCAGCTGGAAACCATCATTCTCAGCAAACTATCGCAAGAACAGAAAACCAAACACCGCATGTTCTCACTCATAGGTGGGAACTGAACAATGAGATCACTTGGACACGGGAAGGGGAACATCATACACTGAGGCCTATCATGGGGAGGGGGGAGGGGGGAGGGATTACATTGGGAGTTATACCTGATGTAAATGACAAGTTGATGGGTGCTGACGAGTTGATGGGTGCAGCACACCAACATGGCACAAGTATACATATGTAACAAACCTGCACGTTATGCACATGTACCCTAGAACTTAAAGTATAATAATAATAAATAAATAAATAAATAAATAAATAAATAAAAGAAGGTATTTGATATAATTTCTTTTTTTTTTTTTTTGAATTTTTAAAGACATGTTTTGTGGCTTAACATATGGTCTATCCTTGAGAATGACTCATGTTCTGAGGAAAAGTATGTGTATTCTGTGGTAATGGATGAAACATTCTGTAACTATCTATTAGGTCTCTTTGGTCTATAATGCAAATTGAGTCTGATGTTTCTTTGTTGATTTTCTGTCTTGATGATCTGTCCAATGCTGAAAGTGGGGTGTTGAAATCTCCAGCTACTATTGTACTGGGGTCTCTCTCTCTCTTTAGCTCAAATAATACTTGCTTTATATGTCTGGGTGCTTTAGTGTTGGATTCATATATAGTTATAATTGTTATGTCATCTTGCTAAATTGACCTCTTTATCATTATATTATAACCTTCTTTGTCACTTTTTAAAATTTTTGTCCTGAAATCTATTTTCTCTGTTATAAGTATAGCTATTTCTATTCTGTTTTGGTTTCAATTGGCATGAAATATCTTTTTCCATCCCTTTATATTTTACTCTATGGGTGTCTTTATGGGTAAAATGTGTTTCTTGTAGGCAACAGATTGTTAGGTCTTGCTTTTAAAAGAATCCATTCAAGCACTTTGTCTTTTGATTGGAGAGTTTAGTCCATTTACCTTCAGTGCTCTTATTGGTAAGTAGGAACTTACTTCTACGACTTTGTTATTTGTTTTCTGGATGTTTTGTGGTCTTTTCTTCCTTCTTTCCTTTCTTCCTGTCTTCTTTTTAGTGAAGGTGATTTTCTCTGATGGCCTGTTTTAATTTCTTGCTTTTCATTTTCCGTGTATCTGTTGTATGTCTTTTGACTATAAGTTACTATGATGCTTCCAAATAATACCTTATAACCCAATTGTTTCCCCTCAACTTTTAAGTTCAGGGATACATTTGCAGTATGTGCATGTTTGTTACATAGGTAAACATGTACCGTGGTGGTCTGCTACACAGATCATCCCATCACCTAGGTATTAAGCCCAGCATCCATTAGCTATTGTTCCTGAGGATCTCCATCCCTGACAGGACCCAGTTGGTGTTGTTACCCCTTGTGTCCAAGTGTTTTCATCATTCATCTCCCACTTATAAATGAGAACATGTAGTATTTGGTTTTCTGTTCCTGAGTTAGTTTGCTGAGGATAATGTCTTCCAGCTCCATCCATGTCCCTACAGAGCACATGATCTCATTCTTTTTATGGCTGCATAGTATTCCATGGTGTATATGTATCACATTTTCTATATCCAGTCTGTCATTGGTGGGTATTT
The DNA here is from genome assembly GCF_008728515.1 of Papio anubis. Taxonomy (NCBI): domain Eukaryota; kingdom Metazoa; phylum Chordata; class Mammalia; order Primates; family Cercopithecidae; genus Papio; species Papio anubis. The sequence goes on from NC_044977.1 coordinate 151,301,620, forward strand.
AGGTTAATTCCATGTCTTTGCTGTTGTGAATAGTGCTGCAAAGAACATATGGATGCATATATCTTTATTACAGAATGATTTATATTCCTTTGGATATATACCCAGTAATAAAATTGCTAGGTCAAATGGTATTTCTGCTTATAGGTCCTTGGGAAATCCCCACACTCTTCCACAATGGTCGAACTAATTTCCACTCACACAAACAGTGCAAAAGCATTCCCTTTTCTCTGCAACCTCGTCAGCATCTGTTGTGTTTTGACTTTTTAATAGCCATTCTGAATTGCATAAGATGGTTATCTCATTGTGGTTTTGATTTGCATTTCTCTAATGATCAGTGATATTGAGCTTTTTTTTCATATGATTTTTGGCCACATGTATGTCTTCTTTTGAGAGGTGTATGTTCATGTCTGTTGCCCACTTTTTAATGGGGTTGTTTGTTTTTTTTTCTTGTCAATTTAAGGTCCTTGTAGACTCTGGATATTAGGCCTTTGTCAAATGGATAGATTACAAAATTTTTCTCCCATTCTATAGGTTGTTTGTTCCCTCTGATGATAGTTTCTTTTGCTCTGCAGAAGCTCTTTAGTTTAATTAGATTCCATTTGCTAGTTTTTGCTTTTATTGCAATTGTTTTTGGCATTTTCCTCATGAAATATTTGCCCATGCCTGTGTCCCAAATGGTATTGCCTATGTCCTAAACTGTATTGCCTAGATTTTCTTCTGGAGTTTTTATAGTTTTGAGTTTTACATGTAAGTGTTTAATTCATGTTGAGTTAATTTTTGTATATGGTGTAAGAAAGGGGTTCAGTTTCAATAGCCAGTTCTCTCAGCACCATTTATTGAACAGAGACTCCTTTCCTCATTGCTTGTTTTTGTCAGGTTTGTCAAAGATCAGATGGTTGTAGGTGTGTGGTCTTATTTCTGAGTCCTCTATTCTGTTCCATTGGTCTATGTGTCTGTTGTTGTACCAGCACCATGCTGTTTTGGTTACTGTAGCCTTGTAGTACAGTTTGAAGTCAGGTAGCATGATACTTCTAGCTTTGTTCTTTTTGCTTAGGATTGCCTTCGCTATTTGTTCTCTTTTTTCAGTTTCATATGAAGTTTAAAATAGTTTTTTTTCTAATTCTGTGAAGAATGTCAATGGTAGTTTAGTGGAAATAGCATTGAACCTATAAATTGCTTTAGACAGTATTGCAATCTTCATGATACTGATTCTTCCTATCCATGAGCATGGAATGTTTGTGCATTTATTTGTGTCCTCTGATTTCTTTGAGCAGTGGTTTGTGGATCCCTTTAAAGAGGTCCTTCACATCCCTTGTTAGCTGTATTTCTAGGTATTTTAGTTTTTTGTGGCAGTTGTGAATGGGAGTTCATTCATGATTTGGCTCTTTGCCTATTTTTGGTGCATAGGAATACTAGCAATTTTTGCACATTGATTTTGTATCCTGAGACTGCTGAAGTTGCTTATCAGTTTAAGGAGCATTTGAGCTGAGGGGCTGAGACAGTGGGGGGTTTTCTAGATAGGGGATTAGGCCATCTTCAAAAAACAAAGATAATCTGACTTCCTTCCTGCCTATTTGAATACCCTTTGTTTCTCATGCCTGATTTGCCTGGCCAGAATTTCTAATACTATGTTGAATAGGAGTGGTGAAAGTGGGCATCCTTGTCTTGTGCTGGTTTTCAAGTGGAATACGTCCAGCTTTTGCCCATTCAGTATGATATTGGCTATGGGTTTGTCATAGATGGCTGTTACTATTTTGAAGTATGTTTCTTCAATACCTAGTTTGAGAGTTTTTAATGTGAAGGGATGTTGAATTTTATCAAAGGCCTATTCTATATCTATTGAGATAATCATGTTTTGTCTTTGGTTTTGTTTTTGTAAAGAACCATATTTATTAATGTGCATATGCTGAACCATCCTTGCATCACAGGGATGAAGGCAACTTGGTCGTGGTGGCTAAGCTTTTTGATGTGCTGCTGGATTTGGTTTGCCAATATTTTGTTGATAATCTTTGCATTGATGTTTATCAAGGATATTGGCTTGAAGTTTCCTTTTTTTGTTGTGTCTCTGCCAGATGTCAGTCTCAGGATAATGCTGGTCTCATAGAATGAGTTAAGGAAGAGTCCCTTTTCTTCAATTTTTTTGGAATAGTTTTGGTAGAAATGGCTTCAGCTCTTCTTTGTACCTCTGGTAGAATGTAGCTGTATATTTCTCTGGTCCTAGGCATTTATTGATTGGTAGGCTATTTATTACTCTCTAAATTTCGGAACTCATTATTGGTCTATTCAGGGATTCAATTTCTTTCCATTTCAGTTTTGGGAGGATGTATGTGTCCAGAAACGTACCCATTTCTTCTAGATTTTCTAGTTCATATGCATAGAGGTGTTTATAATATTCTCTGATGGTTGTTCGCATTCCTGTGGCATCAGTGGTGATATCCACCTTATCATTTCTGATCGTGTTTATTTGATTCTTCTCTCTTTTCCTCTTTTTTTTTTTATACTTTATGTTCTAGGGTACATGTGCATAGCATGCAGGTTTGTTACATATGTATACATGTGCCATGTTGGTGTGCTGTACCCATTAACTTGTCATTTACATTAGGTATATCTCCTAATGCTATCCCTCCCCCTTCCCCCTACCCCACAACAGGCCCTGGTGTGTGATGTTCCCCTTCCTGTGTCCAAGTGTTCTTATTGTTCAATTCCCACCTATGAGTGAGAGCATGCAGTGTTTGGTTTTCTGTTCTAGCAATAGTTTGCTGAGAATGATGGTTTCCAGCTGCATCCATGTCCCTACAAAGGACATGAACTCATCCTTTTTCATGGCTGTGTAGTATTCCATGGTGTATATGTGCCACATTTTCTTAATCCAGTCTGTCATTGATGGACATTTGGGTTGGTTCCAAGTCTTTGCTATTGTGAATAGTGCTGCAATAAACATACATGTGCATGTGTCTTTATAGCAGCATGATTTATACTCCTTTGGGTATATCCCCAGTAATGGGATGACTAGGTCAAATGGTATTTCTAGTTCTAGATACTTGAGGAATCTCCACACTGTCTTCCACAATGGTTGAACTAGTTTACAGTCCCACCAGCAGTATAAAAGTGTTTCTATTTCTCCACATCCTCTCCAGCACCTGTTGTTTCCTGACTTTTTAATGATTGCCATTCTAACTGGTGTGAGATGTATCTCATTGTGGTTTTGATTTGCATTTCTCTGATGGCCAGTGATGACGAGCATTTTTTCGTGTGTCTGTTGGCTGTATGCATGTCTTCTTTTGAGAAATGTCTGTTCATATCCTTTGCCCTCTTTTTGATGGGTTGTTTGTTTTTTTCTCGTGAATTTGTTTGGGTTCTTTGTAGGTTCTGGATATTAGCCCTTTGTCAGATGAGTAGATTGCAACAATTTTCTCCCATTCTGTAGGTTGCCTGTTCACTCTGATGGTAGTTTCTTTTGCTGTGCAGAAGCTCTTTAGTTTAATTAGATCCCATTTGTCAATTTTGGCTTTTGTTGCCATTGCTTTTGGTGTTTTAGACACGAAGACCTTGCCCATGCCTATGTCCTGAATGGTATTGCCTAGGTTTTCTTCTAGGGTTTTTATGGTTTTAGGTCTAACATTTAAGTCTCTAATCCATCTGAATTAATTTTTGTATAAGGTGTAAGGAAGGGATCCAGTTTCAGCTTTCTACTTATGGCTAGCCAGTTTTCGCAGCACCATTTATTTATTTATTTTATTTTATTTTATTTTATTTTTTTTTTTGAGACGGAGTCTCGCTCTGTCGCCCAGGCTGGAGTGCAGTGGCCGGATCTCAGCTCACTGCAAGCTCTGCCTCCCGGGTTCACGCCATTCTCCGGCCTCAGCCTCCCGAGTAGCTGGGACTACAGGCGCCCGCCACCTCGCCCGGCTAGTTTTTTTTTTTGTATTTCTTAATAGAGACGGGGTTTCACCGTGTTAGCCAGGATGGTCTCGATCTCCTGACCTCGTGATCCGCCCGTCTTGGCCTCCCAAAGTGCTGGGATTACAGGCTTGAGCCACCGCGCCTGGCCTCGCAGCACCATTTATTAAATAGGGAATCCTTTCCCCATTTCTTGTTTTTGTCAGGTTTGTCAAAGATCAGATGGTTGTAGATGTGTGGTATTATTTCTGAGGCCTCTGTTCTGTTCCATTGGTTTATATCTCTGTTTTGGTACCAGTACCATGCTGTTTTGGTTACTGTAACCTTGCAGTACAGTTTGAAGTCAGGTAGCATGATGCCTCCAGCTTTGTTCTTTTGGCTTAGGATTGTCTTGGCAATGCAGGCTCTTTTTTGGTTCCATATGAACTTTAAAGTAGTTTTTTCCAATTCTGTGAAGAAAGTCATTGGTAGCTTAATGGGGATGGCATTGAATCTATAAATTACCTTGGGCAGTATGGTCATTTTCACGATATTGATTCTTCCTATCCATGAGCATGGAATGTTCTTCCATTTGTTTGTGTCCTCTTTTATTTCATTGAGCAGTGGTTTGTAGTTCTCCTTGAAGAGATCCTTCACATCCCTTATAAGTTGGATTCCTAGGTATTTTATTCTCTTTGAAGCAATTGTGAATGGGAGTTCACTCATGATTTGACTCTCTCATAGTCTGTTATTGGTTTATAAGAATGATCGTGTTTTTGCACATTGATTTTGTATCCTGAGACTTTGCTGAAGTTGCTTATCAGCTTAAGGAGATTTTGGGCTGAAATGATGGGGTTTTCTAAATATACAATCATGTCATCTGCAAACAGGGACAATTTGACTTCCTCTTTTCCTAATTGAATACCCTTTCTTTCTTTCTCTTGCCTGATTGCCCTGGCCAGAACTTCCAACACTACATTGAATAGGAGTGGTGAGAGAGGGCATCCCTGTCTTGTGCCAGTTTTCAAGGGGAATGCTTCCAGTTTTTGCCCATTCAGTATGATATTGGCTGTGGGTTTGTCATAAATAGCTCTTATTATTTTGAGATACGTTCCATCAGTACTAAATTTATTGAGAGTTTTTTAGCATGAAGGGCTGTTGAATTTTGTCAAAGGCCTTTTCTGCATCTATTGAGATAATCATGTGGTTTTTGTCTTTGGTTCTGTTTATATGCTGGATTATGTTTATTGACTTGCATATGTTGAACCAACCTTGCATCCCAGGAATGAAGCCGACTTGATCATGGTGGATAAGCTTTTTGATGTGCTGCTGGATTTGGTTTGCCAGTATTTTATTGAGGATTTTTGCATTGATGTTCATCAAGGATATTGGTCTAAAGTTCTCTTTTTTTTTGTTGTGTCTCTGCCAGGCTTTAGTATCAGGATGATGTTGGCCTCATAAAATGAATTAGGGAGGATTCCCTCTTTTTCTATTGATTGGAATAGTTTCAGAAGGAATGGTACCAGCTCCTCCTTGTACCTCTGGTAGAATTCGGCTGTGAATCTATCTGGTCCTGGACTTTTTTTCGTTGGTAGGCTATTAATTATTGCCTTAATTTAAGAGCCTGTTATTGGTCTATTCAGGGATTCAACTTCTTCCTGGTTTAATCTTGGGAGAGTGTATGTGTCCAGGAATTTATCCATTTCTAGGTTTTCCAGTTTATTTGCGTAGAGGTGTTTATAGTATTCTCTGATGGTAGTGTATTTCTGTGGGGTCGGTGGTGATATCCCCTTGACCATTTTTTATTGCATCTATTTGATTCTTCCCTCTTTTCTTCTTTATTAGTCTTGCTAGTGGTCTATCAATTTTGTTGATCTTTTCAAAAAACCAGCTCCTGGATTCATTGATTTTTTTGAAGGGTTTTTTGTGTCTCTATCTCTTTCAGTTCTGTTCTGATCTTAGTTATTTCTTGCCTTCTGCTGACTTTTGAATGTGTTTGCTCTTGCTTCTCTAGTTCTTTTAATTGTGATGTTAGGGTGTCAATTTTAGATCTTTCCAGCTTTCTCTTGTGGGCATTTAGTGCTATAAATTTCCCTCTACACACTGCTTTGATTGTGTCCCAGAGATTCTGATATGTTGTATCTTTGTTCTCATTAGTTTCAAAGAACATCTTTATTTCTGCCTTCATTTCATTATGTACCCAGTAGTCACTCAGGAGCAGGTTGTTCAGTTTCCATGTAGTTGAGCGGTTTTGAGTGAGTTTCTTAATCCTGAGTTCTAGTTTGATTGCACTGTGATCTGAGAGACAGTTTGTTATAATTTCTATTATTTTACATTTGCTGAGGAGAGCTTTACTTCCAACTATGTGGTCAGTTTTGGAATAAGTGGTGCTGAGAAGTGGTGCAATGTGGTGCTGAGAAGACTGTATATTCTGTTGATTTGGGGTGGAGAGTTCTGTAGATGTCTATTAGGTCCACTTGGTGCAGAGTTGAGTTCAATTCCTGGATATCCTTGTTAACTTTCTGTCTCATTGATCTGTCTAATGTTGACAATGGGGTGTTAAAGTCTCCCATTATTATTGTGTGGGTGTCTAAGTCTCTTTGTAAGTCTCTAAGGACTTGCTTTATGAATCTGGGTGCTCCTGTACTGAGTGCATATATATTTAGGATAGTTAGCTCTTCTTGTTGAATTGATCCCTTTACTATTATGTACTGGCCTTCTTTGTCTCTTTTGATCTTTGTTGGTTTAAAGTCTGTTTTATGAGAGACTAGGATTGCAACCCCTGACATTTTTTGTTTTCCATTTGCTTGATAGATCTGCCTCCATCCCTTTATTTTGAGCCTGTGTGTGTCTCTGCACGTGAGATGGTTCCCTTGAATACAGCAAACTGGTGGGTCTTGACTCTATCCAGTTTGCCAGTCTGTGTCTTTTAATTGGAGCATTTAGCCCATTTATATTTAAGGTCAGTATTGTTATGTGTGAACTTGATCCTTTCATTATGATATTAACTGGTTATTTTTCTCGTTAGTTGATGCAGTTTCTTCGTAGCATCGATGGTCTTTGCGTTTTGGCATGTTTTTGCAGTGGCTGTTACTGGTTGTTCCTTTCCATGTTTAGTGCTTCCTTCAGGATCTCTTGTAGGGCAGGCCTGGTGGTGACAAAATCTCTAAGCATTTGCTTGTCTGTAAAGGATTTTGTTTCTCCTTCACTTATGAAACTTAGTTTGACTGGATATGAAATTCTGGGTTGAAAATTCTTTTCTTTAAGAATGTTGAATATTGGCCCCCACTCTCTTCTGGCTTGCAGAGTTTCTGCCAAGAGATCCACTGTTAGTCTAATGGGCTTCCCTTTGTGTGTAACCCGACCTTTCTTTCTGGCTGCCCTTGACATTTTTTCCTTCATTTCAACTTTGGTGAATCTGACAATTACATGTCTTGGAGTTGCTCTTCTCGAGGAGTATCTTTGAGGCGTTCTCTGTATTTCCTGAATTTGAATGGTGGCCTGCCTTGCTAGGTTGGGGAAGTTCTCCTGGATAATATCCTGCAGTGTTTTCCAACTTGGTTCCATTCTCCCCGTCACTTTCAGTTACACCAATCAGACATAGATTTTGTCTTTTCACATAGTCCCATATTTCTTGGAAGCTTTGTTCATTTCTTTTTACTCTTTTTTCTCTAAACTTCTCTTCTCACTTCATTTCATTCATTTGATCTTCAATCACTGATACCCTTTCTTCCAGTTGATCAAGTCAGTTACTGAAGTTTGTGCATTTGTCACATAGTTCTCGTGTCATGGTTTTCAGCTCTATCATGTCATTTAAGGACTTCTCTACATTGGTTATTCTAGTTAGCCTTTCGTCAACTCTTTTTTCAAGGTTTTTAGCTTCTTTGTGATGGGTTCGAACTTCCGCCTTTAGCTTGGACAAGTTTGATTGTCTGAAGACTTCTTCTCTCAGCTCGTCAAAGTCATTCTCCATCCAGCTTTATTCCATTGTGGTGAGGAGCTGTGTTCCTTTGGAGGAGGAGAGGCGCTCTGATTTTTAGAATTTTCAGCTTTTCTGCACTGCTTTTCCCCATTTTGTGGTTTTATCTACCTTTGGTCTTTGATGATGGTGACATACAGATAGGGTTTTGGTGTGGATGTCCTTTCTGTTTGTTAGTTTTCCTTGTAACAGTCAGGACTCTCAGCTGCAGGTCTGTTGGAATTTGCTGGAGGTCCACTTCAGACTCTGTTTGCCTGGGTATCAGCAGTGGAGGCTGCAGAATAGTGAATATTGCTGAACAGCAAATGTTGCTGCCTGATCGTTCGTCTGGAAGCTTCATCTCAGAGGGGTACCTGGCCATGTGAGGTGTGAGGTGTCAGTTTGCCCCTAGTGGGGGGTGTCTCCCAGTTAGGCTACTCGGGGGTCAGGGACCCACTTGAGCTGACAGTCTGTCCATTCTCAGATCTCAGACACCGTGCTGGGAGAACCACTGCTCTCTTCAAAACTGTCAGACAGGGACATTTAAATCTGCAGAGGTTTCTGCTGCCTTTTGTTTGGCTATGCCCTGTCCCCAGAGGTGGAGTCTACAGAGACAGGCAGGTCCCCTTGAGCTGTAGTGGGCTCCACTCAGTTCAAGCTTCCAGGCCACTTTGTTTACCTACTCAAGCCTCAGCAATGGCAGGCGCCCCTGCCCTAGCCTCACTGCCATCTTGCAGTTAGATCTCAGACTGCTGTGCTAGCAATGAGGAGGCTCCATGGGTGTGGGACCCTCTGAGCCAGGTGTGGGATATAATTTCCTGGTGTGCTGTTTGCTAAGACCCTTGGTAAAGCACAGTATTAGGGTGGGAGTGACCCGATTTTCCAGGTGTTGTGTGTCATGGTTTCCCTTGGCTAGGAAAGGGAATTCCCTTCCCCCTTGCACTTCCCAGGTGAGGCAATGCCTCACCCTGCTTTAGCTCTCACACGGTGGGCTGCACCCACTGTCCTGCACCCACTGTCCGACACGCCCCAGTGAGATGAACCCAGTACCTCAGTTGGAAATGCAGAAATCACCCGTCTTCCATGTCACTCACACTGGGAGCTGGAGGCTGGAGCTGTTTCTATTCAGCCATCTTGGAACTGCTTTTTTTCCCCTTTTCCTCTTTATTAGTCTAGCTAGCCATCTATCTATTTTATTAATTTTTCCAAAACACTGGCTCCTGGATTGATTCATTAATTTTTCTTGAAAGTATTTTTTTTGTCTTTATCTCCTTCAGTTTAGTTCAGCTCTGATCTTTGTTATTTCTTGTGTCCTGCTAGCTTTGGGGTTTGTTTGCTTTTGGTTCCCTAGTTCTTTTAGTTGTGATGTTAGGATGTCAATTTGAGATCTTTCTAGCTTTTTGATATGGGCATTAATGCTATAAATGTCCCACTTAACACTGCTTTAACTGTGTCCCAGAGATTATGGTATATTGTCTCTTTGTTATTAGTAGTTTTAAAGAACTTCTTGATTTCTGGCTTAATTTCATTATCTACCCAGGAGTCATTCAGGAGCAGGCAATTTCCATGTAGTTGCATTGAGTAAATTCTTAATCTTGAGTTCTAATTTGTGCTGTGGTCTGAGAGACTGTTTGTTATAATTTCAGTACTTTTGCATTTGGTGAGGAGTGTTTTACTTCCAATTGTGTGATGAATTTGGAGTAAGCACCATGTGGCAATGAGAAGAATGTATATTCTGTTGTTTTGGGTGGAAAGTCCTGTAGATATCTATCAAGTCCACTTGAGCCAGAGCTGAGTTCAGGTCTTGAGTATCTTAATTTTTTATCTCAATGATCTATCTAATATTGTCAGTGGAGTGTTAAACTCTTCCAGTATTATTTTATTGCGTGGGACTCTAAGTCTCTGTGAAGGTCTCTAAGAATTTGCTTTATGAATGTGGGAGCTCCTGTATTGGGTGCATATATATATTTGAGATAACTCTTTTTGTTGAATTGAGCCCTTTACCATTATGTAATGCCCTTCTTTGTCTTTTTTTGACCTTTGTTGGTCTAAATTCTGTTTTGTCAGAAACTAGGATTACACCCCATGCTTTTTTCCGTTTTCCATTTTCTTGGTAAATTTTCCTGCATCCCTTTATTTTGAACCTATGTGCATCTTTATAAGTTAGATGGGTCTCTTAAAGACAGCACACTGATGGCTCTTGGCTCTTTATCCAGCTTGCCATTCTGTGTCTTTAAATTGGGGCATTTAGCCCATTTACATTTAAGATTAGTATTGTGATGTGTGAATTTGGTCCATCATTGTGATGGTGGCCAGTTATTTTGCAGACTTATTTATTTGGTTGCTTCATAGTGTCACTGGTCTGTGTACTTAAGTCTGTTTTTGTAGTGGGTGGTAACAGTTTTTCCTTTCTTATTTAGTGTTTCTTTCAGGAGCTCTTACAAGCCTGGCCTGGTGGTGATGAATTCTCTCAGCATTTGCTTGTCTGAATAGGATCTTATTTCTCCTTCGCTTATGAAGCTTAGGTGTGACTGGATATGAAATTCTGGATTGGAAATTCTTATCTTTAAGAATGTTGAATATTGGTCCCCAATCTCTTCTGGCTTGTAGGGTTTCTGCTGAGAAGTCTGCTGTTAGTCTGATGGGCTTCCCTTTGTAGGTGACCTGGCCTTTCTCTCTACCTGCCCTTAACATTATTTTTCTCTCATTTCCACCTTGGAGGATCTGATAATTATGTGTTTTGGGGTTGATCTTCTCTTGAGGTATCTTACTGGGGTTCTTTGCAGTTCCTCAGTTTGAATGTTGACCTGTCTTGTTATGTTGAGGAAGTTATCCTAGATGATATCCTAAAGTATGTTTCCAACTTTGTTCCATTCTCCCTGTCTCTTTCAGGTACTCCAATCAGTTGTAGGTTTGGTCCCTTTACATAATCCCATATTTCTCAGAGATTTTGTTCATTCCTTTTTATTTTTTTTTCCATTCTTGTCTGCTTGTCTTATTTCAGAAAGATAGTCTTCAAAGCTCTGATATTCTTTCCTCTGCTTGGTCTAATCTGGCTTGTAAACTGTTGTTACTTGTAATTGCACTGTGAAGTTCTCATGTTGTATTTTTCAGCACCATCAGGTCAGTTATGTTTCCTTCTAAACTGGCTGTTCTGGTCATCAGCTCCTGTATTGCTTTATCATGATTCTTAGCTTTGCATTGGGTTATGACATGATCCTTTAGCTCAGCTCATTATTACCCATCTTCTGAAGTCTACTTCTGTCAATTAAGCCTCCTCAGCCTCTGCTCAGTTCTGTGCCTTTGCTGGAGAGGCATTTTGGTCATTTGGAGGAGAAGAGGCACTCTTGATTTCTGAGTTTTCAGCATTTTTGCATTGATTCTTTCTCATCTTTGTGGGCTTATCTACCTTCAGTTTTTGAGGTTGCTGACCTTTGAATAAGGTTTTTGTGGAGTATTTTTTTGTTGATGTTGTTTTTGTTTTCTGTTTGTTTTAAAAAGTCACTCTTCCAAAGGACTACTTTGGTTTTCTGGGGGTCCACTTCAGACCCTAGTTGACTTAGTTTTTCCCACACCTGGAGATGTCACCAGTGAAGCCTGGGAAACAGCAAAGAGGGCAGCCTGATCGTTCATCTGGAAGCTTTGTTCCAGGCGGGTACTGACCTGTTGCCAGCCCGAGCATGCCTGTAAGAGGTGATAGAAGACCCCTGTTAGGAGTTCTAACTGAGTCACAAGAAATGGGATCAGGGAACCTGCTTAAAGAAGCAGTCTGTCTGCTTCTTTGTAGAGCAGGTGTCCTGTGTTGTTGGTGGGACCCTTCCTTGTTTAGACCATTTGGGTTCTCCAAAGCCTGGAATGGCTGCATCTGTTGAACCATAGAGATGGCAGCTGCCCCTCCCCACTGGGAGCTCTGTCACAGGGGGAGATCAGAGCTCTATCCATGGCTATATTGGCTGAAGCCCCCACAGAGAAGTCCTCCCCAGTGAGGAGGAATGGATTGGGTTCCCCCTTAAGGAAGCAGTCTGACCACAATCTGACAAGGCAACTGTGCTGCGTTTTGGGGGACATTTCCTCGTCCAGGCCATTTGGGTTCTCCAACACTGGCAGGCCGGAATGGCTGAGTCTACCAAACTTCAGAGATGGTGACCACCCCTTTCTCTGGAAACTCAGTCCCCTCTCAGGCAGACTTCAGCCTATTGCCATTGGCTAGCTGGAATTGCAAGCCAATGGTTCTCATCTTGTGAGGTGCTGTGGAAATGGGGCCCACAGAACAGTGCTGCTTGGCTCCCTGGATTCAGTCCCCTTCCTAGCGATATGTATGGACAAATCTTCCACCTTGCTGGAGATCCTGGGGATGGAGTATGTAAAACTCCTGGGTCTCTGTGTGTGCCTGAGTGGCTGCTCTGCCAAGACTTCACAGAGCCCTGTGTAGTAGACCCAAGGCCCTAGTGGTGTGGGCTTGAGGGGATCTCCTGATCAGTGGGTTGCAAAGATCTGTGGAGAAGTGTGGTTTCCTGGGCCGGGTTGCACAATCACTCACTGTTTCCCTTGGCTAGGGGTGGGGGTTTCTTTGGCTCTGTGTCACTCCTGGGTGCGCCATCACCCCACCTAGTTTCTTTGAGTTGTTTGCTAGTCAGTTCTAATGTGAGAACCTGGATATTTCAGTTGAAGATCCTGAATTCACTTGTGTTTTCATTCCTGTCTGTGAGTGCCACAGATTGCAGCTGCTTCTAGTTGATTGATCATCTTGGCCCCTCCAATCCCAAATTTTAAACTGATGACCAATTAATAATGAATGCATAAGAAAACCAAGGAGAAAACTAATACAATTCTTTAAATTCATTCCACTGTTGTTTCTAATTATATTTTATTGTACTATTTCTTAAAGTTGTTGTAGTTATTATTTTTTATTGGTTCATCTTTTAGTCTTACTACTCAAGATATGAGTATCTTACACATCACAGTTATGTTTTATATTCTATTTTTCTATATGGAGTTTTGTACCTTCAGATGATTTCTTGTTGCTCATTAATGTCCTTTTCTTTCAGATTGAAGAACTCCCTTTTGTTTTTTTCGTAGAATGGGTCTGCTGTTGATGAAATCTCTCAGCTTTTGTTTGTTTGTTTGTTTGTTTGAGATAGAGTCTCACTCTGTCACCAGGCTGGAGTGCAGTGACACGATCTTGGCTCACTGCAACGCTTGCTGGGTTCAAGCGATTCTCATGCCTCAGCCTCCTAAGTAGCTGGGATTACAGGCACACGCCACCACACCCAGCGAATTTTTGTATTTTTAGTAGAGATGGGGTTTCACCATGTTGGACAGGATGGTCTTGATCTCCTGACCTCGTGATCCACCCACCTCGGCCCCCCACAGTGCTGGGATTACAGGCATGAGCCGCCGCGCCCAGACCTTTTGTTTGTTTTTATTTCTCCTTCATGTTTGAAGGATATTTTTGCCAGATATACTGTTCTAGAATAAAATATTTTTCCTTCAGCACTTGAAATATGTCATGCCACTCTCTACTAGTCTATAAGTTTTCCACTGAGAAGTTTGCTGCTAGACAGATTGGAGCTCCTTTGTATATCATTTGTTTGGTTTCTCTTGCTGCTTTTAGGATCGTTTCTTTACCTTTGACTTTTGGGAGTTTGATTATTCAATGTCTTTGGGTAGCCTTATTTGGGTTAAATCTGCTTGATGTTTTATAATCTTGTACTTAAATATTGATATCTTTTTTTTACGTTCGGGAAGTTCTCTTTCATTATTCTTTTGAAAAACCTTTCTACTCTGATTTCTCCCTTTACCTTCTTTTTAAGGCCAATAATTCTTAGATTTACCCTTTTCAGACTATTTTCTAGATCTTGTAGGCATCCTTCATTTTTCTTATTCTTTCTTCTTTTGTCTCCTCCAATTGCATATTTTCAAATAACCTGTCTTTAAGATCATGAATCATTTCCTTTTCTTGATCAATTCTACTGTCAAGAGATTCTGACGTATTCTTCTATATGTCAATTGCATTTTTCAGCTCCAGAATTTCTGCTTGATTCTTTTAAATTATTTCAGTCTCTTTGTTAAAGTTATCTGATAGGATTCTGAATTTCTTTTCTGTGTTATCTTGAATTTCATTGAGTTTCCTCAAAACGGCTATTCTGAATTCTCTGTCTGAGGTCATATATCTGTTTCTCTGAAATTATTCACTAGTGCTTTATTTAGTTCATTTGGTGAGGTCATGTTTTTCCAGATGGTTTTGATGTTTGTGCATGTTCATTGGTGTCTGGGCATTGAAGAGTTAGTTACTATAGTCTTTGCATTCTGGGCTTGTTTGTACCCATCCTTCTTGAGAAAGCTTTCCAAGTATTCAAAGGATTTGGTTGTTGTGATCTAAGTCTTCGTTTACTACAGCCATATCTGCATTAGGGGATGCTCCAAGCCCATTAACAGTATGGCTCTTGCAATTTCATATAGGTACCACCTTGGTGGTCTTGGGTAAGATCCAGTAGAAATCCCTCAATTACGAGGGAGAGACTCTTGTTCTCTTCTCTTACTTTCTCCCAAACAAAATCTCTCTCTCCATGATGAGCTTCATGGACTTGGTTGTGGGGTGATACAAACACCCCTGTGGCCACCACCACTTGGACCATGCCAGGTTAGACCCAAAGGCAGCACAGCACTGGGGCTCATCCAAAACTTACAGTGACCACTGCATGGCTACCACTTATGTTCATTTAATGTCCATGGGCTCTACAGTAAGCAGATGGCAAATCCAGCCAGGCTTATGTCTTTCCCTTCAAGACGTAAGTTTCCCTGGCCCCAGGTAGATCCATAGATGCTGTTCAGGAGCTAGGACCTGGAGTCAGGAACCTTAGGAATCTAGCTAGTACTCTATTCTGCTATTACTGGGCTGGCACCCAAGCTGCAAGACCAAGTTCTTCCCATTCTTTCCTCCCTTTTCCTCAAGCAGAGAAGTCTGTCTGCATGGCCACCACTACCACAGGTCTATGGTGAGCACTGCCTGGCTACTGCTGATGTTCACTCACAGCCCAGAGGCTCTTTAGTTGGCTTGTGATGAATGCAGCCAGGCCTGTGTCTCTCCCTTCAGGGAACTGGTCTCCCCTCTGGCCCAGGGCAGGTTCAGAAATACTGTCTAGGAGCCAAGGCATAGATTCGAGGACTGTAGGATCCCACTTGGTGCTTTACTCCACTGTAGCTTAGCTGATGTTATGCTGCAAGGCAAAGTCTCCTTCAATCTTTTCTCTCCTTTCCTCAAGCATAAGAAGCCTCTCACCCTAAACATCACAGCTGGGAATATGCTAGATCACAACTAAAGCCAGCATGGCGCTGACTCTGACTAAAGGTGAGACCCGGTACTCATCAAGGTGAGTACTGCCTGTCTACCATTGTTGATTATTTAGGGCCCAAGGGTACTTGAGCTAGCAGGTGATGAATCCTTCCAGGACTGCGTTCTTAACTTCAAGGCGGTGGGTCCCTTCCGGCCCAAGTTGTGTCTGGAAATGTCCTCTGGAAGCTAGGACCTGGAATAGTGGCCTCCCAACTCTGCCTGGTGCCCTGCTCTACTGTGCTTGAGCTGGTATTCACACTGCAAGACAAAGTCCTCTTTACTCTCTTTTCTCTTCACCTCAAGCAGAAGAAAGGAGTTTGTCCCAGAGATGTGAGCTGAGCTGTCTAGGATTGGGGAGGGGTGACACAAGCCCT
This sequence comes from Papio anubis, assembly GCF_008728515.1. NCBI lineage: Eukaryota > Metazoa > Chordata > Mammalia > Primates > Cercopithecidae > Papio > Papio anubis. The sequence goes on from NC_044977.1 coordinate 151,317,167, forward strand.
TGGTCACCCTAGCTGGTGTCTCACTAGGTCGTGTGCGCCCCAAGTCCAATGGCTTTAATCCCAGCACAGCACCAGGACTTGCCCAGGAATTGCAGACCTTGTGGCCTAGATTTCCTTTCAAGTTTAGTTAGGACCCCAGAGAACCTTATCCCACAGTAGAGGGGCTTGTGAGTACTCAGGTTTCAACTGCTGGGATAGACAATCTGCCTCTGGCTATGGTTTGTCTAAATGATCCCTCCGTGGGTGCCACTGAGTTCTGCCCTGTGTTGCTTTCTGCTGTGAAAGGGCAGCACTGAGTTCTAATGCAAAGTCCCACAATCACTTTGCTTTCCCTCCCCCAAGCACATACATTCTCTCTGTGTGCCACGCAGCTGCTGCCAGGGAATGAGAGAGGGGTGTGCTGCAGGTGATTCAAGACTATATTTTCTACCCTCTTCAGTGCCGCTTTTCTTACTATGATGTTAAAAACAGGTACTGTGATTGCTCACCTGAGTTTTGGTTTTTATGAAAGTGGTTTTTTTGTGTGTGATTAGTGGTTCAATTTGGTGTTCCTGTGCAGGGGATGATTGATGGAAATTTCTCTTCGGCCATCTTGCTCTGCCTCCCTGTAGTCTTGGCTTCTATTATTTCTGAGGAGAAATCTACTGTTAGTCTTACTGAAGATTGTGTGTGAATTACTTCTCATGTGAGATAAGTAAATTCATTGCTTTTCTCTTGGTTTTTCAAGTTTCTATCTGAATAGTTTGATTATGATGTGTCCAGGGTGAATCTCTTTGAGTTTATTATTATGTTTCTAATTTGTGGAGATTTTTGATATGTTACTTAGTGTTTTTCATCAACTTTGGGAAGTTTTTAGCCATTATTTCTTCAATTTTCTTTCTTCCTCATTCTCTGTCTTTTGCACTTCTATAATTACCATATACCAGCCTATGCTGGTATTCTTGATGATGTCTTTTTTTTTTTTTTTTTGAGATGGAGTCTTGCTCTGTTATCCAGGCTATAGTGCAGTGGTGGGATCTCAGTTCACTGCAACCTCCATCTCCCGGGTTCAAGCGATTATCCTGCCTCAGCTTCCCAAGTAGCTGGGACTACAGGTGCATGCCACCATGCCCAGCTAATTTTTTCTATATTTAGTAGAGGCAGGGTTTCACCATGTTAGCCAGGATGGTCTCGATCTCCTGACCTCATGATCTGCCCACCTGGACCTCCCAAAGTGCTGGAATTACAGACGTGAGGCACCATGTCTGGCAATGATGTCTTACATCATCCTAAATTTCTAGTTTTTTAATGGACTGCTGAATTTCTATTTTTTTAATGTTTCTCTTTACTCATAGTCTTTATTTTTGTTCTTAGACTTTCCTTTAGTTCTGCAGACATAAATTCCTTTAGTTCTTCAACTTTTTTTAAAATAGCGAATTCTAAGTCCTTTCCTAGAAAACCAATGTCTGCACTTCAGGGATAATATATATTGACTGCTTATTTTTCTTGCATGAATGGGCCATACTTTATCTCTTTTTTATCTTGTTTTGTATGTCTTGTAATTTTTTGTTTATAATGAGATGATATGGTTTGGTTCTGTGTACCCAGCCAAATCTCATGTTGAACTATAATCCCCAATGTTGCAGGTGGGACCTGGTGGGATGTGATTGGATCATGGGAGCTGTTTCTCAGGAATGGCTTAACACCATCCTCTTTGGTGCCGTTCTTGTGACAGTGAGTGAGTTCTCATGAAATCTGGTTGTTTAAAAGTATTTAGCACCTCCCCCTACTCTCTCTTCCTCCTGCTCTGGCCATGTGAAATGCTGGGTCCGCCTTCACCTTACCCCAGGATTATAAGTTTCCTGAGGCCTCCCCAGAAGCAGAAGTCACTATATTTCTTGTACAGCCTGCAGAACCATGAGCAAATTTTCTTTTTTTTCTTTTTCTTTTTCATGAATTACCCAGTCTCAGGTATTTATTTAGAGTAATACAAGAACAGAGTAATAAACCAGACATTTCAAAGACAATAATCTGAATTCTGGAATTCAGACTCTGCCTTCCTCAGGGTTGGTTGTTGTTGCTGCTTATAGTTGTGGTTTGCTAAGTAACTTTCTGAACAAATTCTGTAAGGTCTGTATTCCTTTTATGTGTAGTCATTGAACTCTCTATTCTGTTAACTTAATGGTCAGCTAATGATTGGACATAGATTTTTTTTTAATGACTTGGAACTAAGAACTCTTCTACTCTGAAACATTCAAGTTGGCTTTGCTCATATGTATGACACTTTGGCAGGGTTCATTCAAAGACTGGGTTTAGCAAAGACTGCCATGGTTTCTTTAGTTTGGTGGCCTCAAGTAATCAAACTTCTTATATGGCAGCTGAGGCTCTCAGGGAAAATATTTTAAGGGATCTGTGTGACAGCTACTAGGCATCTTATGACCTAATATTGATGTCTTACAACACTATTTCTGCTGCATTCTATTGATCAAGCAGTTACTAAAGCCAGACAAGATTTAAGGTAGAGAATTGGCCTTTATAGACTTTATTTCTCAATATAAGAGTAGAATTTTTTTCACTGTCTTGAATTTGGTATAGTAACCATTAAATAAATAATTTTTAAATGGAAAAATATCTAAAATGGGCAACATAAATAGAGCATATAGCTTAAATATAGTCTTTGTATATATAGTAAAAATAAAAGTACAACATAAAATAATATGTTAGAAGTAAAGCCAACAATACTGCTCAAATCAAACTACATAAATAGGCTTAACTCACCTATAAAAAATTAAAGACTTTAATACAGCTCTTCAATCAAAGACAGATCAATTGTACAAACATTTGTAAGATTGTAAATCTAAACAATATAATGAATACTTCTGAATCCTAGTAACAGACAACAGACCATCTTTTCAAATGCACATGAGAGAAGGGGTTGAGGAGAGCTAGAGTCAGAGACCCAGGAGTTTCTGGAGCTGCCTGAGATGCCATGTTTCAGAACAGAGTAAGACCCCTGGTGAAGAAGAACTGAAGATATTATACAGATATCAGATACAGTCTAATTACAAAGAAAACATTAACTTGCCTCTGTAGTGACAGGGAATGGAATGGGCCCCAAGCATACTACAGCAGCTCTATGGAAAAGTGGCCAGATTGTTACATGGGGGCTCGTTCCTGTATCTCTTCACAAGGCAGGTCTTCCAGGCCTGGGCCTCCATCCACCCCTCACCAGAGCTATTGAGCCAGTAGCAACTCAGCAACTCCCCGGACAGCCTCCAGGGGCAACTGAAAGCCTCTCTGCCACTGCCTTGGCAGTGGAACTGCCCTTGCCACCCTTGTACTAATGAAGGACCAAAGACCCTAAGTGCCTTATCCATATCTCCAATAAGCTGCAGTCAGCCCAAGGAGAAGTGTCCAGTCTCTCTCCCAAGGGTTCCCCCTGCCCCCTACTGCTCATCACAAGACAGGAAACCCCTGGCTTGAGCCCACAGAACAGACCCTCCATCCTAGGCTGATTGCACTGAGTGATTGCTGATCTGCATCTCTCTGGGGTAGAGCCCCCAGGAGACAAGCAAATGGCCCTTGGCCACAGCCACTACTAAGATCCCTTTCTCTACTACCTCCAAGATGGAGAAGGGGACACAAACACTGAGATCATCTCAGAACTGCAGTGGACAGCCCAGGAATGCCAAGTTATGATCTACAGCCATCACTCAAGGGGGAGAGGAACCCACACTTTCAAAGCTTTGGCAGGGAACATGGTTGCAACTGTGACAGAACATAAGGGAACTGCACAACCAAGTAAGAGTCTACCAACTGACCAATAAGCCTAAGTTCCACTTGCTGAATCACACTCTAAACCTTCAACACCAAAAATACCTCACTAACATACCTGCCTCTGAAACCACAGACAGAAGTCAGCTTTGAATAAAGATCCTGCACAAAGTCTTGGCCCAGTGAAAACATCCAGAAAATAAGTGTATTGACTGTAGTCAATCTACACTGCAGTTAAAAAAGCAAAACAAAACAGCCACATGCAGAGATGAGAAAGAACCAATGCAAGAACTCTGGTAACTCAGATGGCCAGAGTATCATTTGTCCTCCAAATAGTTGTGCCAATTCTCCAGCAGGAGTTCTTAACCAAGCTGAACTGGCTAGAATGACAGAAATAGAATTCAGAATATAAATAACAACTAAGATCATCAGGATTCAGGAGGATAGGAAAACCCAATTCAAGGAAAATAAGAATCAAAATAAAGCAATACAGGAGCTGAAGAATGAAGTAGTCAGTATTAAACAGAACCTAAGAGATCTGACAGAGCTGAATAACACAATACCAGAATTTCACAATGCATTCACAAGTATTAACAGTAGAAAAAACTAAGCTGAGGAAAGAATCTCAGAACTTGAAGACTGGTTGTCTGAAATAAGACAGCCAGACAAAAATAAAGAAAAAAAGAATAGGCAAAACTTCCAAGAAGTATGGGATTATGTAAAGAGGCCAAATCTATGAGTCACTGGCATCCCTGAAAGGGAGGAGAAAGCAAACAACTTGGAAAACATATTTCAGAATATCATCCATGAAAATGTCTTCAGCCTTGATAGAGAGGCCAAGAGTCAAATTCAGGAAATACAGAGAACTCCTGCAAGATTCTACACAAGATCATCCCCCAGACACATAATTATCAGATTTTCCAAGATCAAAATGAAAAAATATGTTACAGACAACTAGAGAGAAAGGACTGGTCACATACAAAGGGAACTCCATCAGGATAACAGCTTACCTTTCAGCTGAAACCCTATAAGCCAGAAGAAATTGAGGGCCTATATTCAACATTCTTAAAAATAAAAACATCTTCAAGAATTACATATTCAGCCAAACTAAGCTTCCTAAATGAAGGAAAAATAAGATCCTTTTCAGACAGGTAAATGTTGAGGGAATTAATTACCACCAGACCTGCCCTACAAGAGATCTTGAAAGGAGCACTAAATATAGAAAGAAAAGACCTCTATCAGCTGTAATAAAAACACACTTAAACACACAGACTAGTGACACTGTAAAGCAACCACACAAACAAGCCAACGTAATAACCAGCTAACAGCACATGACAGAATCAAATCCACACATACCAATACTAACCTTGAATGTAAATGGGTTAAATGCCCCACTTAAAAGGTACAGAGTAGCAAGATAGATAAAAAAGCAAGAGCCAATTGTATGCTGTCTTCAAGAGACCCATTTCACATATAATGACACTCCTAGGCTCAAAATGAAGGAATGGAGGAAAATCTACCAAGCAAATGGAAAACAGAAAAAAGTGGTATTGTAATCCTAATTTCAGACAAAACAGATTTCAAACCAACAAAGAAAAAAGGAGATTAGATAATCATAGATGGTTCAATTCAACAAGACCTAACTATCATAAATATACATGCACCCAACACAGATTCATATGAACCCAGAGTCACAAAGCAGTTCTTGGAGACCTACAAAGAGACATACAGTCCCACAAAATAATAGTGGGAGACTGCAACACTCCACTGACAGTATTGGACAGATCATTGAGGCAGAAAATTAAAGATATTCAGGACCATAAACTTAACATTGGGTTAAATGGATCTGATAGATATCTACAGAACTCTCCACCCCAAAACAATAGAACATACATTCTTCTCATCATCACATGGCACATACTCTAAAACTGACCACATAATTGGATATAAAACAATCTCAACAAATGTAAAAGAATCAAAATGATACCAAACATACTCTTGGACTACAGTATAATAAAAATAGAAGTCAATACTGTGAAAATTGCTCAAAATCATGTAATTACATGAAAGTTAAACAACATGTTCCTGAATGACATTTGGGTAAATAATGAAATTAAGGTAGAAATCAAGAAGTTCTTTACAAATAATGAAAACAAAAATACAACATACCAGAATTTCTGGGACACAGCTAAGGCAGTGTTAATAGGAGAACTCATAGCACTAAATGTCCCTATCAAAAAGTTCTAAAGATATCAAATTAACAACTTAACTTCACAACTGAAAGAATTAGAGAAGCAAGAACAAATAAATCACAAAGTTAGCAGAAAATGAGAAATAACAAAAATTAGAGCTGAACTGAAGAAAATTGAGACAGAAAAAACCATTCAAAAGATTGGCGACACCACACACACCTACAACCATCTGATCTTTGACAAACAAGCAATGGGGAAAAGATTCCCTATTTAATAAATTATGTTGGGAAAACTGGCTAGCTATATGCAGAAAACTGAAACTGGACCCCTTCCTTATACTTTATACAAAAATCAACTCAAGATGGATTAAAGACTTAAATGTAAGACCTAAAACCATAAAAATCCTAGAAGAAAACCTAGGCAATACCATTCAGGAAATAGACATCAGCAAAGACTTCATGTCTAAAACACCAAAATCAATGGCAACAAATGCCAAAACTGACAAGTGGGATCTAATTAAACTAAAGAGCTTCTGCACAGTGAAAGAAACTATCAGAGTGAAAAGGCCACTTACAGAATGGGAGAAAGTTTTTATAATCTATCCATCTGACAAAAGGCTAATATCCAGAATCTACAAAGAACTTAAACAGATTTATAAGAAAAAAACCAAACGACCCCATCAAAAAGTGGGCAAAGGATATGAACAGACACTTCTCAAAAGAAGTCATTTATGCTGCAAACAAACATATGAAAAATGCTCATCGCTGGTCATTAGAGAAATGCAAATCAAAACCACAATGAGATACCATCTCATAGCAATTAGAATGGTGATCATTAAAAAGTCAGGAAACAACAGATGCTGGAGAGGATGTGGAGAAATAGAAACGCATTTACGCTGTTGGTGGGAATGTAAATTAGTTCAACCATTGTGGAAGATGGTGTGGTGATTCCTCAAGGATCAAAATCCCATTACTGGTTATATACCCAAAGGATTATAAATCGTGCTACTATAAAGACACATGCACATGTATGCTTATTGTGGCACTGTTCACAATAGCAAAGACTTGGAATCAACCCAAAAGCCCATCAATGATAGACTGGATAAAGAAAATGTGGCACATATACACCATGGAATACTATGCAGCAATAAAAAAAGATGAGTTCATGTCCTTTGCAGGGACATATGAAGCTGGAAACCATAATTCTCAGCAAACTATCACAACTACGGAAAACAAAACACTGCATGTTCTCACTCATAAATGGGAGTTGAACAATGAGAACACATGGACACAGGGAGGGGAACATCATATACCAGCCTGTCAGGGTTTGGGGGGCTAAGGGAGGGATAGCATTAGGAGAAATACCTAATGTAGATGATGGATTAATGGGTGCAGCAAACCACCATAGCATGCGTATACCTATGTAACAAACCTGCATGCTCTGCACACATACCCCAGAACTTAAAGTATCATAATAAAGATCAATGAATTCAAGGGTTGAGTTTTTGAAAAAAATAATAAAATAGGCCATTAGCTAGATTAATAAAGAAAAAAAGAGATCCCAATAAACACAATTAGAAATGATAAAGGGAATGTTACTACTGACCCCACAGAAATAAAAACAACCATCAGAAGCTTCTACAAACACCTCTACACACACAAATTAGAAAAGAGATGGATAAATTCCTGGACACATATACACACTCAAGACTGAGTGAGGAAAAAGTGATTCCCTGAACAGACCAATAACAAGTCCCCAAATTGAATGAGTACTAAATAGCCTGTCAACCAAAAAAAGCCTGGGATCTGATAGATTCACAGCCAAATTCTACCAGATGTACAAAGAAGAGCTGGTACCATTCCTACCGAAACAATTCCAAAAAAATGAGGAGGAGGAACTCCTCCCCAACTAATTCTATGAGATCATCATCATCTTGATACCAAAACCTGGCAGAGACACAACAACAGCAAAAAAACTTCAGGCCAATATTCTTAATGAACATTGATGCAAAAATTCTTAACAAAATACTTGCAAACGGAATCCAACAGCACATCAAAAAATGAATCTACTGTGATCAAATGGGCTTCATCCCAGGATGCAAGGTTGGTTCAACATACCCAAATCAATAAATGTGATTCATCACATAAAAAGACAAAAACCACATGATTATCTCAATAGATGCAGAAAAGGCTTTTCATAAAATTCAACATTCATTAATGTTAAAAACTCTCAATAAACTAGGTGCTGAAGGAACATACCTCAAAATAATAAGAGCCATGTATGACAAACCCACAGCCAACACTATACTGAATGGGCAAAACCTGGAAACATTCCCCTTGAAAACTAGCACAAGTATGCCCTCTCTCACCACTTCTATTCAACATAGTATTGGAAGTGCTAGCCAGAACATCAGGCAAGAGAAAGAAATAAAAGGCATCCAAATATGAAGAGGGGAAGTCAAACTATCTCTGTTTACAGATGACATGATTCTATGTCTAGAAAATTCCATAGTCTTGGCCCAAAAGTTCCTCCAGCTGATAAACAACTTCAACAAAGTTGAAGGATACAAAATCATTGTAGAAAAATCACTAGCATTCCTATACGCCAACAACATTCAAATGGAAAGCAAAGTCAGAAAGGCAATCCCATTCACAACTGCCACAGAAAGAATAAAATACCTAGGAATACAGCTAACCTGGGAGGTGAAAGGTCTCTGCAATGAGAATTACATAATATTGCTCAAAAAAATCAGAGAAGACACAAACAGAGAAACATCCCATACTCATGGATGGGAAGAGTCAGTGTGATTAAAATGGCTATACTGTCCAAAGCAATTTACAGATTCAGTGCTATTCCTATCAAACTATCAATGACATTCTTTACAGAGCGAGAGAAATTTATTTTAAATTTCATATAGAACCAAAAAAGAACCCAAATTGCCACAGCAATCCTAAGCAAAAAGAATGAAGCCAGAGGCATGATGTTACTCAACTTTATACTACAAGGCTATAGTGATCAAAACAGCACAGTACTGGTACAAAAACAGGCACATAGACCAATAAAACAGAATGGAGAGCCCAGAAATGAGGCCACACTTCTATGACCATCTGATCTGTGACAAAGCTGACAAAAATGAGCAGTGGGGAAAAGACTCCCTATTCAATAAATGGTTCTGGAATAACTGGTTAGCCATATGCAGAAGATTGAAGCTGGACCCCTTCCTTACACTGTATACAAAAATTAAGATAGACTAAAGACTTAAGTGTAAAACCCAAAGCTATTAAAAAAAAAAAAAAAAAAAAAAACCTGTAAGACAACCGAGGCAATATCATCCTGGACATAGGAATGGGCAACTATTTCATGACAAAGACACTGAAAGCAATTGCAACAAAAGCAAAACTTGACAAATGAGATCTAATTAAACTGTAGAGCTTCTGCACGGCAAAAGAAACTGTCAACAGAGTAAACAGACAACCTACAGAATGGGAGAAAATATTTGGAAACTATGCGTCTGACAAAGGTCTAATAGCCAGCACCTATAAGGAATTTAAACAAATTTACAAGAAAAATCAACCCCATTAAAAAGTGGGTAAAGGTCATGAACAGACACATTTTAAAAGAAGACATATATGCTGCCAAAAAGCATATGAAGAAAAGCTCAATATCACTGATCATCAGACAAATGCAAATCAAAACCAGAATGAGATACCATCTCACACCTGTCAGAATGGCTATGATTAAAAAGTAAAACAATAATAGATTCTAGTGAGATTGCAGAGAAACGGGAATACTTATACACTGTTGGTAGGAGTGTAAATTAGTTCAACCACTGTGGAAAGCAGTATGGTGATTCCCCACAGAGCTAAAAGCAGAACTGCCATTCAACTCAGCAATCTCATTACTGGGTATGTACCTGAAGGTGTATAAATCATTCTACCATAAAGACACATGCACACGAATGTTCATTGCAGCACTATTCATAACAGCAAAGACTCGAAACCAACCTACATGCCCATCAATGACACATTGAATAAAGAAAATGTGGTACACATACACCATGGAATACTGTTCCACCATTAAAAAGAAAAAGCACATGTCTTTTGTGGGAACATGGATGAAGCTGGAGGTTATTATCCTTAGCAAACTAATACAGGAACAGAAAACCAAATACCACATGTTCTCACTTAAAAGTGGGAACTAAATGATGAGAACTTATGAACACAAAGAAGGAAAGAACAGATACTGGGGTTTAATTGAGGGGGGAGAGTGGGAGGAGGGAAAAGAGCAGAAAAGGTAACTGTTGGGTACTGGTCTTAATAACTGGCTGATGAAAGAATATGTACAACAAACCCCCATGACATACATTTACCTATGTACCAAACCTTCACATGTACCCCCAAACTCAAAACTTAAAAAGCAAAAACAAATGCACATGAGTCATTCATGAAAATTAGCCATATTTTAGCAATCAGAGAAAACCTCCATACATTCCAAGGAGTAGGAATAATATTTTCTGGTCACAATGAAAAATATTAATGAAATTAATGCCAGAAAGGAAATATCCAAAGGATCTTCTTCCCAGGAACTTAAAAAAATATATTAAGTAACATTTAGATCAAAGCAAAAATGCAAATAAAATTGCATAATTTATTACGGATAAAATAAAAGCATGACATATTATAACCTATTATATATAAAGCAGTTTTCAAAGAAAAATTTATACCATTAACTATCAATAAAAATAAAAAGTAGAAGTGAGTTAACACCCAATTCAAAGAACCTGTAAAAGAACAAGGTAAACAAAAAACAGCAGGAAGAAATTAATAAAGATAAAAGCAGAAATTAATGAATCAGAAAACTTCTGTTGACAAATAAATGACAAATAAACTAAAAAGTTTATTCTTTGAAAAAGAAATGAACCACATTGTCCAAACACCCACATATCTAGCAGAAAAAGAAAAAAATGGAGAAAGTGCAAATACACAAAATAAAAATGACATGTAATAAAACAGAAATTCTAAAAGACTATACTGGACTATTGTGTACAACTATTGAAACAAATTAATTGTAAAACCTAAATGAAATGTACATTTTTAAAGAAAAATGCAACTTGCCAGATTGATCCCAGCAGTAATAGAAAGTCTAAACAGACCAACTGTGATAGGATCAGTAGAGAAAATAACAAATGAGCTCTCCCACAAATGGGCGCCAGGACCAAATATTTTTTGACAGGGAATTCTGATAAATCTTTAAAGATTCAAGAAGCCCATGTGCAATAAATACTGTACTAAATATTACAATGTTATAATAAATATTAAAACACAGTAACTTTTTATGTCAAACAGTACTGGTATTGATGGAATAATAGACTGACTGCTAGAAGAGAATAAAAAATTCAAATAGACCAAATTGCAAGTGGAAATTTAATATCTAATAATGATATCTTTTCAAATCAGTGATGGAAAGGGAGTATTTAATATATGGGGTTAGGAGGGCTGGATAGCCTTATGTATAAAAACAAAATTGGATCCATTTCTCATACTATCCACCAGGGAAAATTCAGAAAGAATCAGAGATTTAAATGTGGTTTTAAAAAATCTTATAAGTAATAGAAGAAAGCTTGTGTTAATTGCTTTATAACCTGTGATTGGGGAAAACCTTTCTAATTATGACAAAATACAAATGCAATAAAGAGAAAAGGATTGATAATGAAAAACTGATAATTACAACAACAATCTTTTAAAGGACAGAGCCAGCAAAAAGAAAAAAAAAAAAACACCCACAAGAATACCATCCCCACTAACAAAGTAGAAAGACCAATAAAGAAATGGGAAAAAATTAGTGCCCAATATCATAGGCAAGGATTTGATTTCCTTAACATCTAGAAAGCGTCTCAAAATTTTAAATGAGAAAGATCAAGATTCCTATAGAAAAATGGGCTAAGAATATGAAGTTTATAGAAAAAACATAAACGGCCTGCCTGTAACCATAGGTAAATTTGCTCACTTCTGCTCATAAGAGGCATGCAAAATAAAACTAGGTTAAGATAACATTTTTTGCCGATCAGATTACCAAAATTCCAAAAAACTGTGAACACACTCCGTAACGAAACTTGGGAAACAGGCGTTCCCATACATTACTGGTGAGAATGTTATATGACACAAACCCTATAGAAGGGAATTTGACATAACTCTCTAAATTACATTTACCTGTTGAGTTAACAATACTATTTCTGAGGATCTTTCCCAAAGATACACTGACAACAATTTTTAAAAATTCATTTATTGGATGATTAATTATGGCACTATTTGTGCCCAGAACTAGAGACAATCTGAATATGCATCAATAGGAACTGGTTATATAAACTAAGGTACAGCCACACAATGGTGTCTACTGCAGCTGTTATAACAAGAAAAACCCCTGTCTAGCATCCTAAACTGGTTTTAAAGATATATTATTGAGTGAAAAAAGCAAGGTGTAGAAATGTATATATAATATGCTACTATTCATCTCAGAAAAGGTCTTAGGTCTCTGTTTTATATATTCATATGATATGGAAAGATAAACCAAGAGCTTAGATTTATGATCAAAGGCGGAAACAGAGTGAAAGGGGCTGTATATCTCAACTTAAAGAACTGGTTTTAAAATCATCAAAATATTTTACATAATTATAAACAAAAGTAAGAAGAGCAATTGTAAAAAAGCAAAACAAATGAGTGTAACTATAAAATAAATTGGTGGGGAATTATTTCAAGTTAAAGCACAGTAATTTTTAGTGGGGTTTATCCCTAAAAGCAATCAAACAAAGATAATTTAAAAAGTCTTTCAGTGATCATATTGTTAGGGGTAGTGTTATTATGAAAGTGTTGTGCATGTATTATACAGTAAAACAAATGATGAATTACGTTGATGTCAATGTGAATCAGTATTTTTGACATAGGAGAAAGGACAGACCGACGGGCAACTCCTGATGTCAAAAAACCTGATGGTCCTGAATTTGAGTGTGAAATATCAATATGAACCCATGATGTATTTTATCCGGGAAAAAAAAATTCTAACACTGGCCACAGAAAAGGCCTAGAGACCATGACTTACCCGGTAGTAATGGGTCTCGTTTTTTTCCCCAGAGTAGTCTATGAGTATCACTAAAAGGAAGTAGGGCGTTTTAGAGAAAGGAGTGATTCCAGATCTGGGCAGGAAATGTAAGATAAATGGTAGAACAGGAAAACTAGCACACCAGCAGGGCAGGGTCAGGTGTAAAGAAATGAAGCCAAATGAGTGGGTATAGTGATGCTGTGGTGTGCTGCACAGTTACCTTTGTAGAATTGAGGCACTCATCCTCCAATTGCTTAGAGTGTTGGCTGCTCACAGTTCACAGCTGAATCTTTCTCTGGGAATTGCTATCGGAGGAGGGAAGCTGCCTTGCCCAGGGTTACTCTCCTATTCAGGGAGCAGCCCTGTCTAAATTGGGACAACTTTAAGTGCTGTCCATGCTAGTGAGGAGGTCCTTGAGGAATTGGCTGAGGTTTACAGTTGTAACTATTTTACAGTTTAGCTTTTTCCTATGCCCAGTCCTGTTCGGCACATTCCCCAAGAGCACTCCCTAGTAATCTGTCCAGTCTTGTTGGCCTCATTTCCCAAAAGCACTCCCCAGTAAACCTTGGTGAAAATCTCTCTCTCATAGTCTGTTTCTTGGAGAACTTGGCCTAAGCGAATGAGTATGGGAGTCATCTGGCTTAACAGCCTTATTCTCCATATAAGGTAATATCTGTTTTTCATCTTGTAGGAATAGCTTCCAGGGGTCCTAGCAAGGTGCATCCCAGTATCAAGAATGCATTGCATTTAGAGAAGTTCAAACTATGAATTCCCACCAGGTATTTATAATTCATTGACAGTCCCCCCAGAGCAGGTATAGCTTAATAATTAGAAGTCATTTTTTCATAAGAAATGTTGCTTGGTAACATAGCTGACATTCCACTTTTACTAGGTTTCCAGGGAAACTGATATAGAAAGTTAAATCAAGGTCATTTTTCCATAGAGAAAGAACACGAGTTTTGTTAACCCTCTATTCACATTTAAAACCCATGAGTTCATAAAGATAAGTCAAACAAAGATCCCAACAACTCTCACTGAGAGGATACTAGAAAACTAATTCTGTTATTATTTAAGAGAGAGGGTCTTACTCTGTTGACCAGGCTGGAGCTCAGTGGCATGATCTCTACTCACTGCAATCTCTGCCTACCAGGCTCAAGCGATCCTCCCACCTCAGCCCTCCAAATAACTATGGGCACATGTCAACATGCCGGGTTAATTTTTAAACTTTCTGTAGAGATGAGGGCTCCCTATATTGGCCAGGCTCGTCTTGAACTTGGGTTCAAGTGATCCTCTCGCCTTAACCTCCCAAATTGCTGAGATTACAGATGTCAGCCACCATGCTTGACCAACTAATTCATTATTTTTAAACCTGGTAAATAAGGAATAATTTATATAGATTTTCTTATATGAACTGCAGCTCAGGATAATGAATGAATTGGTAAAGAGAATTTCCTCTTGATAGAAGTATGCCAGCTAATAAATGAAGGGCAGAATTATAAAGTATCTCCCCTTTGCAGCTTCTACTGAAAGGAAGACTCTAGACCAAGATCATCAGTGACTGCTAATAGCCCTAAGAGGAGACAATCAGACATTATGTGCCCCCTGATGGAAGTACACCTATAAGTATTCTTGCAAAAATGTCTAACCTGAATCTTAGCAAGCTTCTAGATCTAAGTAGCAATTGTTGGGAGCAGAGGAATAAACTAAGTAATATTGTGGTGATGCAATTTTCAAATTCCAGGTTATGGAAATCTCTACAGGACAAATGGCCTGGTTTCTACAACAAAGTTATTGACATGGGGGGTTGGAGAGAAAGAGAGAGAGAAGGGGAGAGGAGCAGGGACCAACAAAAGGACAGAGAGACATGGATACATGAAGAAGGGAATATATAGATAAGAGCCCTGAGAGACAAGAGGCATATTAAGCAATTATAATGCATAAAACATATATATGTTGATTTGAACGATGTGTAAATTTGTGATTCAGTTGAGCAAAATTAAACATGGAAGACCTCAGGCATTCTAATGATAGAGACACCTGGGCAACCTCAGGCATTCTAAGGAGAGACATCTGGCCGACCCCAGGCATTCTAACAGGAAGACTCCTGGCCAACCCCAGGCATTCTAACAGGAGAGACTCCTGGCCAACCCCAGGCATTCTAACAGGAGAGACTCCTGGCCAACCCCAGGCATTTTAGCAGGAGAGACTCCTGGCCAACCCCAGGCATTCTAACAGGACAGACTCCTGGCCAACCCCGGGCATTCTAACAGGAGAGACTCCTGGCCAACCCCAGGCATTTTAGTAGGAGAGACTCCTGGCCATCCCTAAGCATTCTAGTGATAGAGACACCTCGACCACCTCAGGATGATTAGGAAGAAATTATTAGTTTTTTGAGATGTGATTATGATATTGATTATGTTATTTAAGAGTCCTCTGTCTTAGTTCATGAGGTAAAAAAGAAAACTAAAGTCTTCAACTTTTAGAGATACAGACAGAAATATTTACAGATAAAGCAATAAAGTAATCTGTTTGTTTCCCTTCCAAAATAATTTGCACTGTAGGGAAATGGATAAGAGATTAGAGGTAACCGGATTGGACATAAGTTGATAACTGGTGAAACTGGGCAATAGAGTTCATTACATGTTTGAACATTTTCATTATAACAACTAAAAGCATATATACATTTAATTTTTAATATGATAATCTCACTCCAGGGAATGTATTTATAGATATCACCTCAATAAAAATGTTTTATGTGGCAACACTAACAAAAAGATGACCAATACTCTCAGGAAATAAACACCCAACAATGGCATAAGGTTGAATAAATGATGATGCATTCATACCATGTAGTCAACAAAAAGAATTATTTAGAGCCAAACAAGCTTACCTGAAGAGTTTTCAGGAAGATTGCTAAATGAGAAAAGCAAGATGCACATATGTATGTATGAGATCCTATTAAAAAAATAAAGACAAAAACCCTACATTTGCACATTTGTTTATGTGAGGGTGCCCAGAGGGTTATTAACATGGGTGGGGAAATGTTTTGGGTAGATAGTGGGGAGGTGAAGCTGCTGAAAAACTTTAGTAAAAATTAAAGGAAGCTGTAGTGTGGCCCGTGTTCTGTGGGCCATGTTCTCTGGGTATGGCCAGAGTGCGAGCTGTCATGTCAGGCTATGTTTCAGTCCAGCTTTGTCATTTGCCAGGGGTGACACAATGGAGAGGTTAGCAGTGTTCACAGAGCACCTACTGCGTGCCCTGCCTGGCCTGGGAGCTCGCAATACACAGATGAAGATGCCACTCCTTCTGAGAACCTGCTGTGCTAAGGTCAACATTTTAAGCACAGGATGCTACGGGAATATCACTTAATTTTATAAGCCTCAGTTTCCCCATTTGTAAAATGGTGTTACAATATCTGCTTCACAGAGGTACTATGAAAATTAAATATGTGCAACATAAATGTAGCTATACCTTCTTGGATCATACTCCTCTCACTATTAGGACCAAACATGCTATTATTGTCTCCAGGGGTAGGAAGATGGGTAGTTGAAATAGGTAAGGTGGGGTGGGGTTGGGGGAGAGTCAGAGAAAAGTCTGAGAGCTAAGGCATAAAAAAGTAAGGTAGAATTTTATGATTATTTCTTGAGAACACAGAGGAGAAGAGGTGAATTTTTTCATTTATTAATTTGACAATATTAATTTAATGTTTACTATGTTATACAAACTTATTTTCTCACAGTTCTGGAGACCAGAAATTTGAGATCAAAATGTGGGTAGGGCGGTGCTTCCTCTGAAGGCACTTGGAATGATCTGTTCCAGGCCCCTTCCTACTTCTGATAGTTCTTGGTTTGTGGCAGCCCAATTTTTCTCCTTGTATGCATGTCCATCTCTGTGTCCAAATTTCCCCTTTTCATAAGCATACCAGTCATATTGGATTAGGCCACGCTACTCCACTATGACTTTATCTTTCCTGGTTACATCGTCAATTACCCTGTTCCCAAATAAGATCTCATTCTGAAGTATTGGGGGTTAGGACTTCAACATATAAATTTACATAAAAGGAAAGGACATTGAAAAGCTCAAGTGGGTGGGTGGGCTGCAACCTTAAACACGGAATTCAAGGGGGCCTCATTGAGAAGGGGACACTGAAGTGAATGAAGGCCTGAAGGAAGTAGGGAGTGGGCCATGTGCCAAGCAGAGGGAATAGCCAATGCAAAGGCACCAAGCTGGAGCAAGCTTGGGATGTTCCAGGAACAGCAGGGAACCAGTGTGGCTGTAGCAGAGTGAAAGTGAGGGAAGATGGGAAGGCGGGGACCTGATTGAGATCATGTGGCCCTTGGAGACCGGTGAAGAACTTTGGCTTTTACTCTGAGCATAATGGGGAATTATTTGCAGACACTAGACAGAGTAGAGGTATGATCTGGTTTGTGTCTTGAGAGGGGTCACTTTGGTGGTGAGTTTTAGAATACATTGTGAACGGGTGGGGAAGCCATTAGGAAGCTAGGACTGTGATCCAGACGAGAGATGACTGAGACAGAAGAGAGAAAGAGGTGAGAATTTCCAGGGCAATGTCTTGAGCAAAGTAGCAGAGATGGGATTTGCTGTACAAATAGAGGGATTGGCTTTAAAAAGCCATGGCATGGAACTGGGCCTCTGAAAAAATATAGAATTTCAATACTTTCCAATTACTGCAAATTTAAAGAATATAGCAAAATATCTGGTGGACAGAAGGCCCTCAATGAAGGTCAGTTGCTTTTCTCTCCCTTGTATTCTTAAGTGTGTCTGACTCTACACTTTTCCATTCCCAATCACTCATCTTAATCTTTGCTGGCTCTTTAATCCTTAAAGGGTGTAAATGGTTGTTGGCTTAAAGCAGTACATTTTAAATTGTCCTCTGAGGAATCCTAGGTATTTGAGACAGTGCCATGGGGCCCAAGTGGGGGTCAAAGAATGGCTAACTGGAGGGATCTTGAGCTGTCCCTGCCCAATCCTCACTTCATACAGAAACACCTTATATCTGTGGTTTGTACAGGGCTGTATCTTTTTAAAAACCAAATAAATGAGTCTTTAAAGGTCAAATTTTAGATCCTGGTTCTGCTAGTTTTACTAGTGTTTTTCATATAGATTTTTCTACTTTATCAAATAATAATGATGGTGATGATCACCAATATTTGTTGAGGGCTAAACTTGTTCTTGTTTAGAATCCTGCCTAGGAAATTGTGAAGAATGAAGCTACACATAAAGTCATAGATCCATACGGGCATAGAAAGTTGGAGGTTGGAGTACCCTTTAAAAAATTCTCATTTCACCCTCTCAATTTATTAACAAAATAACAGAGAAATGTTGACTTGGTCAAGGTTACCCAAGAACAGCTGAATCTAGAATCCAAGTGACTTGTGTCTCAGGTCACCAGTTTTCCCATTATATGCTGCTGGGAGGCAGGTGTCCTTAGACTGGGATGAGGAGTGTTATGTTCCAGCTGTTGAAACAAAAGGTAGACAGGGAGTATGTACTGAAGACATTTGATGTGACATTTACTATCCCTGGGAGTTCAGGTTTACAAGCTCCACCACATTTAAGAGCCCTTTAAACTCTCTAATTGCTCATTTATCTGATGTTACACATAGTCCCCACAGATACAGACTGACAGGTAAACAGCTTGTTGAGAATTTATTTTAAATGATAAACAAACATAATGCATCTTCTCTTGAGAGAATTACCAAAAGCACAGGATTGCACTGCAGTTTGCAGCCATATTTCTTCCATAGTCACTATTGACTGTGACCTTCTAATTTTCTTGGGGAATGTTTCATTCCTTAATCCATGAATTACTGCACTGTAAGCAAACCTGGCAGATCTTTTGGGGACAGAAAGATTGGAGCAACTTGGTGAAGGTAAGAGGAAAACACTCTGGGTATTGGCCAGATCTGGATGCAAATCCTGCCTCTGCCTCTTAGATCTGGCTTTCTATGGGCAAGCTCTTCAGCTCACTATGCCTCAGTTTTCTCTCAGTAAAATGGGAATTATAGTAATATCTACCTCAATGGATGGTTGTGAGAGTTCAATGAGCTAAGTTGATACAGAAGCCTTCCCCCAACATCTCTGACTCATGCTTCCCAGCTTCTCCTTGTACTCTGGTGATGGAGAGCTTCTTTCTTCTGCCTGGAGAAGCTCATTTCACTTCCCACTTGGGAGATCTCTCTTTTGGGAAGCTCTTAAGTTGAGTGAATATGTGGTAAAGCTCAAGGAAACACAGTCACTTGGGAACAATATCCCAGTATTGGTACCCAGGTTCTTTGAAGTGTTGCTTTCTTTTTATGAAATCATTTTAATTGCTTTTATTGACCAATTTTGGGGGACATTTATCCTCCCATGATGGTGAACCACATTTCTTTCTAGGACACAGTCCCATGTTTAATTTACAATAAAATATTTTTAAATTCCAAAGGAAAATAAGCAATTTTTTAATTGAATTAAGTCAACAACATATTTACTTTGTATTAGCTCTTAGCTAAATGCAAACTCTCCGGTTTTCCTTGTGCTAATTGTATGAGAAGGAGCATCAGCCTTATTATTCATAATGCTCGTTCTGTGACATTCCTGAGTTTGCTTAACAATACTTGGTCAATGTGATTAACTTGAACAATCCAAGTCCTTGTCAGTACTGCATGACTTGCCTTTATTGGGTAGAAGGGGTTCCACTAGTTGGGTTCTAGACATGGACACTTGTGGCAGCAACCCAATTTCCCCTTGATAGTTAAGATTAATCATCTCAGGCAGAAGAATAATCTACTTCTTTGCTTGTTGCAACCCTAGCATGCAGAATCCAACATGACCAGGTCTCAATCTTGACTTCCAACTCAATGAAACCATTGTGTGTCACCCAGTGACAATATTTCTCTCTTGGGATCTAAGACTTTTTAAAATAGCAGAGCCCCAAAGTATAGGGATGGGAAGTATCAATTCTTCAAGCTGAAAGAGGCTATTCCTACTTCCACCTTTTGATTCCTAGACCCATGTACACTAGTTTTGGGGGAAACAGTACCACATGTTGTACATTGATTCAACAGCATCTTTTAGGATAGTACCCCAATCTTGCAAGGTATTGTTTCCCAACTGGCTCTGTAATGAGTCTTCAGCAAGCTATTCTATGATTCTATCAAGCTAGTGATGGGGAATGTGGTAAGACCAGTTGGAATTCCATGAGCATGAGTCACTGTTATATTTCTTTTGCTGTGAAAATGAGTTATTTTGTCAGAAGCAATGTTGTGAGAAATGTGAATAAGCATTTCATACATCCACAGATGGCAAAGGGCAGAGTAGGCTGATTTGCATTCTATAGAAAGGCCTGTTTAATAGTGGAGAGAAATTGTTGCTCCTCTATGATGGAAGGAATCCACTGTAATTAATGTGCTACCATGTGACTAGATGGTTTTCCAGAAAATGGCACCACATTGGGCTTTCAGCATGATCCCTGCTGCTGGCAAGTTACTACTCAGCAGAGGTGGTAGGCAGATTAGAATTGATGGGTAGAGGCCCTTTTTGAGTTCATACATAGCCTCCATTCCTGAGTGGGATGAGTGAGCAATCACATAGGACAAAAATGTTCACAACTCATGCCCATTTTTAGGGGTATATTCACATACTCTCCCTGCAGATCTCCCTGGGGAAAGACATATTTTTCTTTTTCTTTTCCTCTTTTTCTTTTCAAACACCACCCTCGCAGCAAAACCATTAGCCACTGCCTGTGAATCATTGTAGACCTGAGTTCCTGACAATCTTATCCAGCCACAGTAGATGACAAAATGTACTGCTCAATGGTTTAGGAGGATCTGCTTTGACTACCATTTTTTTAGATACTCCTGATTGGGGTTGAACTTCTGCAGCTGCCACTTTCAATTTGTACCAGCATATTGTGCAGTAATGTCTGTAAATCAGACCTAAGTTTTTATTATTTGTCAAATGGTCATATGGATTTTCTATGATGCTGAAGGTTTGAGATGAGGGAGAGGTAAAGTAAGAGTCTCAGCTACTTGCTCATGCAATTTACTTGTTCCCAAAGGACCTGTTCAAAATAGATCTTGTATATACTATTTTACATGATGGAGCTGCTTTACATACCTAATCTTATGGCTTTACCAAATGGACAAAGAACAGCTCATATCTGGTCATTTGATGTTTCACAGACAGGTATTCATTCTCTCATGGGATATAAGCCAAAAATTCTCTCAACAGTTGTAACAGTTAGCTACATAAAGTGATCATGGCCTTGCTTCAAAACCCTAGGATCTCGTGCTGTTATCCTCTTTTAGGAGAATTCCAGAGGTTTCATATAGCATTTTTCTTGCCTTAGATATCTCAAGTACTAGTGTGTGTTTTGGGTCATGTGATCTAAAAGCAAAACGGCTTGCACTTCACCAAACCTGCCCAAAAGCCTTCATTTGCTTTGTTCCACCAACCACACAAAACTGGGGTCATGTGAGCTACTCGGTAAATAGGTCAGAGCAGCACACTCAGATGTGTTATATACTGCTTTTAAAATTCAAGAGACTTATCAAGGATTGGATCTCTTTCTTAGTGGTAGGCAATGCAGAGAGCAGAAACAACTTTTATTTTGGAAGGAATGTCCTAACAAATTTTCAGACCATTAAGCCTCCAGAAAATGCACCAAGTTGGTTGGTTTCTAACTTTAATGGAGTTTATCTCCAATCTTTTAGTAGTGTATGTATTGGTAGGTGTTTTATACTTTTCACCACATCCAACCAGCATGAATGTCATTTGTAATAGATTTGTGTAATGTTTTGTAGAATGTCAAGATGACTAAGTCTCTGTGGCTAGATTATAACAGAAAACAAGATAATTAACATAGCCTTAAGGCAAGAGAGGGAAGGAAGGTGTATTGCTGTCCCAAACATAAATGAAATGAATTCCGAAGGCCCAGATGAGAAAGAGGGAGAGATTAATAACTGCCTACCAGGTGCCAAGGATTGTATTGATTTGCTTCATTAAAAAGATACTATATTTGGAACACCACCTGATCAAGTTTGCAATAATTCATTGTCATTCTTCTTTATAGGCCAACAAGTGAGTTAAATGGGTGTGCGATAGGAATTACCACTCCTATATTAATCATGTCTTGTGTTACTGATCTCTGTGATTCCCATTGGGATGTGGTGTTTCTTTTGCATTAACTCTTCTGGTAGAAAGAGGAAGTTCCAGGGGCTCCACTTGCTTCTTTCTGCCATAATAGTCACCACTGTATAGTTCAAGGGGTCAGTATAGGAGTTCCTCCAGTTGCTCAGTGTGTCTGTTCTGATTATACATTCTGGGAATTGGGAGTGATCACAGGGTAAGTGTGTTGATCCACTGGACTTACTGTGAGATGTTCCCTGGCCAAAACTACTTATTATCTGATCTCCATAAGCCTCAATATTAAATATTACACTACAATGCAACATTGAGATACTAGCTTCAACTTAGCCCATATTTAGAAATTCTATAGGTTTCACAGTGCAAAGAAACCATCATAAAATGACCCACAAGTCTTTCTGGGTAAGGTTTGTAGAAAGATTTAAAGTTTTTACCTGTGTATGTAATACAGGGGACCTCCTCAGAAGGGCTCAATTTTACCTTCAGGCAGCTTTCTCAGAACTTGCAAGAAGAAGCTCTTTCTTTTGTGTTTTTGTTTGTTTGTTTGTTTGTTTTTTGATACAGAGTCTCGCTCTGTCGCCCAGGCTGGAATGCAGTGGCCCAATCTCGGCTCACTGCAACTCCACCTCCTGGGTTCACGCCATTCTCCTGCCTCAGCCTCCCGAGGAGTACCACGCCCGGCGAATTTTTTGTATTTTTAGTAGAGATGGGGTTTCATCATGTTAGCCAGGATGGTCTGGATCTCCTGACCTCGTGATCCGCCTGCCTCGGCCTTTCAAAGTGCTGGGATTATAGGCGTGAGCCACCGTGCCCGGCCAAGAAGCTCTAACTTTCTGTAAGGCCATTCATCAGGCTTCTTACTGCTAGATTTAGAATATTTCTGGTTATATAGGTACGGTAATTATTTAGTAAACTGTCAACCTATTTTATTCTTAGGAATGCTGTGGTCAATTAGCCATTGTCAAAAGTTCCACAGAGGCTGGGAGTGGTGGCTCACGCCTGTAATCCCTGCACTTTGGGAGGCCAAGGCAGGTGAATCACCTGAGGTCAGGAGTTTGAGACTGGTCTGGCAAACATGGTGAAACCCTGTCTCTACTAAAAATACAAAAATTAGCTGGTTGTGCTGACAGGCGCCTGCAGTCCCAGGTACTCAGGAGACTGAGGCGTGAGAATCGCTTGACCCTGGAAGGCAGAGGTTGCAGGGAGCCAAGGTTGCTCAATTGCACTCCAGCTTGGTTGACAAGAACGAAACTCCTTCTCCAAAAAAAAAAAAAAAGTTCCTTAGAATCAAAACATTATGATAGCCACTTCATCTCAGTTCCTTACTATGTTAATTACATCAACCTTGTTTCTGGTTATAGTGTTCTACAATGTGGTTTCTCCTACTTCCGGATCCTATTATTTTATTTTGATTTTTCATTAAAATAATGGAGACATTAAAATGGTAATAGTATTGCATATCCTATGCTGATTTTATTCCTAAGGTATGTTTGTTGACTGTAATTAATATTTTTGTTTCATTTTCTAATTGTTTGCTTCTATACTTGATGTTTCTATGTTGAACTTGTGTGCTATGTCCTCGCTAAATTCACTTCTTAATCCTGTGATTCTCTACACAATTATGTCTTCTATGCATAAAAATTTTACTCCTTTTTCAATTTTTATGAGCACATATATTCTTTATTGCACTGGCTAGAACTTCTAGTACAATGTTGAATAGAGGTAGTGATAGAAGACATCCTTGTCCTGTTTTCCCTAAAAGTTTTATAAGTTTTCTCTGTATCTAGTTTTAAAATTATAAATGAATGTTATATTTTGTCAAATTTCTGCTTCTATTGAAATAATAAAATATTTCTTCTTTATTTTCTTAATTCACCAATTAAATCATTTGCCCATAAGCTTCCTTTGCAAGAAATTTGTTTTTATTACAAATTCAATGTTTCAAATAGTGATAGGGTTATTCATATTTTATATTAAATCTCATCAATTTTGGTAGGGTGTGTTTTTAAGGGAATGTATATTTTTCTAACTTGTCGAATATATTGACATATTCTTAATATTCTCTTATTTTTTAATGTTTAAAAGGTCTGTAATAATATTTCTACTTTAATTTCCAATATTGGAAATTCATATTTCTCTTTTTGTTTTCCTTTTAAGTATTACTAGGGTTTTTTTCAATTTACTAATGTTTTCAAAAAGCAACTCTTGGTTTTATTTCTTTTTTACGTATTTTCTGTTTTATTGCTATCATTTTCATTTTTATTGTATTTTTCCTTCTTACTTTGGCTTAATATGTTCATCTTTTTCTCGCTTCTTGAGGTGGAAGCTTATTCATGTTGAAACTTTCTTCATTTCTAATGTGAACATTTAAAGTTATGCATTTCCTGATAATCACTTCTTTAGCTGTGTCCCATTAATGTTGATATGTCATATTTTATTATTATTCAGTTTTTAATATTTCTGATTTTTCTCATGATTTCTTTTTTGACCCAAGAGTTATTAGTATTGTTTAATTTATAATATTTAAGGTTTTCTAGACATATGGTTAGTAACATTTAGTTATATTATGGTCCCATAACTTTGTAAGATTTAAATTTTTTTAAATGGTTAATCCTTTTATGGCCTAACATATGGTCTGGATTGAAAAACATCACATGTGCATTGTAAAGAATGTACGTTTTTCCATTGTTCTATAAATGTTAATTAGTCCAAGGTGCTTGATAGTATTGATATCATCCATAGCTTTACTGATTTTTTTTTAACTAGTTGTTCTATTAATTGCTAAGAGTGGTTTTTAAAATTTCCAACTATGATTTGGTTTTAAATATTTTAGTTCTGTCAGATTTTGCTTCGTGTGTTTAGAAGCTCAGTTATTAGACATATACACATATATGATGGTTATGAGTTCCTAATGAATTTGAAATAAATTTCCAATATCTTTTATCATAATGATAGCCCTTTTTATCTCTGTTAATAGATGTTTGTTTAAAAGTACTTGTTTGCATTATATTAATTAACCATGATTTTTAATGTTTAGTGTTTTATGGAGTATATTTTTCCCTTCTTTTTCTTTCAACTGATTTTTGCCTTAATATTTAAAGTACAGCTCATGTTGGCAGCATATATTCAGACTTTGCATTTTTACTCCATTTGACAATCTCTGACTTTTAATTATAGTATTTAGTCCATTTACATTTAATGCAATTATTGATGTTGAATTTAGTTTGACCATCTTTTATTTTTTTCTATTTGTCCTCTGTTGTTTTGATCCTTTGTTCTCCCTTTCTTACCTTTTATCAAGATAAATATTTTTTTCATATACTTTAGCCTCTAAGATTTTTTGTAACAATATAGTTTAATTTTACACCACTCCCCATCATTTGTGCTATTTTTGTGATACATATCTGTGTGTGTTATAAAGTGTGTAATATAGTGTTATAATTTTTGCTTTAGTTGTCCTTTAAAGGAATTAGGAATTCTATAATATTTTGTATTTACATGTATCTTTACAGGTAAGAGCTCTTTCCAGTTCTCTTCAGTGTGTGTGTGTAGTTTTGAGTTTCCATCTAAGTTCCCTTCAGTCTTTACAACTTTATTTAGCATTTCTTCAAGTAGTATTCTCATGACAACAAATACTTCAATCTTGTTTTGTCTAAAAACATCTTTTCTCACTTTTATCTTTTGGATACTATTTTTGGCAAGATACAGAATTCCAGAATTTTTTTTAGCACTTTAGAGGTATCATTTTACTGTCTTCTGACCTTCATTATCTTTAAAGAGGAACTACTATCCATTTATTTCTTTTTTACATTATATGTTGCTTTTTTTCTGGCTGCTTTTAACATTTTTACTTTATCTTTGGTTTTTAGCAGTTTGATCATGCATGCCTAGCCCTGATTTTCCTAGTATTTATTTGCTTGGGGTTCTCTGAGCTTCTTGGTTCTATAAACTGATATTAACCAAATTTGAGAAAATTTCACCTATGATTTCTTCAAATATGTTTTTATTCTCCATTGTCTGTTTCCTCTTTTGGGTTTTCAGCTGCATGTATGTTAGATTGCTTAATATGGGTCCACACGTAACTGTGGCCCTTTCATTTTTTAAAAAGTTTTCTGTTTTCCCTGCCCTTCACATTGGAAGACCTATATTGATCTGTTTGAGTTCAATGACTCTTTCTTCTGGCATTCCCAATTCACTATAAAAGCTGTCCAGCAGGCCAGGCATGGTGGCTCACCCCTGTAATCCCAGTGCTTTGAGAGGCTGAGGTGGGCCGATCACAAGATCAAGAGATCAAGACCATCCTGGCCAACATGGTGAAACTCCATCTCTACTAAAAAAAATAATAATAATACAAAAATTAGCTGGGCATGGTGGCATGCACCTGTAGTCCCAGCTACTTAGGAGGCTGAGGCAGGAGAATCACTTGGACCCAGGAGGCAGAGGTTGCAGTGAGCCAAGATCATACAACTGCACTCCAGTCTGGTGGCAGAGTGACACTCCATCTCAACAAGAAAACCAAAACCAAAAACAAAAACAAACAAAAAAACCCAAAACCCATCCAGCAAATATTTATGTCAAACATTGTACTTTTTAGTTTTTGATTTTTCTATTTGTTTCTTTCACATAGTTTTCACTTCTCTGCAGAGGATCCTCCTCTATTCATCCATTTTTCTCCTACATTTTTAATTTAAACATCCATGTGCTTCTTTAAGTGCTTGAAACTATTAATGATAGCTGCTTTAAAGTCCTTACCTAATAATTCCAATGTCTGACTTATCTCAGTCAGTTGATTTTGACTGATTTTTTTCTCATGACTATAACTCATATTTTCCTGTTTCTTCGCATTGTCTAGTAAGATGTAATTGTATATTGGATATTGTGCATGACATATGATTGAAACGCTGAATTCTCTTATCTTCCTCTGGAAAGTGTTGATATTTATATCAGGAGGCAGTTTCTTCGTCGGACTCAACTCCAAATTCTATCTCTCCTATGGTAGGCAACAGCTGAATTCAACTTTTTCTGTCCTCCACTTACTGCTTTTTGCCACAGTTTTTGAAGTTTCCTCCCATGCATGTGTATTTCGTTGATCACCTGAGGATTTGGCTTTACATGCAGATTGTGGGACTTTACCTTTATAGCTTCCTTACCTTTCAGCCACCCTGGAAACTCTGAACTCCAGCCTCTGAGTTCTCAGGCTGCAGGACTGTGAATATTTGCTTAACTTACACCTCCATGGTATGAATATGGGAATGCCCGAAGGAGGAAATCTGCACAAACCAATATCCAGTGTTGTCCCCTTTATCATGCCCCTCTGATTTCTGCCTGCTTTTCACTGCTCTTTAATGTTTTCTACTAGATTACTCCTTTCCCCATTTTGTCCAGAGTTTATAATTGTTATCTATGAGAGAGTTTGTGATAGAAGTTACTCTTTTGTTACTGAAACAGAATTCCCTTACCCTAAACTTTTAAACATAAAATATATACTTGTACACCAACTCACCAAGTTTTTGATGTGGGTCCATGGCATTTTCTTTGAGTATGTACCTTTCTGATTATGTATTTTCACAATTTCCAATTTGGAGTTCTTCAAAAGTAGAACAAGAGCTTAAAGACATTTGTGAAGTACAAACCTCATTGTCATGCTCCTAGGCTCAACCTGATAATTATACCTGTAATTACCTAACTACAATAGTGAGGCCACGCTTGGCTTCAGCCTCCAGCAGAAAGGTATAGTACAGTAAACGCAGCAAGTTAACAAGACAGTGTCAGGTATGTCTTTCCTGATGTTCTCCTAACATTCAAGAGTTATTTTGTAGCCCTGTGAATGACAGCTCACATGTTAGAGAAGGAGACCATAGTTGGGAGTATGAGAATGAGACAGATTGTATTTTTCAGTTATGGCCACAACGGTATTTCCCATTCCATATGTTCTTCTTAAGATGTGAACCTGTGACTTCTTTTATCGTAGTGGTAGGGAGTTTGTCTCTTTCCTTTGGGTCTACTTTGAGTAATTCGAGACAGCTTTTTTTTTCTTTTTGGTAATATGAGGATTACCTGCATTTTGAATAGTTGCTAGAATTCATTTGTGAAATCATCTGTCTATAGAAGTTTGGATGAATGGGAGATGTTGAGAGGGTAGCTGTTTGACATTTGTTTTCTGGATAGGAATTCATATCCTTATTTAGCATATCAATGTGGCCATTGTCCAGAGGAGTGGATTACATATTCCAATAGTTATTATTATATTGGTAAGAAAAAAAGAACTTGGGAAGACAGTCTGATGGCTTGTGCTTCTAGAAATTCCAATCAGCTTTCTATAGATAATGAAGAAAAGATGGTAAGATGTAAATGTTTCAAACACTATTAAAAGCAGATTTCAGTCAATATTATATTTGTAGAAGTAATCCATAGGCTTGTACATGTTAGGTTATTTATTTTCAAGGCTGTGTATTTAATTGATTGACCTCACAATTTTTTTTTTTTAATTATACTTTAAGTTCTAGGGTACATGTGCATAACGTGCAGGTTTGTTACATATGTATACTTGTGCCATGTTGGCGTGCTGCACCTATCAACTCGTCAGCACCCATCAACTCGTCAGCACCCATCAACTTGTCATTTACATCAGGTATAACTCCCAATGCAATCCCTCCCTCCTCCCCGCTCCCCATGATAGGCCCCGTTGTATGATGTTTCCCTTCCAGAGTCCAAGTGATCTCATTGTTCAGTTCCCACCTATGAGTGAGAACATGCGGTGTTTGGTTTTCTGTTCTTGCGATAGTTTGCTGAGAATGATGGTTTCCAGCTGCATCCATGTCCCTACAAAGGACACAAACTCATCCTTTTTTATGGCTGCATAGTATTCCATGGTGTATATGTGCTACATTTTCTTAATCCAGTCTGTCACTGATGGACATTTGGGTTGATTCCAAGTCTTTGCTATTGGACCTCACAATTTTTTTTATTTCAGTAAGTTTTTGGGGAACAGGTGGTGTTTGGTTACATGAATAAGTTCCTTAGGGTGATTTCAGAGATTTTGGTGCACACATCACCCAAGCAGTGTACATCATACCCAATGCATAGTCTTTTCTCTCTCATACCCCTCACACCCTTTCCCCAAGGTCCCGAAGTCCATTGTATCATTCTTACACCTTTGTGTCCTATAGCTTATTTCTCACTTATGAATGAGAACATACAACGTTTGGTTTTCCATTCCCGAGTTACTTCACTTAGAATAATGGTCTCCAATTCCATCCAGATTGTTGCAAATGCCATTGTCTTATTCCTTTTCGTGGCTGAGTAGTATTATATATGGTGTATATATACACATATTTTTAAAAACCACTCGTTGATACATGGGCGTTTGGGCTGGTTCCATATTTTTGCAATTGCAAATTGTGCTGCTATAAACATGCATGTGCAAGTGTCTCTTTCATATAATGCCTTCTTTTCCTCTGGGTAGATATCCAGGAGTAGGATTGCTAGATCAAATGGTATATCTACTTTTTAGTTCTTTAAGGAATCTCCACACTGTTTTCCATAGTGGTTGTACTATTATAGTTTACATTCCCAGCAACAGTGTAAAAGTATTCCCCTTTTCACCACATTCATACCAACATCTATACTATTTTTAAAATTTTTTGATTATGGCCATTCTTGCAAGAGTAAAGTGGTGTCACATTGCGGTTTTGATTTGCATTTCTCTGATCATTACTGATGTTGAGCATTTCTTCATATGTTTGTTGGCCATTTGTATATCTTCTTTTGAGTATTGTCTATTCATGTCCTTAGCCCACTTTTTGATGGGATTCTTTATTTTTTTTCTTGCTGATTTGAATTCCTTATTGATTCTGGATATTAGTTCTTTGTCAGAAGTATAGATTGTGAAGATTTTCTCCCACTCTATGGGTTGTCTCTTTACTGTGCTGATTATTTCTTTTGCTGTGCAGAAACTTTTTAGTTTAATTAAGTCCCATCTATTTATATTTATTTTTGTTGCATTTGTTTTTGGGTTCTTGGTCATGAAGTCTTTGCCTAAGCCAGTGTCTAGAAGGGTTTTTCTGATGCTATCTTCTAGAATTGTTATGGCTTCAGGTCTTAGATTTAAGTCTTTTATCCATCTTGAGTTGATTTTTATATAAAGTGAGAGATGAGGATTCACCTTCATTCTTCTACATGTGGCTTGCCAATTGTCCCAGCACCATTTGTTGATTAGGGCGTCCTTTCCCCACTTTGTTTTGTTTGCTTTGTTGAAGATCAGTTGCCTGTAAGTATTTAGCTTTATTTCTAGATTCTCTATTCTGTTTCATTGGTCTATATGCCTGTTTTTATACCAGTACCATGCTGTTTTGGTAACTATGGTTTTATAGTATTATAAAGCCATATTTATAAATTATAAAACTATGGCTTTAAAGCGTTCTTTGAGCTTCTTGTATTTGGATGTCTAGATCTCTAGCAAGGCTGGGGAACTTTTCCTCAATTATTCTCTCAAATATGTTTTCCAAACTTAGATTTCTCATCTTAGGTTTGGTCATTTAACATGATCCCAAACTCCTTGGAGGCTTTGTTCATTAAAAAAAAAAAAAAAAGAAAGAAAATGTTTTTCTCTTAGTCTTTGTCAGATTGGATTCATTTGAAAGCCTTGTCTTTGAGCTCTGACATTCTTTCTTCTACTTGTTTGATTCTATTGCTCAGACTTTCTGGCAAATTTTGCATTTCTCTAAGTGTGTTCTTCATTTCCAGAAGTTGTGATTGTTTTTTATTAATGCTATATATTTCACTGGAGTTTTTCCATTTATATCCTGTATCTTTTTTTTTTTTTTTTAATTTCTTTAAGTTGGATTTCACTTTTCTCTGTTGCCTCCTTGATTAGCTTAATAATCGCCCTTCTGAATTCTTTTTCTGGCAATTCAGAGATTTCTTCTTGGTTTGGATCCATTGCTGGTGAGCTAGTGTGATCTTTTGGTGGTACTAAAGAACCTTGTTTTGTTGTATTACTAGAATTGTTTTTCTGGTTCCTTCTCGTTTGGGTAGACTATGTCAGAGGGAAGATCTGGGACTCAAGGGTAGCAGGGGAGTAAAGTAGACTGTGTGAAGGTCCTCAGTTCTATTTTTGTTGAGTACACTGGTTTTGCGTTGGTTGGCCTCCAGCCAGGATGTGGTGCTTTCAAGAGGGCCTCAGCTGTGGGATACAAGCCTGCCCTAGGGTCACCTTGAGATAAGTATTGAGGTTTCTCAGGTGGTGGGCAGGGCCATAGAACTCTTGAGAGATTACGTCCTTTGTAGTTCCTCAGCTGTCCCACAGAGCCTGAAGTGGCGATCCACTTCCTTCAAAGGGTCTGTGGATTATCTCATCTTTCCTGGTATGTTCCTGTGGTAGGTCTTGGAGCAAAAGTTCATAATGTGGGTCTCCACATGCTGCTCTGTCAGAGCTCCCCGTTTGTCTTGCCTCCTATTTGTCATTTTCCCCAGGTCGTCTTTGACATATTACTTAGTTTCTATCATGGTTTTCCCTCTCCTATTTTTTTTCTTTTTTTTTGGTTTGGGTAATTTTTATTTTCCTTTGAAAATCACACATTTCATTCATATCTTCAAAGTTACTAACACATTGTTGAATGAAGTATTCTTTTGTGTATCTTTGGATTTCTTTGCATTTGTGTTTTCTCCTTTTTTCATTCCTATTTTATAATTTTGTAGTTTCTACATTTTATTCCTGACTAAACTGACAAATGATATTTTAGCTGTATTGAATTTTTTCTCTGAAGAATCTGCTCTTAAAATATTTAATTCTACTATTTGTTTACAACCAATTTATTTTTTTGTTTATATTTTTCTCAAACTTTTAAAAAATTATATTTTCTTTCTCTTTTAATCTGTGATGATGAATATTTATTTATTTTCATTCTTGTGTGTTTAGAGATATGTGTCCAAGGATATGAACTTTCCTCTGGGTACAATTTTGAAGTTTTTCTGGTTCTAATTTGTAATGTTATTTTTAAAAGATAGTTAACAATTGCAGTTAAATCTATTATCTTTGGCCCAATAGTTAACTGAAATGTTTTTCTCCTGATTTTCCAGTGTTTGGTTTTTCTGTTTCTACATTTGCTGTTTTATTGTATTGCCACCTTAGAATGTGGTTTGTATTATAATAGCTTCTTGGAATTTATTCCTGAAAGATGTTAATTTTTATAAATGTACTATAGCAACCTAGAAAGAGATACTTTTAATTATTCACATATTTTATATCCTTATTTATATTCATATACTTTATCTCTCAGAGACTGAAACAGGTACACTTGAACCTTTTTATTACTTTTATATTTTTGTCAGTTTCTCTTTTATTTTCCTATGATTTTCCTTTACAAATGTTGATGCTTTGTTATTTGATTCCTAATGGTTCATGACAGTATCATCTCCATGGACTGCAGACTTCATCATTACTAAGTGACTGCTTCTGTCCCTATGCAGTGCTTTTGACCTTGAATTCAACTTTGTCTAATAACAGTGTCACAACTCCTATCTTATCTCCATTCAGATTTCTGCTCCAGGTTAGAAAGTTGGTTTGGGGAGAATAGAAGTGATGTAGCTGCCCATCTCTCTCTCAGCCCTGCCTGCATGATTTCCTCTTGTAGTGGAAGAACAGCCTCCTGCAGGGTTCACTTGCTTCTTCCTGGCCCTCCTAAGCCCAGTGTTTCTCTCTCTCCTAGGTGAGCCCTTGAGATCCCTCTTCTTTATCTTTTCAAGTTTTCTAAGCACTGGGGATGCACTCATGAATAAAATACAGACACTGAGTCTTAAAGTCCTCTTGCTTTATTGGAGACAATCAGAGTATAAAGTCACAGGACAGAAAAATAAGAGTTACAAGTGATGCAAATTCTGCTCTATGTAGATAGATGCTGTGGGACTTAAGATAAGGAACACCTCCCCAATTCGGTCTTCCTGAGGAGGTAACATGAGGTGGCCTATGGCCTGAATAGGAGTTAGCCAAGCAAATGACAAGGAATATGTGGTATACAAGACAGACAGGATAATATAATCAGAGTCATGGAGACTGGTATTAATATTCACTCTTCACAGAGAAAGTAGTTGAGTTTCAAAGAAGTGATGTACTTAGCCCAAGATAAGAGTTAATAGGTGGTGGGGTCATACTTGAATCCAGGTCTTTCTAAACCTAAAGTCTGTGTTCTTCTGTCTAGTGTGTCACTTGCCCAAATTCATTTTCCTTTCAGTCCCATTCCATTTCCTCACCCTCTTTATGTATTTATATGTCTAGCTATCACACTCTTCTCTAGTGACAAAGCTTTTATACAGAGGAGCAAATGACTGACAATAGTCTAAGCTACTTTCTCTGCAAAGAGATTTGTATTTTAATGATGTAAGTTAGAAGCTGAAAGAATACAATGACAGCAATGGAATTCCATTCTTTGTTCAGAGAGGGAGATTTCAGAGTTGCCTTGTCAGTGTCTGGTAAGTTTCACCACTTGAGCTGAAAGTTGTGAGTCTGAGTTAAAATCTGGCCTTGTTCTGAGCATCCCTGTTTTTCTTTGGATTTATATTCTTGGTGTCCCTTTACTCGTACTAATTCCCAAATTCTTTGTACAAGGAAGGAATCTCCAACCCATTTCCTTTATGTCTGAAGTGATGGAAGACTTGGCCCTCTTGGAGGAAGGTGCTTGCAGTGGATGAGAACAAAATTTTTCACCATTTACACTTTTCTAAAGCCACTCTTGCTTATGTCCTGATTCCTCTGTCATTTCTAGGTCTTGTGAGGACCCTTTTTCTTGGGGTTCTGGGCCGGCCCTGTCTAAAAATATTGTCAGAGTTGTGGGCATGCTTAACTTACTAGTGTCAGGAAGAGGCTGTGATGGACCTTGGGCTCTGGGTGTTCTTTTTGGAATTCGCACTGCCCTCTCAGCCTACATCTTTACACCACTTTGTGGTGGGAGCCCTCTGAGGCCCTGAGTCTGATTGTTCAGTCCTCCGGAATACATTTGCAGCTGGGGCTGGGAAGCAAGGGCTTTCCCTTAGGCTTTGTCTATTCCCTGTTTCAGGAAGATAGGTGGTCTTGCCAAGAGCCTGGTCAGTGAGAGCGATCTTGCTCACAGGCATTTTATTCTGTGGCTCAGTATTTAGTGAGCTCTGCTCATTCAACATTGATCAGCAGTTTCATATCCACCCTAGAGATTCCAATTCTAATGAGTATTGCTTTGAAACTCAGGGACTCCCTAACACTTAGCATGAATTATTCTTAACTTTCCATTTGTATTCATTTATTCAATCAAACACATACATGCCATCTTGGAAATCTGGAGTGTGCCCAGGGTGTGTTAGCTACTTTAAGAAATGTAAAAATAGAGGTTCTTTATTACATCATTCAGTTTATACTTTTGCCTTTGCTGAATTTATTTTTCAAACCAAAATCAGGGTATACAGTGGGCATTCGTGATTTTTTGTTTTGAAGTAAAAGAATACCTAATGAAGACTTGCTTAAGCAGGGGGGAAAAAGGAGTTTTTGGCTCATTTAACTGAAAATCCAAGAGCATAGATGGTTTCAGGTTCAACTGGTTCTAAGGATTCAAATAGTCTCAAGACTCAGTTCTCATCATTACTATCTTGACTGCAGTATCAGGTTCTATGTGGTAACATAATAGCGGCAACAGACTCACACTTTGTCCTTAAGGTTTAAATCCAGAAATGATGAACCTGTCTCTCTCCCAGAAGTCTCAGCAATATCTTATTGGCTCTGGTTGGTTGAGTCATGTGAGCATCTTTAAGCCAATCACTGTGGCTAGAAAAATGCAGTGTGCTGATTGGCTTAGACTCAAATTACATGTTTACCCTTACAGCTGGGCATGGGTTTAACTCATTCAGATTACATGGACTGAATATGAGACGGAGTGGTTCCCCAGAGAAAGACTGGGATAAGACACTAGCATAATGGCAAAGGGATGATGGGAGGCCAAAGCTACAGATATCCACCACACCTACTCTGATCAAGAATTTTTGAACTTCTGGACATAAAGCCAGATTGGAAGAAGTAATATAATGCCAGTGTATTGTCATTTCTGGAACATATTTTTTGGGCAATGTAAGTTTGTCACAGAAAGTCAGTGATTTATGGTCACAGAACTGCTATCTCAGTCTTGATAGTTTTAAAAATTATTTGGTAACATCTCCCAGGAAAAACCAACAGAGAAGTGTTTTACCCAGTTGTGGATACTGTTGACAATTTTGAGAGACATTGTTTTGAAAACTTATTTATTATATGTGCTGAGTACCTCTAAATTGCTTTTAACATCTTGCAGGGACGTATGAAGTGCTCTGAAGGCTGCCAACAAAATGTTAAGTCAGTCCACTGACAGAAAGGAAGAGAAACCTCAGAAAAACATTATTGCTTATGTTCCATCTGAATCTGAGCAGCTGACCTGAGGAAGGAGGTAAGAGGAAATGAAGGAATGAAATACTGAGTAAGCACTTTCCTAATAGTTTTAGAGGGAGGGATTCTACCTTTATCACCGTAACTCTGCGGGAAACACCCATAGCTTCAAAGACATTGGAATGCCTTCGCTTGTAGAAC
Source organism: Papio anubis (assembly GCF_008728515.1). Taxonomy (NCBI): domain Eukaryota; kingdom Metazoa; phylum Chordata; class Mammalia; order Primates; family Cercopithecidae; genus Papio; species Papio anubis. The sequence goes on from NC_044977.1 coordinate 151,352,936, forward strand.
AAAACTTACAGAATGAAAAAGAGACCTCAGCACAAATTTCTTTGAGCAATGTTTACTAACAGACTTAGGTTATCCAAATGATTCCTCAAAAAGCGCTTAAAATTTTCAGGAAAGCAAACAAAATTATTAATCATGAAATATTCATTATTATTAGTAGACATATTTTATGGCAAATACAGAACAGTAAAGTTGTGCCAGGACAGTGGTCTGATAGTGTTGGGAGACACAGCCATACTGCATAGATTAGAAGTCAAGGCAGTGGAGAAACGGTTATAGATAAGTAGAAGCCATAGAATTCAAGAGCTTCCAGGGAAACCTCTATTCCAGTGAATGCAGAGTCTCACTGCTAATAAAAGTATTTGAGTAAATTCATTAAGGATAAAACCATGGTAAGCTCCCAGGATAGAGATAGACCTGTAAACTCTGAGATGGCTTGTCCCTTGGAGATTTGGGTGGTAAAATCACTGGGCTGAAAGGTTTTTGCTATTTATTTTGCTTACATAAGTTAAATTAACATGATGTATTACTCTTTGGAAGGATTATATGCCAAAAGACTGGTGGTTATTTTGATGGTCCTGAGGTCTCCTAAGGGACAAGCTTGAGGAGGGACTTAAATGGACAAGGATGAAATAAGAAGCAGAAGAGGCTAGTGGTCTTTCTGATCCAAAGCTGTAAGGCCCAATGAACCAATTGAGTTTCGTCTTTCTTTTCGCCCTTTCTCCTGTCCTATGTGCTTATACACAAAGTTCAAGACAACTTTTGCCCCAAAACTGCCTCAACCAAAAAATGCCTGAGTGGTAGGTAGAAAAGAGAAGCTCTGTTTTTGGTGTTCAAAATCCTTTCCTTTTATGTTTTGGATGCTTTTCCTTGGAATTACCTTTCCTACTCTTTGAAGAGGTGAACTTTAGAAAGGAAGACTTATAGATGACTTTGGTTATAGCTGCCTCTTAGGTAAAAGAAGCCCTCTACGTGGTTTATCCTAGGTTACTGGGGGCTACAGTGGAATTGAGGCCACAGTTTTCTTCATGGTAACACATAGGGGATCTCTTCAGGATGTTGTTCCTGGCATATATGACACTATAGAGGAGGAAAGGGAAATGGAACAGGTGACTGTGCAGAAGTGGATTCTAAATTTTGGTATCCTTGATCCAGACAAATTTAGCCTGTTTCTATCACTCACAGTCATCCTAGGTAGTATTTAAACTTAGATCAATCTGATTTCAAATCTTGTGCCTTTTCTTTGAAACATTTTCTACTCAGAAGCAGTGTCATGGAGGACAGGTAGAATTTAGAAAGACAGAGGGGTGGGGCAAGAGGACCCAAGAGAGGGCAAAAGAACAACGAAAGGCATAAGGATGAGAAAGCACTGGGTTACTAAGGATGGAATGTGGTGGTGATGGTAGAGTAATTGAGACCTCTGGTGCTGGGAATGGGGACTCTAGATGTAGTGATAATGGAAAAGTGATAGTGGAGAAATCAAGACGAGGAAAGGACCCTGTCTTTGGAAGGTGGATGGAGTAGTCTGGGGAGTCTGAGCAGACATGGACATGGTGGCAGCAGACTGTTAGGGGCAGGAGCCTTGTGGCTCCTGTGGTCAGCAGTGACTGATTTTCCTGAACTCTTTCATAGACACACCAATCCATCAGCTCCAATTCCATTTTTGCATTGGAATTGCATTTCTAATCCAATTCGTCAGTCTGTTGGCATTTCCTCTGTCTCAGGGGCCTGCGGGCCTATGACCGAAGAGGTGCAGCTCCCAGTCCCCCTCACTCAGCACTGTCAGTTGGCAGAAGTTATGAGTACAAAGGATATTGGTGGATGGCTCAGAGTTCCCACAGCTAAATTTTGGCCAGATTAAGGCCTTTAGATTGAGTCACAAGTGTGAGAGAAATTCTGGAAGTAGAGAAAGGCGGGTTTAGAAAGAAAAAGTGGTTCCTTATGAGCTAATCTAATCACAAATGAGCAAAGAAAACTCCGGAAGCTGGGCAACATGCTGGATTAGTAAATGGGTAAGGATTTTCACAAAACAAACTATCTCCACCTCCCACTCCTCGATTGCCCTTAACTCTTTGGGGTTGGCATGGTAATGATGCATTTAGTTCCCAAAACCTGTAATGGAAAAGAAGGCGGCAAACTGGTTAAAACAAATAATGACTCACATGACTAAAATGTCTAGAGGTAGAGAGTGCAGTCTTTAGGCACATTCTGACCAGGGCTCTGGCTCCATTTCTCTGGTATTCTTTCTGCTTTGCCATTTTGAATCAGTTGCATTCCCAGACTGGCTTGCCTTGGAGTTCAATGGTTGAAGCAGGCCTGGGCTTCACATTCATACACCATTCCATTCAGAGAAAGAGAGATTCTCTTTTCCAAACCATCAAAAGTCCTGATTTTTATTTTAATTAAACCAATTACTCTGTTAACGAGGAGGATATGCTGTAGGACTTTTGGGGCCAATGCGAGGAATGGGGTTGGTAGATCAATCTCACTCAGACCCTGTGCCTACACAATGGATGGTAAGAGATAGATGTTGGAGGGAGAGGGCAGCCAGCAATGTCCTCTCCAGAGTCATCAGAGCAATGGACAAGTGTATCCATGCTATGGTGAATATGTGGAAGAGGAAAAAAACATGTTTACTACAATAATACAGATCTGGGGCCATACCTGGAATGGGTATAGCATTGCAGCAGAAATATTTTTTCTTGTTTACCCAAAATATACCATTGGGAGCAAAGGCAATGATTAGAGGGTCATCTTCTCTATGACATTTCCATAGCTTTGCCAAAGAAATAGGTTGATAGATTGATGTATAGATGGATGGATGGATAGCTAGCTGGCTGGTGGGTAGGTGGCAGATAAATTGATAGATAAGGCAAATTCTATGGGTCTGTGTGTCTGTTTTTGTGCCAATACCATGATTTTTTGGTTACCATAGCCTTGCGGTATAGTTTGAAGTCAGATAATGTGATGCCTCAGACTTAGTTCTTTTTGCTTAGGATTGCTGTGGCTATTTGGGCTCTTTTTTGGTTCCATATGAATTTTACAATTTTTTTTCCTAATTCAGTGAAAAATGTCATTGATAGTTTGATAGGAACCACAATGAATCTGTAAAATACTTCAGGTAATATTATCATTTTAATAAAATTGATTCTTTTTTATTCTTTTTATCCATGAACATAGAGTGTTTTTCCATTCGTGTTGTCTGATTTTTTTTCAGCAGTGTTTTATAATTCTTGTTGTAGAGATCTTTAACCTCACTGGATGGCTGTATTCCTAGGTAGTTTATTCTTTTTGTGGCTATTGTGAATGGGATTGGATTCTTGATATCGCTCTCAGCTTGGACATTATTGATATATAGAAATGTTAGTGATTTTTGTACTTTTTTTTAATCCTGAAACTTTGCTGAAGTTGTTTATCAGTTCTAGGAGCCTTTGGGCAGACACTATGGGGTTTTCTAGGTGTACAGTCGTATCATCTGTGAAGAGAGAGAGTTTGATTTCCTCTCTTCCTATTTAGATGCCTTTTATTTTTTTTTCTCTTGCCTGATTGCTCTGGTTAGAACTTCCAGAACTATGTTGAATGGGAGTGGTGAGAATGACTTCCAGAACTATGTTGAATAGGAGTGGTGAGAATGGGCATCTTGTCTTGTTCTGGTTCTTAGGAGAATGCTTCTAGCTTTTGCCTGTTCAGTATGATGTTGACTATGGGTTTGTCATAGATAAGTATTGTTTTGACTTACGTTTCTTCAATGCCTAGCTTGTTGAGCGTTTTTAACATGAAAGGATGTTGAATTTTATTGAAAGTCTTTTTCATCTTTTGAGATGATCACATGATTTTTGTTTTTAGTTCTGTTTATGTGATGAATCACATTTATTGATTTGCATATGTTGAACCAATCTTGCATCCCAGGAATAAAGCCTACTTATTTGTGGTGAGTTGACTTTTTTGATGTGCTGCTGAATTTCGCTTGCTAATATTTTGTTGAGGATTTTTAAATCTATATTCATGGGAGATATTGGCCTGAAGTTTTCTTTTTTCATTGTGTTTCTGTCAGATTTTGACATCAGAATAATGCTAGCCTCATAGAATGAGTTAGGGAGGAGTCCTTCCTTCTCAATTTTTTTGAATAGTTTCAGTAGGATTGGTATCAGTTCTTCTTTACACATTGGTAGAAATCAGTTGTGGACCCATCTGGTCCAGGGCTCTTTGGAGTTGGTACGTTTTTTATTACTGATTTAATTTTGGAACTTGTTATTGGTCTGTTCAGGTTTTCAGTTTCTTCCTTGTTCAACCTTGGGAGGTTGTATGTTTCCAGGAATTTATCCATTTACTCTAGGTTTTCTAGTTTGTGTGCATAGAAGTGTTCATTATAGTCTCTGAGGGTTTTAAAAAAATTTTGTGGGGTTGGTGGTAATGTTCCCTTTGTCATTTCTGGCTGTGTTTATTTCTATCTTTTTTTTTATTAGCCTACCTAGTTGTCTCTCAATCTTATTTATTCTTTTAAGGGACCAACTTTTGGTTTCGCTGATCTTTTGTATGATTTTTCATGTGTCTGTTTCATTTTGTTAAGCTCTGATTTTGGTTATTTATTTTCTTCTGCTAGCTTTGGGGTTGGTTTGCTCTTGTTTTACTAGTTTCTCTAGGTGTGATGTCAAGTTGTTGATTTG